>NC_041053.1:15858470-16185203 GCF_900634775.1 Gouania willdenowi
ACAGCTGCACAGTAACCTTCACAGAGAGCTCCTCTCAGCCTCAAAATGTATAGGAATCATAGCTCAATAGTGATTCAGGAAGTTTCTGAGAGCAACTCTGAGAAAGGAGGGGACAGAAATGTTTATCTTACTGAGGGGATGTGGTTGACCCCTTTGCTAGGTGGGTGTGATGCAGTCTTCTAAAAGCTGTGATTGGTTGTTACAAAAAAGCAAAAAGCATTCTGCGCTGTTTGTAATGGATGGACAGTAAAATCAACTGGTCATATAACTTGGACTGCTTTAAGAAATGTGTAATTGGAGCTGGTTATGGGTGGTGGACTGGGTTTGGGACCCCCTTCCTTGGGGGCCCTTCACATAATAACTGACAATAGTAAAAGTTAGTAAATGGACTTGATTTCAATATAGCGCTTTATCCCTACACTGAAGTAGTCTAAAAACACTTTACAATATCAGCTCATTCACCCATTCACACACCAATGGGACAGAGCTGCCATGGAAGGCACTAGTCAACCACTGGTAGCGACTTAGGTTTCAGTGTCTTGCCCAAGGACACTTTGACACATAGACAGGTATAGACTGGGATCAAACCCCCATTCTTTGGATCAGAAGATGACCCAAAAATTGTATGGAAATCATGGACCTCCCTGCTCTAGTTACATCATAACAGCACATAATGTTAGTGTATAAAGACATGGGAACTGGCCTAGAGCGGTTTTCTTTAGGCCAGTGAAACAACGAGCATTAACCCTGAAGCTTTGTGTGTCAGTATAGTAATTACTCAGTAATGAGGGTTTTCTCTAATCTGAGATATATAGACTCAGGGAGGCGCCTGATTGGCCTGAAATGTCTTCTACTGCCCAGCAATTATCACAAACACCCAGAAGTGTTGTCTCCTTCATCTGAGGATGAACAAACCCTAATGGAATGGACTTGGTACATTCAACCAAAAAAAAATCACAAGTTCAACCTGTAGAATTGAGACAGTTTAGTGTTGATTCACATCGATCTTCTCTTAGTTCAGTGTTTCTACACCTGTCCAAACCATGTGCACTGACTGCACTTCTATCTTTGCTGTGAAAAGTTAACACATTGTAACTAATGTGTATGACATGTCATATCATTGCATGCTCAAACAATGATAAAACTCATTAAATGTAATTTATTCAGTTTGTATGACCAGTTCTGTCTCTTTTTCTCAGCCAATCACAGACGAGCTGGTCACGCGGTGACCAACATCCTGGCCAAAGAGCTGATGCAGGAAGACACGCCTTCATCCAGTAAAATCCCTGCAAAAAAGATGAAGTCTGAGAAGGAGGAGCCAAAACTGGAGGGGGCGGAGTCCTTGGAGGAGCTACTGGAAAGCGCCTCTCGGGCTAATTAGATGCCCTTATGGGAAATGTTTTTATTTGTGATATCAGAACTGATTCATTTACTTTGACATTCCAACGCTATGCCAATTTTTTGCTGAGATTAGTCCATTTTGTAACAGGTCATGCAATAATATTGATTAAAAGAGAGCAACTGTAGGGTGGGTTGGATCATCTGGGATGAGGCGGAGCATGAAGATGATGCTGTGGCCTGATGTTCCACAGCTGGATGACCCTCACTTGCCTCCAGAGCGTTGCCAAGATCCTTACATAGTAACTACTTCCTTCAGCAGAGTAACACGTGTTATATTTATGTATGCACCTCTTTGTTTCCCTTTCCACTTATATAAGGTAGACTTTAGTCAAATGTTTCAGAAAGAACAACCTTTCTGCTGTCATTCAGTAACAAGTACCAGGAATCCAGGGCCAGCCAAGACCGTGCGGCGCTTTTATTCATATCATAATTTTGCTTTGTAATTCTTTGATACACTTTGTTATTGTTTAATTTTTGCTCACATGTTTTTTTGGGGAAAAGTGCCATCTAACAGAAGTTCTGTCTTGTCATTTCACCTAAGTTTGTTCAAGTCACAGTTTGCACTGGATGAGAGGGAGCACCAGTCCACTATGTTACAGAGGTTTGGTTTCACTTGTTTCAATGCTCTGCTAAAAATGGAAAGCACATCTGTACACCTGTTTATCATGTCACCACACAAGAGACTGCCTTCCATTCCTGAACACCAACATTCCTGCTAACATGGGAGGGAGGAGGTGCCAGTAGTCAAGATGGGAGGAGAAGTTCTTTCAGAGTAAAACCAAAAGAAAAGTTTTTTTAAGTTGATCTTTCCAAGCTTGTGTGTGAGAATGTGGAAAAAAAAGCTGCCTATATTTAGTCCTCTGTGTGTGTGTGTGTGTGTGCGTGTGCGCGTGCGCATTGCCATCTGTAATTACTGATGGGTACAGATTACGCTGTTGCAGATGTTAAGGTTCACAAACATATGAGGGAAGTTCTCTGGAAAACTGCACAAACTGGGAAGTATGGGATTGTGTGCGTGTGTGTCTCCCAGTGACCTGCAGCCAAACTCTGAAGCTCTGGCTTCAGCTCAATGAGGAGCAGCAGCGTACGCGTTAGCATGATGTAATGCTGTAAGATCCCGCAGCTGCTCCATGTCATATTTATTCCTATGCAAAACCCACACTGTAGCTCTGAATCACAGCAGTAATCTGTTTAAACCTGCTGAAAAAGCTGCACACTGCTGTTTTTTTGTTTTTTGTTTTTTTTCAGGTGACATTTTAAATGGAAGTTGGATGTCATAGGAAATAAATCTGCACTTAAAGGCCATAAACAGAAATGAGGCGAGAAGCTCCTTCCATGTTGGAGTGTTTTCTGATTATAAAGCGTATGATGGATGTGTCACTGTGACACTGGAACAGGAGAGATTTAATGGTGATGACCGTGAAAATATCACTGGAGGTTTTTTTTTTTTTTCCTTAAGTTTCAAACGTTTTTAATAATTTTTCTTCTGTAAATTTTTATAGTTGATCATTTTATTGTTTTTGAATAGATAAGACTTGTTTTTGGACGCAAAAAAATGCACACAGTCGTTCTCTTTGTCACACCAAACCATTAAAAATGTCTTATAACTGGCTGAGTTGTTTTTGGTCATATTTCATAGAACGCTCTGACTCATCTGTTGTTGATCTGTGTACTTTCCAGTCTGGTTGCTAAGCTCATGTTAAAGCTTTTCGTTTTCAGTTTTTGTTATTCACACTGGACTGTTTTCTTCCCTGCGCGTCAGTCAGAAAAACTATGCAGCAGCACTGTTTCTGGTCCCATATCATGCTATTGTTCACCCGTCTCCATTAGTCCTAAGAACCCCAAAACATAGTATTTGAGGTTTATTTCCCCAAACTCACCTCCCAAAGTTTTAGCATCTGAAAAGTCACTTTCTGAATAACTCTACACAAACAGGCTGATTTGCAGCCGACATGCATATTCACGAGTGGGCGTGTCTATAGATGGGACACTGACTTCCTCCCACCCACTCCGTAGCCGAGCTCATGCTGCTTAATAAACACGAGACAGAGCGTGGGGGAGGGGCGTTCACCGGTACATACAATAGATTGTAGAAAATACATACATAGCACTGCACGAAGGACGCTGAAATGCTCACCTTCCTGGGCGTGTCTGTTTGCATGTCAATCACGGCAGAGAGCTTCCTGGAGGCGTGGCTTCTCCAGCTCAGCGCCAAGTCAAATTCATCATCAAAGTGGGAACGCGGCCCTTCCCTCGGGGGTTGGGTGGGGGGGGCTGGATGCTGGCGGGGGGCCTTGGGGTTGGGGTCGGTGGGGGGATACGCTGGGTGCTCGGCTGCTTGGGGCTTCCTCGGATGTGTGTGTGGGGGGCGGTGGCTGCCTCGGCCTGGGATCTTGGGGGCATCTGGGGGGTTGCTCGGCCGCGGGGAGGTTGCCTGGGGCTCCCTGGCCTCCGCTCTTTCTGCTGGCCTGGCTGCATCTGCGGGCCCAGGGCAGTTCCTGGGCTTGCAGTAGCGTTTTTTTTGCACATATACTGGTATACGATGCAATGGCACGCCTTGGGATGTGGGATAAAACTCATACGGGCTTAACCTTAGACACGTTAATCCCAAATACCTGCTTTAGGTGCTAACAATTACTCAGTGCCCCTGTTCACAGCCACCACCATTTAGCTAAGCTTCACACTTGTCACCATACTGGCTGGATTACACAAACATAATAAGCACAATATATTCACAACCTCAATCTCACCCTCACTGCCAACAAAAGTCTATTCTCTCCCCACCTTTTCTATTCCTGCTTGAGTCTCTTTCCTATGCTCCCTTTCCCCTCCCCTTCCCTGTGTCCCCCTCCACTTAGGTGGAACACTGGTCCTCTCCCTTTTTATATCCTCCCTATATTAAAAGATTTCTTACCCTTCCTTAGGGAGGGCTGGTGATGGTCACAATTAAGCAATAAAATAAATCAATGTATTTATTGCAATAACAAAATATGCATTGCTGTCTCATAATGATTGCACTTCCTGTGGAGTGGACCTTTGACAGCATGTGCAGACAAGTAAAAAAAAAAAAAAGTGGGAAGCGTCTCCAAATTTGGAGCGAGGGTGTTTGTCTCACCCTGCAGTAAGAAAGGAACAAATCACCCTCTAACTAACGATTAGGGAACCGCATTTTTATGATGCTTAAAGCACAGAAAAGTCATTTAATGTAACATTGGCGCTTTAAACAGCTAAACCCCTGCTTTCTGCTGACCTGCCACTAAGGGGGAAAACACCAATTGTGCCTAGTACTACCCACTTAAAAAGATGAGGAGACGCTGTAATTTCATCATAGGTTATACCCAATTATGAGAGACAAAATGAAGAAAAAAATCCAGAAAATACATTGCAGGATTTTTTAATTAATTATTGGTAAATCCCTCGGTAAAATAATGATTTGGTCACCTACAAACATGGGCAAGATTTCTGGTCATTACCTGTATTAATGAACCTGTTTGAACTCATCATCAGTATAAAGACACCTTGTCCACAAACCTCAAACAGTCACACCCCAAACTCCACTATGGCCAAGACCAAAGAGCTGTCAAAGGACACCAGAAACAAAATTGTAGACTGCACCAGAATGGGAAGTTTGAATCTGCAATAAGTAAGCAGCTTGGTGTGAAGAAAATCATGTGTGGAAGCAATTATTAGAAAATGAAAGAATACAAGACCACTGATAATCTCCCTCGAACTGGGACTCCATGCAAGATCTCAACGTGGGGTCACAATGATCACAAGAACGTGAGCAAAAATCCCAGAACCACACGGGGGGGACCTAGTGAATGACCTGCAGAGAGCTGGGAACCAAAAAGAAATGCTCACCCTTTGAGGCAGAAAAGATCAATGGGAGAGCACGTGCCCACAATCTTTTCGGTTGCACGTGCCTACAATCTTGGGTCTCCTCGCATCACCTGGGAAAGGCTGAGCGCACAACAGATGAACCGAGAGTGCATGGATGTCACTGACCCTCTTGGCCAAAGCCAGAGCCAGTAACAAGAACTTCAGACCCGCCTCCTCCAGTGGTTCGAAAGGAGGACGTTCAAGTTCCTCCAAAACCACCCGGCCGATCCCACTTTGGCACGAGTGGTCTGGATACACAGAGGAGCCACCTGCCCTCCCTTCATAAACCTGCAGATCAGCGGGTGCTGACTGGCCGACTTTTCCCCAAAGCACTGGCCTTGCAGCAAGGAGCGTGCAGCGAGGTTAGAGAAGAGCCGCTGGAGACCGTGCCGGAGCAACAGCGTTGGAAGGAGCCGGAGCTGAGGCTCAGAGGTTCACTACCTTCGGCAGCGAAGGACAGCACCTACCAAGCAAGGCAAGATAAGAGCTGTATTTCACCCACTTCTCGACCTGTTGTGGTCTAGAGCAGGCTCTAGTTCTGCCAGAGTCCAGTGACTGGAATAAAAAAAAAAAGTCTGCCTCTGGACAGTTAAGCTGGCAAAAAAATGCGAGATAGCTGAGAGGACAAAGAGGTGTTTGAATGGTACGCGTCTGTGAGTCACCCCCTAGCGGACGGACGCGCTTCATCGGTCAATCAGGATTGGCAGATTGAAATAAATGCTTCTGAGGATTGCAGACAGAGGTTGCATCCCATAGTGAGACATCTCACAAAATATTATGAAATAGAACCAGACATTTCCTATTTTTTGAAGTTAGCCTACTGCTAGCCTTCCTTATTATTTTACCCTCTGATTAAAGTGAAATCGAGAACATTTAGTTTTTAAGAAGTGGTTTTCTAATTGGTAGCCCTATGGACTATTCACTACCTATGAAGTAGCTCACAGTTTTGAAAAGGTTTGTGACCCCTGTCCTGGAGTAACGCGTTACAAGTAGCGGTAACTAAGTTACTACCGTCTATGGAAATATCGGCTCCACACGACTTCGCACTCTCGCTTCGCGGGACCTGATCATGTTTTGTCGGAGCGTTTCCATTGAGCACCAACCTGACTCACGAAACTGCCAGACTCCACAGATTGCACTTTTTTGCTGCCATCCTCACAAGATCGCCAACAACAATCAATGGTGGCCAAATGCTTACTCTCTGTGCGTGAGTTGATGACTTTACGCTGTAATGATTCTCAGACTCAATCAGTGACTGCTTGAGCCTTCATCACATTTTTGGACCACGGCTATTTTTTTTGGGACCTCAACAAAGGAGGTACTAAAAAAAAAGCAGCGCCAGGTACCACGGAGGAGGTACATTTTCCCAGTGGAAATGCACAAAAAGAGAGTAAAGCCAAGCCAAGCAATTTTCTTAACTCGCCTAACTGCTCGTGTTGGATGTTGCTTTGGATAAAATTAAATAGGAATTATAATTGTCCTTTCTGTGTGGAGTTTGCATGTTCTCCCCTTCCTCGTTTTCTCTGGGTACTCCGGCTTCTTCCCACACTCCAAAAACATGACTGTTAGGTTGATTGGAGTCTTTAAATTGCCCATATGAGTGGTCGTCTGTATGTATGTGTATTTCTGTGCAATGGACTTGAGCCCCGTCCAGGGTGTAGCCCCACCTTGTGCCCAAAAAAAGCTGGAGATAAGCACCAGCAGACCCCCGCAACTCTGGAAAAGGAGCAAGTGGGTCAGAAGTACTCGTACCAATAACCTGACAGCTCTAAATCTAAATATCCCTTCACAATTATTAGCTGTCTATTACAAAGGTCACAGATTACAAGTTATTGATAGGGTTAATTTAACCACACCCCCACACGTGATGCCTCATTGGAAAGGCCAGGATGTCTCAAACCAATACACATTCATCAACAGATGATCTTTGAGTGGTGTGTGTGTGTGTGTGTGTGTGTGTGTGTGTGTGTGTGTGTGTGTGTGTGTGTGTGTGTGTGTGTGTGTGTGTGTGTGTGTGTGTGTGTGTGTGTGTGTGTGTGTGTGTGTGTGTGTGTGTGTGAACAAAGGAAAGGCAGCCAGTATAATTGGCTTTAGCACTGCCAGACAACACAGTGACACAGCTATTGATAGAGGAATGAGTTCCAGGGACCAGTGGACCAATAGAGGAGCAGCAGACTGTTTTTCACAGCCTCTGATTGGCTGGACCGGGGAGGCTGCCGGTCTCCAGGTAGCAAAGTGGAGCTCCGAGCGTATCTGCCACCCATCTGGTTCCTGGAGGAGGGAGGGAGAGATGTGACCTCAGCCATGGAGAAAAGAAACAATTAATTTACCTCCACTGGTTCACATTCTTTTTTCCAATGTCCACTTCTTGTTTTATTCCATTCATTATTTATCATCAATTTTGTTTATTTTCCCTCAGACCCAGACTTTTGTCACTGTCTGCATTTCTGTGTCTGCTCAGCAATCTCCATGCTAGGACTTCATTTGTCTTTAACTTGGCTGTTTACTCCACAGATATATACTCTTTTTAAGGTGTCACATAAGGACTCTCAACGACGGGTCATATTTGATTTACTGTGTAATTGATAATCAATTACAATTGTGGCATAATTATAATTTTAATTGTAATTTTAAAAATGTGTTGCAATCGTAATCATTATTAAATTGTAATTGAGTCAAGATAATTGACTTTGTAATTGCAATATTCAATTATAATTTAACGCAAAACAGGGGAACCATGTTATGCTGCGTTCACACCTTTGGCGCGGAGCATGCGTCACAAAAATTTGTGCCGCGTTTTCCCCATATTTGCTTCATATGCACTTCTGAAGCAAATATGAAAGCCCCGCCAACCATAGTCCTTTTCTTTTCATCACTTTTCTTCACTATGGAGGACCCCAGTGAAATCAATGCTCCTTACCTTCTGTGGAAGCTGAACGCTTGACGCCGGCGTTCCTGGATTCACCAGGTTAACCAGCAACACATCCAACTCAGTGAGTTTCACTGTTTTCTTCAGGAGTTTCGCCAAATCCTTCCTAGTCGAGTAACGGTTAAAAAAAACTGGCATGTCGTAGAGCTCCGAGTGGTCACACACCGCCACGATTATTTTCTCCTCCATGCTGAAATTAGGGAAAAGAGCGGTTGTCCGTGTTGACGGCCTGACGTCATTGTAAACAAGGAGTTCATAATTTTCAACTCAGGCAAATGACAAATGTCATGGAAAATTGGGAGCGCGCATGCCGCGGCCAACACTTTTGCCATGCGGATCAAACCGTGCCGCCCAACAGGAGAAGAATTTGCCTCTTACAGGTCTATCCCATTGACTTGTACGTAATCTGGTCGCGCAAACATTTTGTGATACGTCCGGTGTGAACGCAGCATTACAGTTCAATGTACAATTCTACACAAATGTAGTTACTAATTATTAAACTGTGTTTCATATCAAGCTTTCCCACATTACACAATTTAAAAAGTATTGAAATTGAGGGGTATATTGACACAAAAAAGGCTCAGATGCCCACATTAAAAATGTTAGTACCTATATTTTCATTGATTAGGAAGCCTAACAAGGTAACCAATAAATAGGAAAGAAATGAGATGATCTTTGTTTTTAGTGTATTTAGTTTTAGGACCCGTTATTGTAAGAGATGCTAGCAGAACGCTAACACAAGAGGTAGGTTAACTTTAATAGGTTATTTCTTTCAGGCTCAGTAATTGTGATTCGTTGTAATTGAACTTTTGTAATTGAGAACATAATTATAATTGACCTTTGATGATAAAAGTATTGTAATTTAATTGTAAATTATTTTTCACTGTAATAATAATTGGATTGTAATTGAATATGGATAATTGAAGACGTAAATGAAAAATGTAATTGACCTCAACCCTGATGAGCACATGAATTAATTGTCTGTTTTTGAACATCTGAGTTTATTTGCATCCACATGCCAGTGTGTTTGCCTCTGTGTACTTCATGCGCATCGGTCACTCTATCTTAATCATATCCCCTTGATCACATTACCCGGTTGCATGTAAGACACTCTCCAAGTGACACACAATTAGCTGAAAATTAACACGGGCCAGGGAGTGTCAACCGATTGGCTGTGCCATCACACTGATGTGACATCATTATCATCACATCGTCCCCAGCAGTCACTGAAGGACCAAAGGGACGAGCTAAAAACAGACTGGGATTCAAAGATGAACCCTCTCTCTGTATAATGTAAAAGCTTTTTTATTATTAAAGCACACGTGTTAATTATCACAAATGTTCATAAAAACGCTGCCAATGTTCTCTCTCTTTGTCTCTGTTTAACAGGAAACAGGAAATAGACCGAGGAGCAAATGCAGTATACAGTAAAAGTATATTTTTTTGTGTCCGCAAAAACAAATCCCCCAAAAAATTTTAATTCAAGAAGTCAAAAGGAATATGAAACCCAACATGGTAAAAAAAAAATAACATAAGAATGAAAATACACAAAGTAACAACAAAAAGGACAAAATAACAACAAAGAAAGATTTGAAAAATACCCATGTACATAATATACAAAAATACACAAAAAACTGAAAGATACATGAAACAACCACCAAAACAAACAAAAAACTTTAGGTTATTTACATAACCTTTGAGTAATATGAGTGAGATGTTTCACTATGGGATGCACATTTGCTGCAGCCCTCAGAAGCACTTTTTCCACCTGCCAAGCCCTGGTTGGTTGGTAGGACCTGCTCATCCGTCAGGGACACTCCCACCCTCCATGGGGGGGGGGAACCTCTTCTCAGTTGTTCGAGCAAGAAGGATTGTCTGGTGAGACCTCAAACTCATATTACTCATAGAGCTGGGGTTATGTAAATAACCTAAAGTTCTATTTCATAATATGTCGTGAGATGTCTCACTATGGGAGATGGCAGCTCCCGTATTGCATGCTTGTCAAGCGAATACCAGCCTGCAAGGCAGCGTCCGTTATACATCAGGACAGCAGAGCCAACTGTGTCACGCACGGGGCGGAAACGTCCAGCATGAAAAATCGGACAAATGTGAGGAGCGAGGTCCAACTCGCCACTGCACAAATGTCCTGAACAGACACTCCACTGAACAAAGCCCAGGTCATGGCGAGACCTCGAGTTGAGTGTGCACGCAGACCCTCAGGCGGCTGCAGACCCTGACACTTGTAAGCCAAAGCAAGTGCCTCCACAACCCAGTGTGACAGGCATTGCTTAGTAACAGGCTTCCCATTGTGAGGATTAGCCCTGGAGACGAACAGCTGATTGAGCCTCCTGAGGCTGCTTGCCATGTCCATGTAAGTGCGTAATGCACAGACTGGACACAAAAAATGAGGCCACTGCTCACCCTGTGAGGCAGGAAAAATGAAATGGTCAATGGGAGATGATGAGCGCACCACCTTTGGCACAAAGGCCGTGTTAGGCTTCAAAATCACCCTCACATCACCCGGGAAAAGCTGAGCGCATGACGGGTGAACCGAGACCTGAAGCCAGTGCTAGCAAAAACACAGCCTTCAGGGAAACATTCAGGGAACCAGTGGTTCAAAAGGAGGACGTCTAAGTTCCACCGCCAGATCCCACGGTGGAACCAGTGGTCTGGACACGGGGAGGAGCCTGTAAGCTCCCATCATAAACTGGCAGATCAGCAGGTGCTGACTCACCGGTTTATCCCCAAAGCCCTCATGACAGGCTGCAATCGCCGTCAAACACACTTTCACAGTAGAAAAGGCTTTGAGCTTGTCAATCAGGTCTGCAGGAATGACAGGATCACTCCCACCACGCACTGATAGGGGATGTGACTCCCTTGGAGACACCATTCCTCAAATATCCTCCACTTGCAATCATAATGAGACCTAGTGGAGGAGGTTCGAGCACTCTGCATGGTGGAGATCACACTCTGTGAGAGTCCCACTGCTGACAGATTGAACCATTCAAACAATTCAGAATCAGTTTGTGTGTCAGCAGCAGCAACCGATGGGAGCATAAGTTGCCTTGGCGGTTGATATACGCTACCACCATGGTATTGTCCATCCTCACCAGGACATGATGTCACCTGAGAGACTAGAGGAAGTGGATCAGCGAGAGGAACACCGCTGACATTTCCAAATAGTTTATGTGACAGGATCGGAGGTCTGCGTTCCAGCAGCCCCTCACCGACCTGCCCTCGCACACTCCACCCCAGCCCGTCAGGTCGGCGCCCGTGAAGATCACCTTCCCGGACGTAAAGGTCCCCATGGAAACATTGTTTGTCAGGAAATCCGAGGTCCACCAGCGGCGCAGCGCTGCGCTGCACTCCGGCGTAACCAGCACCCTCTGTGCACCATGATGCACAGGGCCGAGCCCATGTGAGGCCACCCGCAGCAGGAATTTCCTTATGTGGAGGCGACAGAGGCTGATGACGAGGATGACCAAAGCCATCAACCCGAGTAACCGAAGACACAATCTGAACTAAACAGATTTGACCAGTCGAAAAAGCGCAAGGCATGCCCAAACTAATTTACTTGCTGCGTCGACAGGTGTGCGATGAGAGGCACTGAGTGCAAGGACAGTCCCAGAAAGACAGTTTCCTGTGTAGGGGACAACATGTTCTTTTCTCTATTTATCACAAGTGCCGCATCAGATAGGTGACGTCCAGGTTAGGGCAAAGGCTGGACCCCTCATTTGGGGACCAGAAAATACCGGGAGTCGAACCCGCTCTGGGACAGTGCGGCCGGAACGATCGAGACTGCTCCTCTGCTCAGCAGATAGCCGTTCTCCTCGTGTAATACCCGGGGCAAGTCTCCCTGGGTCTGAGTGTGTTATACGCCGGCAAATTGGAGAGGGACAGCCGCAAACTGTAGCCTGTAATCCCTCAATATCATCTGCAACACCCATGGTGGAGCTATGATTGCTGCCTGCCTACCTTTCTCTCATCAGGGAGAGGGTGGTTTAGCGCTCTGCTTTGTTCATCCTGGGAGGCACCAACCGTGGTACGGTGGTGCCCTCTCCCAGGGGCAGACTGCTAGTGGCCAAAGAACCCAGCTGTGGCGTGATGGCGCCCTCTTGAGGCGACGGGCTGAACACCACCAGAGGACCCAACCGCGAGACGGTGGTGCACTCTGTCGGCGGCAGCCTACTCAGCAGCAGAGGACACATCTGTGTCACGGGGGCGCTCTCTGCCGGTGGAGCAGAGCCATACCCCCAGGGGGGAGCGTGCAGTACCGCTCGTTACCGGCAACAGTGTGACAACAGGAGCTCCCCACCACACTGCTTAAAGTGCAAGATTTTGCTTTCACATGTTGCACCCCTGGCCTTTGGCCAGGGTGCTTGGGCAATATATACACATCGCTTTTATTCGAATATGAGTGTGTATGCCCGGGTCAGCAGCATAGGTCTCTTGGGAGACAGTGCAGGCTGGCGTGGCAACAGGTGAGCCGCAACTTGTGGCTCCATTGGCAGCATTCTGAGCAGTCCGAGGTTCTCCACAGCCTCGCAGTCGAGGGGAGAACTTGTCTCGTTGTGCATTTGGAGGTGGGAAGTTTCTTGCCCTCGTTGCGAGACCTGGTGGTTTCCATCACAACGTTGCACCACGGGATGGCGATGGGGAGCATCAGAGTCCATGAGGGCCATGGCTGGAGCACCATGAGGAGGAAGAAAGGGGTTCTGAGTGGACATCAGACGCGCCAGCCTCCGGTGGAGGCTGCGTGCATTGAACACTGCACGTTGCCAACATGATGGATTCCACAGCCAGCCGGACGTGTTCCAGACTGAGACAGTCGGAGCAGACCGTGTTTGTCTTTGGCGGAGATTTTGTTCCCACACTGACAGGGGCGAGCCTGAGAGCATCTTGTTCCCTCCTTGGAAGGAGCCTTGGTCTTCATGGTTGTGTTTGACGCAGGGAGGAGACCACATTGGAGGAGAGCTAAAGCTGGAGCTTTGGGCACTTAGGTTCATTTACCTTACGGTGGCGAACCAGACAGCACAAACTGAGCAGAGCTAGGTAAGCTAACTTCTTTCTCAACCCGGTGTGGTCTATTTTAGCAATCCTATCAGCGCCTGTCTACTGGAAAACCGAAGAATCCGCCTGTGTACAGTTAGGGTGATAGGACTGCGAGATTGGCCTGGGAGAGAGAAGAGGTGTTTGAATAAGGAACTGCACATTCGCCCTCCCTCATATAGAGGGTGGGAGTGTCCCTGGCGGATGAGCAGGTCCTACCAGCCCACCAGAGCTTGGCAGGTGAAAAAAGTGCTTCGGAGGGCTGCAGGAAATGTGCATCCCATAGCGAGATATCTCATGACATATTATGAAATGGAACCTTTATTTTTTTCCTTTCATAATCTAATTTCTCAGATGCGTTCAAACATGACATGTCCTGGTAAATCCGGATGTATGGTCACCCTAAGCTAGCACAATGAGCAGACATTACACCCCTCTAGTAAACTTTTACAAGCAGACCAGGGAAACCTGTGTAACTGAATGTGGACACAGCTGAAACTGTACTAACATCTCTGGTGTACAAAGAAACACACAGGAACTGGAATAGTTAGCTGTTATGAAATCTCATTCTGTGGTTGTCGTCCACAGCTGCTGACTGCAGGATCGTTTTCCATGGTCCCTGAAAACATCTTCCACTTCACATCATTCCCGCATATTGCATATTTGTGTGAGCTTTGGGTTTTTTCTTTTTGCCAGTAGGGACGACTGGCTGAATGTTCAGCTGTGCCGTGAAATGCTCAGTCCGGACAACTCAAGTTAAATCTGAAAAATGTGCATTTATTTTTAATTCATGAAGACACAGAGAAAAAGTTGTCCTTAAAGCTGATATCTGGAGAAATATCAGAGAAATCTGTGTTTATATAATTCGTTTGAAATGCAAAAAAATACCTCACTAGTCTTTTATTATGGTCTACTGCTGGTGATCATTCATATACATTAATGTATATATGTCCCTCCTTTGTCCTAGATCCCTATACAAATAGAAACTATTGTCAAGTGCACCCAGCCAATAGGCTTCGACTTCCTGTTTTTGAGACTGCCAATCAAAGTGAATGTGGAACTGTGCACGGAAACAACAGCAAACAGGTAAATATGATTTTGGCTCTTACCTGATCCACAGACCTATATCAATGCGACCCAATGCGACCTTATTATGTTCCGCGATGCGCGTGCTGGAAAGTAGAGGCGTGGCTTCTGGTAGATTGCAGAGGCAGGGGAGGAAGTGAAGCTGTTTAGGGCGGGACATCGAGACGTTTCTCAGAAACTCTGGATAGCAACTTTAAGTATTGTTTGAACAAACTTATCCTTTACCTGTTTTTACCTACCTCTGTTACAAAAGTTTGGTGGTCAACATTGATGAATAGAGAATCAATTGGAGGATCTTTTTAAGATGTGTGATTAGCGTAAACCCATAACTTTGAATTTCTCATCAGCTAATAGGAATAAAACACATACCCCCATTTGAGAAACATTGGTCTAGACCAGTGGTTCACAAACTGTTTTGGCTGAAGGACAACCTTTCTCTTAATTCTGAATAAAAGTACCCCTTTGTAAGACTGTAAAATTTTGCTCAAAATCAAAGTATTAGTGTCACCAGAGCTCAGAAACATGCAGAGGAGCATGCAAGTGCAAAAGTGAGCCCCCATTAAAGAAGTCTCAGCAGGGTCGTATGAGTAAGTTCATATACTTCATCAGCGTGAACATGATTGGGTGTTTTTCATTCATATAAACATTGCAAACTCTCGACATTGTTGGGAAATAAAAAAGTTTCTGTCTCACAAATCACACATTGTATTGTTGAATAATAATAATAATAATAATAATAATAATAATGAGGTGATCCAGCATGGATTGATTAGGTGAATAGAGAGATCGTGTTTATGAGACACTAAAGTCTGTATATATAGTTAGCCTTGAGATGTTGTCGACTTTCCAACACAAGTAAAGGGTGAAGTGTTGGAGAAATAAGTGGTGACAGTGATGAGAACAAGTTGAATAGATGTCTGTGTCTCTGTACGCTGCCCTAAGGCTGTTGTGTCTGTGAGTCAGTCACTGATCACGAGGATCTGAGACCCTTGGACTGATTGTGATGAGTTTCCTGTTTGTTTACAGTCTGTGCCACACACACACACACACACACACACACACACACACCCTCCTGACCCCTATACGTCCACACTTATTGGTTGAGGTAGAGAATTTGTCAGTCATTTGACCTACATTAGCAAAGCCTGATTTCCTTTGTGGGCTGTAAAATGTGTTGTTTTTTTCAAGGAGATTCAGATTCTTTAAAATTAAAACTTTGAAATGGCTCGTCACTTAAATTAAATTAGTTTAAAATTTACATTGGGGTTCATTTGATCGCATTGGAATAGGTATTTTCAATATAAGCATCACTGAACATAAAACAAATGTTGTCTTAACAAAAATCACAGTTGAAGGCAACAGCTTCTGTGCAACAAAAAAACTTTGGATATTAAGAAAGGTGGGGGACAGTCTTTGCTTCACATATTCCAGAAACACGTAGAAAATAAAAATGTTGCATAATGACAATGAATTATGTGTGTAAATAAATATCAGTTTTAGGTACACTCCTTCCCTCTGTTCGCGGCCACCATCATCATACTTGAGCTGAGTGCTGTGTCACCTCCTTCAATTTCTCCACACTCCAGACTGGCTGAACAACTATAACATCACATTACACTCCCACCTTAAAATAGTCGACTCTTCACCATCTCGTCCATCTTCCCACCCTGATTCTCTCTTCCCTGTTCCCTTCCCCCGCACTCATAGGTGTAACACTGCCCCCTCTTTTTATACTCTCCATTTAATAGAGTGTTTCTTACCCTTCCTTAGGGAGGACTGGTGATGGTCACAATTATGCAATGAAATAAATTCATTTATTTAATTGCAATAGCAAAACATGCATTGCTTTCTTTAAAAGATTGCACTTCTTGTAGTGTTGACCTTTGACGGCATGTGCAGACAAAGTAAAAAGAAAAACAAAAGTAATTGAATGTGGATAATTAAAGACGTAATTGTAATTTTAAAATGTAATTGACCCCAACCCTGAAAGGGACAAGTCGAAACATAGGTTCCAGCACTGCTTCATTCCAGTCTGGATAAATCAGACACAAGTTGTGAAGAATGTCTAAACATTGATGTTCATGTGAACTTTTTTTCTTCTCTGCAGTGAAACAAACTCATAGCCCTCCCCTTTAAATCTCACCAACAACATATTCTAAGCAATGACATCACTCCTTTGCCTGGTAACCATGGTTACCGTTCCCTTCTCCTGCCAAAGTTCCCTGTTGATCCCAGACAGTTTTCCTTTGCTCTCTGTCTTGTCAGCATGTTTTCACACTCACTGTTTGCTCCTTCACGCTTCTTTCTTTCTCCTGCAAATATTAAGATGCTTCCCTTTGGTTTGTCTGAAAGAAAGAAGAGAATCTTTGGACACATGGCCTATGATGCAGGGAAAACCTCAGGCTGGTAAACAGTCATTGTAAAAGCTCAAGGATCTTTAAATCTACATCTTCCTCACCCTCCTTCATCATCCTCCTTTAATGGCTACACCTCTCCCCTCCTTTCCCCACCACATATTTTTCAGGGAGGAAACTGCCTCCAATGACCCAGCAGAGCAATGGGGAGGGGAGGAGGTTGCCATGGAAACTGGGAGCCCATCGCTTTAGCCGACATCATCTGCGTCAAGCTGGCACATGAATATTTGAGTTTTATGGACACAGGCAGACGAGCGACAATCCAATGGAGATACAGAGAAGTTGTATGAGGAGGGGAGTCTGAAGGAAGGATGGATGGATGGATAGAGGAAAGAAAGAGAGAAATAAAGGTGGGGGTTAGAAATGGAGGCAGAGCTGTCAGATTTATGTAGGGCAGAGCGTCTAGTAATCTGGGTTAGGCTTTAAAACAGGGAAACAAAGAGGGCATGACGGGTGCACAGTCATTCAAAGAATGCATTTAGAATAAGTCAGAACGCATGATGAAGGAATGAGAAAAAGAGGAGTGAGTGACAGAGGGAGGGGTGGACGCTACAGTGTAAGAAGTAAAGGCCAGTGGAGCCGACTGCTCCTCCTCCTCCTCCTCCTCCTCCTCCTCCTCCTCCTCCTCCTCTTCATTTGTCTGAACGTGGAACTAATCCTTCTCCCATTGTTACTTCTGAACCTGAAGCAGAATCCCAATCACACAGTCAACAACATACATGTCATGATTTATACAGATTTCCACGACACTATTGTGAGAAATGAGGTTTTTCCTCCATTGATTAGACACTGAGTTCCCTTCATTGCACACATTTCTCAAAAACAGGACTCTGACGTCAAAACCTTGAACACAATTTATGGTTCGCACATAGTTTCCAAAACTCTTGCACTCTTTTTGCAGAAGACTGAACACATGTTTTGGTTATTTGATCACACTTTTCACTCATTGCACACATTTTTCAAAAAGTGAACATGAAGTCATGTGTGGTACTGTGTACAGTACAGCACTGTAATTCAGTGTAAGATGATTTTTATTTAGTAATGTATGGTTGTCAGGCACTGCAATTGTTCTTTCTGTTATAGGATGTTATGTTTGATGACTGTATTATTTTCTATACTTCATATGAACACAGTGAGAGACAGTGTTTTGTATTTAGCAGTGCAGAGTGCTACTTTGGCTCTGTTTGCTAATTTGAAATCAAAGTTCAAATTCTGACAATAAATTGCACTTTTGACTCAAGCATGCAGTGCATCACGAATTGTCCTAATCAGAATCAGAAATCAGAATCAGAAATGTTTTATTTGCCATGTACAGTTTTAAGGACACTACAAGGAATTTGACTTGGTGGTTGGTGCACAAAACAAACAACAAAAAGAGATAAAAACAAAACAACAAAGAACAACCCAGCAACAATAATAATAATAATAATGATAAATATAAAGGATGAGGGATAAATAAAGGATAGATAGAGAATAAAGGATAAATAGGATAAATATAAATATATATATACAGTGCAGCAGATATCAAGCTGGTGGAGGTGGTGATCGGGTGGGGTTCAGTGGGTGACTTGGGGTGTGTTCATGTGGACGGTGGCAGAGGGAAAGAAGCTGTTTTTGTGTCTGGAGGTTCTGGTCCTGATGGACCGAAACCTCCTACCAGAAGGGAGAGATTGAAACAGTTTATGACCGGGGTGGGAGGGGTCGGCCACAATCTTTCCTGCACGCCTCAAAATCCTGGAGGCGTACAGGTCCTGGAGGGAGGGCAGATTGCAGCCGATGACCTTCTCTGCAGAGTGGATGATACGCTGCAGTCTGGCCTTGTCCTTGGCCGTAGCTGCAGCGTACCAAATGGTGATGGAGGAGCAGAGGATGGACTGGATGATGGAGCTGTAGAAGTTCACCATCATCTTTGTTGGCAGACTGAACTTCTTCAGCTGCCGCAGAAAGTACATCCTCTGCTGAGCTTTTTTGATAAGGGAGCTGATGTTCAGCTCCCACTTGAGGTCCTGAGTGATGATGGTCCCCAGGAAGCAGAAGTACTCCACAGAGCTCACTGTAGAGTCTCCCAGGGTGAGGGGGGTGAGGGGGGCTGGGTTCTTCCTGAAGTCTGCTATCATCTCCACTGTCTTTAAAGCATTGAGCTCCAGGTTGTTCTGGCTGCACCAGGACACCAGCCGGTCTGTCTCCCACCTGTAGTCAGACTCGTCTCCATCAGCGATGAGACCGATGATGGTCGTGTCGTCTGCAAACTTCAGGAGTTTGACCGACTGGTGAGAGGAGGTGCAGCTGTTGGTGTACAGGGAGAAGAGCAGAGGAGAAAGAACACAGCCCTGAGGAGATCCAGTGCTGATGGTCCGGGGAGCAGAGATGGTTTTTCCCAGCTTCACGTGCTGCTTCCTGTCAGACAGGAAGTCTGTGATCCACCTGCAGGTGGAGTCTGGCACGTTCAGCTGGGAAAGCTTGTCCTGAAGGAGAGCTGGGATTATTGTATTAAAAGCAGAGCTGAAGTCCACAAACAGGATCCTGGCCTGGGGAGTCCAGGTGCTGGAGGATGAAGTGGAGAGCCAGGTTTACAGCATCGTCTACGGACCTGTTGGATCTATAGGCAAACTGCAGGGGGTCCAGGTGGGGGTCGGTGATGTCCTTGATGTGGGAGAGCATGAGGCGTTCAAAGGACTTCATGACCACAGATGTCAGAGCGATGGGTCTGTAGTCATTAAGTCCTGTGATCCTCAGCTTTTTAGGGACAGGAACGATGGTGGAGGCCTTAAAACAGGCTGGTACGGTGCATGTCTCCAGTGAGGTGTTAAAAATGTCTGTGAACACTGGAGACAGCTGATCAGCACAGTGCTTTAAGGTAGAAGGAGAGACAGAGTCCCGTCCACAAGCCTTACGGGGGTTTTGTCTCCTGAAAAGTCTATTCACATCTCTCTCTTTGATGGAGAAAGGTGTCTCTGTAGGAGGGGGGGAGGAGGGGGGGAAGATAGGGGAGAGAGCCTCTGTAGGCAGCTGGGGTGAAACTGTAGCTTTGATGTGGGGGGTGAAGGTGTTGGAGTGAGGCTGGTCAGAGGTGTGAGGAGGGTTGGAGTCAGGTCTGTCCCATTGTCTGTCAAATCTACAATAGAAGTTATTCAGACTGTTGGCCAGGCAGAGGTCGTTAGCAGCAGCAGGGGCTCTGGGCTTGTAGTTTGTAATTTGCCTGAGCCCTCTCCAGACAGAAGCCGAGTCATTTGCAGAGAACTGATGTTGTAACTTCTCTGAGTACAAACGTTTGGCTCTTCTCACCTCCTTTTCAAACGTGTACTTCGACTCTCTGTACCTGGCTCTGTCTCCACCCCTGAAAGCGACCTCTTTGTCTGCCCTCAGCCCTCTGAGCTTAGCTGTGAACCAGGGTTTGTCATTGTTATAACTCACCCTGGTCTTTGATGGAATGCAGCTGTCCTCACAGAAGCTGATGTAGGACGTCACAGAATATAAAGAGAATAAGGGTGCAGTGTTTCAGGTAATGTGTGCTATTTTTCAGGAACAGTGTCTTATCAGTGGAGAAAAACTGTAAAATGAGAAAGTTCACCAGCTGACAGCACTGCGTCAAAGACGTGTGAAACTACGTAAAACAAGCATGCGTGTCCTTCTACTCCATTCTATCATTAGCACTGTCACAGACATATTAGTGGCATTAGTGTCATGACTTTTACAACATCAATGAGATTTTCAGATTCATCTCCTCGTCTCTTTGGTTTTCCATGTTGTTGAGACTCAGACGGTTTCACCACATGTTCTCACAGTCTCACATTTCTAGCACTGACTTGGGACCAATATTATAGTGAACAGGAGTAACTAAAATGTTCCTTTGAGCCTTTTTCTGTATTTGACCCATTTTCTTTTTTAGGGATGCTGGTTTTAATGTGTAATACATTTCTGTGTTCATTTGTGGCATGTGGAGAATTTTACACAATGCACATGTTTAATCTGAGAGTAGCAGATAAAGAGTTTTTTTTTAATTAAAAACTGGACAAAAGCAAAAAACACACATACACGTATTGAATGAAACACACATTTAGCTTATTATAGGTGATACGTGATTACAGAATCTCTCCTGGTCAGTTCTGGTCACACTGCCCTAAGCAGGCCAGATACTATTGCACACTGATAACATTTACATAACCCTGAGAGCACAGAACAACTACAGATTCATTGGGACACACACACATGAAAACCTCTGGATCCCAGACCGGTCTGACTCAAAAAAAAACAAAAAAAAAACCCTTTGACCACCAAATAAACGCTGTGTCCACATCTGACCAGTAACCCTACAACTTGACTCTGTCTCATTCCATTCAAAACTGCCACAACAGTTGGGTTATATTGTTTATTCAAACCGTTTATGTTGTAAAGACCTTTCGCAGCAGGGTTTCTTCTTTATTCAGAAATAAGAGATAACTTGTACATTTACTAAAATTCATTTGCTTTAATAACGTAATGATATTGGGGTGAAAAACTTTGTAAGAATCCTGTCAGGGTTTGTTGATTCTTTCTTTTTCTTTTTTCCTATTTACGACAGCCACATAATATCCAAAAATGTGAAGACTGAATCAAAACACAATACAAAAATAACATTGACAGCTGAGAAACAGAAAGTAAAAACTAAAACCAAAAGAAAAGAAGAAGAAAATTGATGTATACATTTGACACAGGTCTCCTCTTTGGGTGGTGGCCTTGCTGTCATAGGTAGGACCTACCTGCACTTTACGTTTTGCTATGCTGTTCTATGGTGTTGCTGGAATGTGTGAATTTCCCTATGAGAATCAATAAAAGTTTATTTAGCAGGAGGCAAATGGGAGCAGCTAATTGAGCTAGACTGGTGTCACCTCTGACTCTGGTAAGATGGAGGACTTGACAAACCTGGTGAAACATCTTGTTCACCCCCACGCATTAAAGGGCACCTGTAGTGAAAATGTATAAAACAAAAAATGTATTTATTATGTATTACTAATAAACAAAATATGTGAACCTTTCTATAAGAAAAACACATTAAAATGACTTTTTAGAACAATTTTATACATGCATAAAATATGGAGCGTTGAATGATATCTATCATCCTTAAAAGCTAATATAATTATATATTGTTAATGCTATACATTCCTCTGGTGCATATTTTAGGTTTAACATGACATACTGTATGTTTCAGAACATCCTCACAGGGTTTAATTCTAATTATTCCTAACACACTGTTGCATGCTGCGCTGAATGGGTCTGGGTCTGCATACCAGTACCAGGCAGTGGGAGTCGATCCTGAGTGTTGGGAGGGGAAAGTGCATACAGAGCTGTTTGATGGTGACGCTTATTAAGCTGAAATATCCGTGCAGCAGCTGCACCATTTCCAGAGCAACACCTGTCGCCATGGCGCTGAGTTGTCGACATGTCTCAGAGAGTCTGAGGGGCTGTGTCCAACACACACACACACACACACACACACACACACACACACACACACACACACACATACACACACACACATACACGACAATGAGGTCAAACATTTGGTCTCTTTTGGATTTTCTTGTCTCCGTTCGGCTTCATTTCTGCTTCCATCATTGAATTCTGGATTTTGCGGTTACCATGACAACTGCAGCGGTGGAAGCAGTGGATTAGATACAGTGCTCTGTGCTGGGGTGTGGCATCAGTGTGTGTGTGTGTGAGAGAGAAAGAGAGAGAGTAGGAAAGGGGGTGTAGGGAGCTGCTTATGGGGTGTAGGGCTTGTAAAAAGGGATTGGGGTTATGTTAGAGAGTTGTGTGTGTGTGTGTGTGTGTTGTTGTGGGGTGGGGGGGTTAAGCGTTGCCCTGAAACCACTGTACCAGATGCATCGTCTTTTAATCTCATTTTTTTCTTCTAAAAAGCCCATTGGTACGTCCTGTCAGAGACCAGATTTTACACAGTTATTCTTCTGTGCTATTATTCTGTGAGCTGTAGCAACTCAAACCCTTTACAGTCCTCCTCATCCTTTAGATCTCACACAACCTGGTCAGCGGTCGCCCTCTCGATCAGCCTGGATTCAGCTCACCCAGATTCCCTGGCTGTCTATCCCTCCTCCTCACTGCCTCTCTGTCTGATTCCCATCCTCCAGCTGAAAAAACAAGCCTCTTGGCAGAGGAGATGAGGCGAGAGAAAGAGAGGAGTGGGGGCCTATTCAGATGAGGCTAAAGGAAGGGTTTTGCAGCGTTGAAAGGGAGCATTGTTTCCTTCCACATTGCTACAGCTCCATCTCTGTGATTTAATCGAGCCAGCAGCAAGCACATTACTGCGTCTCTTTAAATCAGGGTAGTGTTAGCCTTAGCAACGTTCAGACTCCAGTGATTCTTCTAAATGCCTTCTTCTTCTTCTTCTTCTTCTAGTCAGAGAGCTCTGAACTCTGTCACTCAGCCTGATGGCTGCATTCCTCTCTGCTGAAGTCACACATGTAACAACTTCCTCAGACACACTGTCAGAAACATGGTCGTCTCTATCCCAACGTGTGTGAAAGAACTTTTGCTGTTATACTTCACACAAAAAAAGAGGGCAGTGTTTGATATTTGTTTGCAGAGTGGTTTATTAGAGCAGTTCCTAATGTGTTATTTCCTCCTCCATTGTTAATGTTTTTGGGAGAACTTCCATCTGAAACGCTGCAAAGTTTCCATCTGCAGATTCAAATATGTAAACAGAATATTTCTGCCACTGAAAAATATTCTTTCACAGGGCAGATAAGATGACTTTGTTGTATTTTGTGCTATATAAATAATGTTGAATTGAATAGATAACTTAGTCAAGTCACTTCAGATGACAATCTATTGAATAAATAATGCCCTGCGATGGACTGGCACCCTGTCCAGGGTGTACCCCTGCCCAGCGCCCAATGAGAGCCGGAGATTGGCACCGGCAGACCCCCGCAACCCTGTCAAACAGGAATAAACTGGATGGATGAATAAATAATAGTTGAATTATAGTCTCGAGGAGTGTAGCTATTAAAATGATAATTTTTTATTGTGATTCTGTATTATATTTGTATATTTGTACATTTGTATTATTTTATTTTTATTTTTTCCTGGAGGTGTGCACTTGTAGTTAATTCTTATTTAATTAACAATCTAATTATGTATGTTTTATCTTATTCCTAGTTTATGTTTTAGTGTTTGTTGTTTTCATTCAATATTCTGGAGCATCTATTAAAAATAATAATAATAATAATAATAATAAATAATAATAATAATTTCCCCCTGGGATAAATAAACTACTTCTGATTCTGTTTCTGATTCTGAGTAATATTTGAAATATATAAATATGATATAATGATGATAAAATTCCTGTAAAGTGGGTCAACCAGATTTTAGATGTTTTTTCTCCTCATCTTGGACTTGTTGCTCAATGAAGTCCTGATTAAGCTGATCTTTGTCCTTCTTGTGTCTGTGGTGTGTGTGTTTGCACAGAGGAGAGCTCTGTCCTCCAACATGTGGAAGGACAGCTGCAGGATGGGGTGAGGAGGGGAGGAGGGGGCAGAGGAAGGCAGTGGGTGAGGATGAGGAGGGGGAGGGGGGGAGGGACGCCTTCCTTCCATTTCACAACTGAAGGGGAAAAAAGTACCAAAAAGGCGCGCAAAATCACTTCCTGTCCCGCCACTGGAAGCCCATTACGTTTCATCCTGTTGCTGTTGAACTGGTCAGAGCCTCCTCAGCCTGAAATGGGATCCTTCCTCCAATGCTGGAGGACTGGGCTAGATTATAGCTGTGGTTTCTTTTCATGACAGAGGAGGAGAATTTATAGGTTGGCTTGTCAAACAGAGTGTAGTTTAGGGGCCACTTGGAGCTTAAATTATTCTCAAAAAGGCCCCAACTAGAAAAAAATAAAAATAAAACAAACCCTAAAAATTATCTCAGAAATGTACTATTCACAGTGAACTATTTTTATTTAAAAATCCTATTTTGAATCAACTGAGGAGCAGACCATTCAGTAAAAACATTAGGCACTAAATAATAGTGTATCCAGGGTACCTGTCGTGGAAATGTATATAACAAAAAATGTGTTTAATGTACTAACAATAAACAAAAAATGTGCATCTTTATAAACAAACAAAAAAAACACACATTAAAAGGGTATCTTAGAACAATTTTATACCTTGCGGCATAAACAATGGGGAGCCGCCATCTTGGTCAGGATATGACGAGTGCAAAATTGTGTTGGAAAACCAGACACGTTCCTGACAGAATTCTTTCACAGAAAGCCCTTCAATGCAGCTTGTAAACGTACTTGGGGGATGGGCCACCCGGCGTGCATGGGGCGGTGTCCGGGGCTGGGCAGAAGGCGGGTCGGCGGAGGGGGCCAAGCCTCGGCGGCTTCTTTTTAGGGTCCTCAGAAGCAGTTTTACACTTTTTGCTTGCCTCGGCCATGACCAGGAGTCAAACAGGCGACAAAAGACTAGCAAAAGCCTTATTAGCCCAATGAGTATCTGAGCCGGTGGTCACGTGACTGCCATAAAGTGATACGTTCTCCAGGCATTCTCCAGGTCACATGACCTGGCCAAAGACGGTCCGTCTCTCCAAACTTACATGGGCGGTATTTCAAAAGGGAAGCCCCGCTCAGAGCATTGATACTGTCAATGCTGTACATTAGCCTGAGGAATCATTTAAAATAACTCATATGAGTCAACTTTTTAGGTCACAAAGTCTGCGGTGTGGCTTTAAGTTGTGCTAAGGTTGAGAAATTGCTGTTTTAATTTTGGAGCAGCTGTTTTGTGCTTTATATGCACATAATTTATGATTGTTTTATAGCAGTTTCTGCAAAGCAGAGTTGGTCAGAATGTATTCCTAATGTTACTTCAGATTGCTTTCAATTCTTTATTTTTAGAAGGTTTTTTGTGTTTATGTTTTACGTTGTTGCTAGTTTTTGTACTTAAGCTGTAAGGGAACATTCTTAGGGCTAAACACAAGTTTTTTTGATGCTGAAGCCACTTTAATAATTGATCTTTGATTCTAAATAATATTCAGGTTGTTTTGTTTTATTTATTTCAGAATTCCTTGTCACATTTTCAGTTTCTGCTGGTCTCAGGTAAAAAAAATTGAGCATAGCAGTAGTTTAGGCAGGTCGTGGACGTTAAGCCAGCCGCACTCTTCAATCAACCAACAGCCCAGATTGGCTCCCCATTGGCCAATGCATAGAAGAGGCACTACTTAAACCGTGACAGCTGCCTCATACCTCCTCAGCAAGTATCTCGCTACCCACCTCCACCCCAACTCCTCCAGGTCAGTATGTATCCAACTAACTGGGTGTTGTTTTGTTGTCATTAACATCTGCTCTGCTTTGTTCCAGGGGGTTTCTGCTAACCGCTCTTCTTGCCTTAGTCTTCAGCATGGCTCATGAAAGGTCAGGGAAGAGTGATCTCCCTACCTCCGGCTTTCCACGTAAGCACACGTAAAGGGCAAAGAGGTCCCAGAACAGACCTATACGCCAAATACAAGATTGTATGCACATCACTATAAAAAACTAATGCATTTTCATTGTTAATAAATCCTTTATTTTTACTAAAGCGGTCCTGACTGAACTGGCATTGAAAAAATACTTGGTGTTTCAGTCAGATTGGTGTGTGTAAAGACTAATACTGAGCAGAGTTTAGTACTGTGAATGCAAATGAAACTGTAGAACTCTTCTGTTTCATTTATCAGAGGCTTTTATCCAAAGCAGTGTTAATGGAGCAGTGGGGCTAGGCTGGATTCAAACCACTGACGCTCTGATTACAAACCAGCTTCCTTAACCACTATTCCTCCACCGCTGAGTTGATCAACAGTTATTATTTTCTGATACAGCACTGATATGAAGCTGTATGAAAAACAGATGACCAAAAAAATTATACATTCTTTAATTCTAAGTAACTTAAAAGTAACTTTTTGTAGTAACTCATTAGTTTTTGGTGTAAGTATCCAAATGGCGGCTCTCCATAGTTTATGCCCCAAGCTATAAAATCGTTCTAAAAAAGTCCTTTTAATGTGTTTGTTTTTTGTTTTTAACAAAAAGGTTCACATTGGTAATACATAAGACGTTTTTTGTTATATACATTTTCATTACTAGTGTCCTTTAATATCAATAACACTGCTTTTCTGGGCCAAATCGGATTTTCTGATGTAACAGATTTTGCCAGCAGACCTTGAGTTTGCCACGTGTCCCATGTCCTCTTACTCATAAGATCTGATGAGGTCTGTTCTCCTGTTCTGTCTTTAGAATTGTTTGACTAATGTCATTACCCTGCACAGGAGGTCCTTTGTTTACTAACTCTTTACACACCCTGCTATACATCACTGGTGTGTGTGTGTGTGTGGTGTGTGTGTGTGTGTGTGTGTGTGTGTGTGTGTGTGTGTGTGTGTGTGTGTGTGTGTGTGTGTGTGTGTGTGTGTGTGTGTGTGTGTGTGTGTGTGTGTGTGTGTGTGTGTGTGTGTGTGTGTGAGAGATATCAGAAGGAATGTGCTTAATGAAGCGGGATTCAGTGGGAGCATCAAAAGAACAATCTGCCCATTCTGCTGTCCCTGGGGGGAACGGGTGACACATGGGACAGCAGGAGCCCCCGTGAGTCACATGATGACAAACAGGAAAAAGCAGAAAAAGTTTTTTCATTTGTTTATTGGAAAACACAACGTGCACTGTCACATGGGTGCATTTGATTTGAGCATCTGGAGTCCTTGAACAGATATAGACACAATAAAACATCAACTCACAGACACAAAAGAAAATGAGCAGTTCCACAACATTCAGGTCAGAATAGAGCACTTCATGCCCAGAGCTCTTGAGAAGAGGCCGAACCACTCGATATCCTTGGAAAAAAAATAAATCGGAGACACAAGCGGAAAAAACTAAATCCTCTGTCAATTGCGCTCTTTAAACGCAAGACCCAAAATAAATTATGTCGCCATATTTCACTGTTTTACAAAACCTTTATGGTGCATTCACAACAAACGCGTCAAAAGAGTCAAAAGCTGCAAAAGCGGCAGGTGTACGTTCACAATATATGGTGGAAGCACTTCTAGGGAGCGTCAGAGGTCCCGTGCTTCCTGAAGTTTTTCGCGCGGCAGCGCTTTTGACGTGCGTCTGGCGCCTCCAACGCGGCCAAGGCTGGAGTTGGGATTGTTGAACTTTTGGGGCATATCTTGGCGCATCAACCAATCAGGAGCTTTCCCCAACCGTGATGTATTCAGAATAATGAAAAGAAGAAAAAAACACTAACCGGAGGCAGATGGACAGGCTGTTCTGCTGGAATAGAGCTCCTGTAGTTGGTGTCCTGGTAGAAGATGAGAGCGCCGATATGAATCAGCAGGTCGTCAAACTGGGCATGGGAGAGACAGAAGTAGCGCTGAAAGCGACTCTCGTCTGAGAGCAAAAAAAGCCAAGCCACTCTCTGGATAATGTAGAGCTGATGAACATAGTCAGAGGCGGCGTGTTCATCAAGGAACTCCAAACTTTATTCTCCATTCACCCACACTTCTCTATAGCCCTCTGACGTCACAGTGCACACACTGAGTCACACCAAAATACATCCGACCGGAAAACACAGCCTTCTCAACACAATAATGTTCCCCACCACTTCACAGTCACTGGGTGAATTATGAACGTAACAGATCGCCTCAATATCATCCATTGTATGAACACTACCAGCAACAGAGAAGCCCCTCCCCTCGACGCGCTCCCGAGCATCTTCGACGTTGGTGACAAGCGTCTGTATTCAATGAGCACAAGCGTCCAACTACGCACGTGAGGCACGATTTTGATGCCCAAAACGCGTTTGGTGTGAACGTACCATTAGGCTAAAAAAAAAAGTCGAAAAAAAATTATCTACTTTTTATTGATAAGATTTGTAATTTATTGATGACATTTGTGACATTTCTTGCAGGTATAAGACACACTTTTACCTGATACAGAAATGCCACCAGGCTGTCAGAGATGCTACTCTCTCTGATGATAAAAGATGAAAAAAAAAACTTAATGTTTCTCATCTAGTGGCATATTTATGATTGGTTGGAAAAACACCTGTTTCTAATATTGGAATGGATGTACAACATGCACCTCCCCCCCAACCACCACCACCCTCAATTCCTATGTCATCGCATCTGACTCATCCACAGTGTGAATGTCTGTGTCATTGTGTGACTGTTTCCTCTCATCCTGTTTCCTCTGTATTTCTCCGTGTGTTGTCAAGTTTGACTAATTGTTGACTAAGTTACCCGGTAGTTCTCCTTTTGTTTTCCTGCATGAGGCAATCGATGGCTGCCACATATATGTCAAGAAAACATGTGAATCAAAGGAAAAACAGCCAGTGCTGTGGCTGATGGTTGCTATGACAACAAGCTAAGGCGACATAACACAAGGCAGAGAGGCGAGTCAGCCATTTTGGATAGAAGAAGCTGGTGAACGCTTGTGTTGAAGGACATGAAATAAAATGCGTGGAGAGCTACTTTGTCATTTCTTTCCTTGAATGCCACAGAGCTGTTAGTCCTAATGGTATTTTTCAGTTGGCTGAAGACACATAAAGCAGCGTCTGATTCTCCACTCGTCTCATTTTCACTCTCTCTCCACCCCCAACATCTGCAGTAGAGAGCTGCAGGCTGCTCCTTTTGTTTTGCCCTGTGATGTCTCCTGGGCTATTTATAGAGATGTGTGTTATTGTGTAAGACCTTGTGAAAGACACAAAGAAAGCCAGGGTGGCTGTAATGTTTCCAACGGCGGCCCCCACATCTGTGAGAGGATAGATAAAGAACACATAGCAGCGAAGTGAAGAAGGAAAAGGAGTGAGAAGTGTGGATAAGATGCTTTTATAATCCTTCATACCTTTTGGCATTGTTGTTTTTCATACAGTATTAGAGTGACAGCATGACTTTTTCATGGCAGCAAGAAGAACCCCAGCATAGTTAGTGTGTGGGGCATATGTGATGTGTGCCACTGTGCAGTTTGAACGTTCTAACCACATGCATGGATTTCCCTAAAGTACTTGTAGACAGAGGTGTAAAGAGTGCTGATATATCCTACTTAAGTAGAAGTACTGTTACTCAACTACAAGTAAGTCATACATAAAATACTAAAGTAGAAGTAAAAAGTAGCTCAATGAAATAGTATTTGAGTAAAAGTTACTAGTTACTTTCACCCCCATGTTTCTTTTTGGTAATACATCTTGCCACGGTTCCCTTGCATACAGTAAACATCTCATGTATAAACTTAACAAGGAAGAGACCAAATCTTGCACAATTGGAACTTAATTCATTTTCCACAAAGTCATCTGTAAAAAATAAAAGATTTGTCAAAAAGTACAATTAAAAATAATAATTATAACACAAATGATTTCAATTCAAAACATTAAAAAAAAAAAATTCTCAGACTAAGTATAACTACATTTATGAACTCTAACAGCGCCATGACAAATGTGGCATGTGTGTAACAACATAACAGGTAGAAACCCCAACCTGAGCTAAAGAAAGCGGCTGAGCGTTGATCAGAAATGGCACGACTATAAACATATGGATTATATTCAATGTGCCATGAAACGCAAATACAAAAATAATCACAAAAAAAAATAATTTACTCAGTAATGGTTGGGTGTATAAATGTAACGAATTACCTTACTTCTATTTAAACTTCCTTAAGTACAAGTAAAATGACTGATTTAGAAATATACTCCAAAAAGTACAAGTACCCATAAAAGCAACTCAATTACAGTAACATGAGTACTTGTTATCAGTTACTTTCACCTCTTCTAGATGTTGGAGAATGATCGTCTGTCTCTATGTGTTGACCTGTGACAGACCCATGTCTTGTCCAGGGTTTTTCCCAAACTTGTTTCTAATGTGAGATACTAGAGACCCCATCACAACCTGTATGGTAAAAATCTGAGTTAGGGCTGCACGATTATGGCCAAAATGATAATAACGATTATTTTTCATTAATATTATTATTATAATCATAATTATTTATCATGTTAGGAACAAATCTGTTTTTATTACACTACTTTTAAACGAACATTTGTACAGTTTATTGTGCAAATTGAAGCTTTAAATAACAATTATATTAAAAACATAATAATAAAAAAAAAAAAATTAACCGAAGAATTTAAAATGTACCAAAGGCTAACGGAATAAAAACACTATTACAGAGTGCAGAGCCCGTATTTTAAATGTAAATATCGCAGATGATCAGGTTAATTTAATTGTGCCAACCATCGTGGCCATTAGCACATGATTTTTGTGTGGTGATGACCATGCAATTAGCACCTCTGTTCCATTCAATTCAACTTTATTTATATAGCACAAATTAAAACAACAGTCATCTTGAAGCACGATCAAAATATAAAATTTGTAGTGAAACGGACAAAAACCCAACAAATCCACATGAACAAGCATTAGCGGCGGTGAGAAGAAACAACTCCTTTTTAACAGGAAGGAATCTCCAGCAGAACCAGGTTCAGAGGTGGCAGCCATCTGTTGATTAACACAGACTTTTCCAGCCATTGGTGCAAATATATGCTAACCTCTCATCAAACACAAAATAAACTTTTCATATAAAGTATCAAAATATCAAACTTTTAGCATATTTGAGGGTTCCAGCAGACCCTGATGACCCTGAGTGCACGTAGGTGGACTATCAGCAGCATTTCTGATGTCTTGAACTAAGTTCTTACGACTACAAATATTTTTATAGACTTCGACTTGAAATACATATTTCTCAGCACTTCTGACATTTCCCGAAGTTTTTATTATTCATTTTCTGACTTTAAGATGGACAATGAGTGTTAATGCACATGTTAACTTTTCAGCTTTCAATCTCTGAACACACTGTATGCACGATACAAAGTATAATATTTCATGATGGGTAAAGCTCTCCTTTTTGGACATTTTTAGTTTTTGTACATCCACACAGGGATGGTTAAGTGTCAGTGTCAGCGGAAGGAGGAAAACTCTAGTTTTAATACAAATTACTCTTTTAATGCAAAATATGGTTTGGTTAGCTTCTGTTAATAGATGCTAAGTAATCAGATTAAAAGAAAACTGATTAATATTTGGTTATGCCACTCTCAAACGGAATAAATTGAGCTAAAAAGATTGAAATATACACTCCTTTTAACAATGTTTTTGCAACTAAGACCATCTACAGTACCCTCAATCAAAATGAAACTACTCCTGTTATGAATAAGTCTGTGTGCAATATCTAATATTCATAGAATTAGTGTTTCATTAGTTTATTATTAATATGGTAATCTGGGTACAGTAGGATTAAAACAAGACACACATGACTTTTTAATGATTTCAGAATCCTTTTATTTGAAATGTCAGTGTTCAAGAGAAAATAAAACAGCAATATAAATATTAGCATAAAAATAAGAGTGTAACACAGGGGTGAAGCAGGGGAAGGGGCTAAGCATTTGATAAGAAAGATAATACAGCAGGATAGAGTAGTATTAATTCAGCAGCAGACGGACATACACATATATAATATTTATAATAATTTGTTCATATGGACAGAAAGAGAATGAGAGGCATTCATTCACAAATGCACGAGATATAATCACCGCAAAAGAACAATACAGAAGGATAGAATTTTTTCCATGTTTTTTTTGTTTGTTTTTTTTTTTTTACAGGTTGATGAAAGATAGAGAGAGAAAATAAACACAAAAATATGCTCAACACGTACAACAAGTTAACTAGCCTACGCGTGTCACGTTGTTTACTTGTCTAAAGTTATCTTAATTTGCTTATTTACACTGAAAAGTTAGTTGGCTTTCATGGTGCTTAGTTACTACATTGCAACACAAACTGTTGAAGAACATTGCAAATCTTTATTCATGGTTTTTAAAAACTGTGGTTTATCTTCTTTTTTTATTTTCCTTTTTTTTTCTTAAAAACAAAATGAAACACATTCCAGTAGTAAGCCATGTCTTGTGGAAGGGACTTTGCTTGTGTTGGACGTTGTCCCTCCCAACGTTACAAACACTGGCTCATACCATCGACAGGACTGGTGCTTATTTACAGTGGGGGAGGAGCCTCACAGTGGGGGAGGAGCGTTGGGTTTCCGTTGTTTCAAAGGAGGAAAGGAGATCTCAAAGGGCTCGTGAGTGTTATCTTCTCACCAACAGGGATGCCGTGCTCGGCTCTATTGACCTTTGCTTGGGTCAGTGCATTATAGAAATATTCAGGGGGTCAACAGAGGATCCTCTGTACATTCAGTGGGTGGAGCCACATCTGTTTATCACCTCCATTGATCCAACGGGTTCCACCTCAGGGTGTTAACCTCTCACTGCTCTCCTTTCACTCCCCCTGACACAGCCTGTGAGCTTTTCTCATCATGCAGATGTGTCCGCCAGAAAGACCGCAAACTAAAGACTTTCAATCTTAAACAAACAAAATCCTCCTCTATGCTACTCAATTATCACCTCCCAAACGGGGGAAAAAACAAGTTACTGCGTCACATCGAGAAGTTTCTTCAACACTTCAGGGTAGTGAAGGGAAATACTCCATTGAGACCCTACAGGACCATTAAAGTGTCTAGAAATTCCTAAGCACTTGAGTTTAGCACATCTACATGTTTCCCTACAGGTCAGAAGTGATTACTACCCCTACGTGGTCTCATCTTCACAATACGAACAGTGCATTTCTTTGTTTGGCTCTCAAAAAGGGCAGTGAGTGAGGAAGGACATAAGCTGGGTGTGAGGAGGGCGGGGTGTGGGTCACCTGGGTGCATGCTCAGGTCATAAAAATATTAGATGGATAAAATTTTACTCTGTGATTACAAAAGTAATTTTATGTTTTGTCTCAAGTAAATGCCACATGTGAAGTATTTGACCTGCGATTGGATGAAGGATTAGATTCAGGTTTTCCTCCATTCTGCGTAGTTTTCATCTTTATACGAGTATATGAGTTTTGAGCCTTAAAGAACATGCAGAAGAGTCAGTGGCAGCCTGTGCTCTGGCCCTGCAAGACTGACACTAAAAGAATCTATCGGACGGTGACTTTACATCTTCCTTTCCATCAGAGGGAAAGCACACAATAAATCGAACATAGTAGATATTAACATTTCATTTCTGAATACATGACTGTCACCAGGGTTTCTAAGCTGAATCTCTTTAGTGTTTTTGTTTAGCAAATCAAAAGAAAAACTGGGAGGCAGGAGTGTAACCCCCCACACCCAGCCATTATATCCACTGACACCATTTATGTGAACAATACTAGACCTTTATCACAGCACAGATAGAAACACTAACAGCCTTCAACACATTCAGATCCTCTGAGACACTTTCAAAGAACCATCAATAAAGTCTCAAAAAGCAGTGGGATACGTGATTGTGGGTGTGGGGGGTTCAACTTTCATTAGATGGAGCTGGGCTTCATCCCTCCATCATCTCTCTGCATCCAGATCTACTTCTTCTCCTTCTTTGTGGACTTCTTCTTGGAAGCGGGGGTCTGGGCAGCCTTGGGGGGTTCGGCCTGGGCGCCGGCCTGAGGTGGGGGCAGCGCCTGCTGGGCCGTGGCCTGCTGCTGCTGCTGCTGCTGCTGCGGGTTGGAGGTGAGCGTGGCCGTGCTTCCAGGGATGTAGACGTTCTGGCGATAGTCGGGGACGTGCTGCAGGGTGAACTGGGGGCTGTAGCGGGTGCTCAGACCCATCGTGCCGGGCCCAAGGGTGGCCGTAGCCTCGCTCACTTCTGGTGGAAAGAGAGACAGAGTGGGGGGCAATGAGGGGTGAGGAGGGAGCGGACAGGAAGATGAAATTTGTTAGAAAAGCTTTTGAAAGTTTTAGTACAACGGTGTTACACAAATATATTGACTATTATTATAAGAGAGACATGAGCAAAAACAGAGATTCTCAATTGATTTGGCTCCGAGATCAAACCCTTAAAACAGCTGTGACCCCAATCTAGTTTCAACAAATGGTCACACAACAATACTTTCGATATACCTGTAAGTGTGACATTTTGTTGGTTTTTCCTGAGAAAAATTAATGATTATCATGTTTTCATACCAAAACTTAAAACAAGTCAATCAAAAATCAATTGAATATCAGTAGCAGGTACCAGATTACTGCCTACATAAACGAATCTTCAAAATAAAAGCACTTTTTATAGTTTACTTTCTTTGTCCTCACAAATGACCACAATCCAATGAAAACAAGTCCACGACCCACTTTGGGATCCTAACCCATCAGTTGAGAATCTCTGGGCTAAAAGAGTTAGAATAAGTGTGATTGTGTATCATAATAAAGTCAAGAAAGCCTAAAGACTAAACATTAGAAAGAAGAAAAGTAACTAAGGTATGATTATTAATATGATGAACTATTAAATAAAATCATGGTTGATCAATGAACACAACTGGGTTAGGGGTGAGTTAGTGATGGTAAACATGATATAACAGGATTCATGAGCTGCAGTGTGTTCCCCGTTGCTTTGAAATGAGCTGCTAAATAAAATAAAACATGGAGTTGAATTTAGTTGATTAAACTTCCAAAAATGTTGACTAATTTAAATCAAATATCTGTAGTGGTTTTTATGAGGCGATAACGTCTCCTTCACACTGTGACTTTGTGCTTTTGGCAGGCCTTCCCTGATCGTTTATGACGGAGCTGCTCCATTCTTAACTCTTCCACATTCCGCATTGCAGAGACAGAGACAGAGACCCACAGTCCCCCTCCCCCCTCTTGTCATGCACCTAAGACTATATAAACACACACGTATTAAATTAGTCACACTAACTACCGTGCTTTTTTCTAAAGAGCAAAGGTGATGAAGGAAAACGTGCATCTTCTTTAGCCTTCTGTGGTTATCATCAACACAGTTTGTTCTCTCTCCATGTTCCCTTCTGTCAGTGGAAAACAATCCTCATAGAATCCAGCACAGAGTCCAATAAGAGAGGAATGTGTGTGGTGGAGTACTTAAAGCTGCAGTATGTCCGTTTTTTTTTTTTTTTTTTTTTACTTAATTTGGTCAATAATCTATAATCATCTTTGAGCATATTGTAATTCAAAATGTTCTGAGTGGAAACTGAACCTCTTTTTTTTTTCTTGGCCCTGTATAAGAGGTTTAGAAATCCAGGAACACTACGCAACCTTTCAGCCAATCAGAGATATTTTTACAAACATGAGCTGTTTTGGGGTGCTATTGAATGCCCGACTAAAGTCGATGCGCGTTCATGTAAGGCTGTGCTAATTAATCAAAATTCGATTACGATTTCAATTATTACACTCAATGATTACAAAAATAACGTAATCAATAAATAGATATAGATTATTTTACATATTTTTTTTTGCTAAATAAACAAAACTTCCACAATTTTGGAGCTCTACAAAGAATAAACCTTGGCAAACACCAATTATTGATACTCGTTTTGAGTTGTTTAATGTACATGCATGCAAGCTCCTCCGCCCCGCCCCTCTCAAAGCTAAAGCTAAAGCTAGCCTGCAGGCTAATACAAGGAAAAATGTTGCTAGCAATCTTAAAACATGGCAGGAGAAACACAAATTCTCTTATATGGGAACACTTTGGGTTTGATGATGAAGGCCTAGAGCAAAGACACATCATGTGCAAGAATTGTTTTGTTTTGTGCAAATGTGAACATACTAGATTTTAGTGTTTGAAGGATTTTATTTATGATTAAAGAATATATTTTACACTGTTCTGTAAAAAAAAAAAAAAAAAACTTTTTGGTTGACAAATAATCGTGATTTCAATTATGACTAAAGTAATCGTGATTATTATTTTTTCTATAATAGAGCAGTCCTACGTTCACGTCCTCTGTAATTAAGTACAATGGCAGTCAATCCAGCAGAAGTCCCCATCGCGGCGGTAGGCAAAACTATTACACCGTAAAACAAACAACATGGTGGAGCAACAGTCTAAAGTACCAAACATACTCGGGCAGGAAGGGCCATTCGGAGGTCCGCTTTGAGTTCTCGCGGATCCCAATAACTGCACAGGATCTGCCCCACATACTGGTTTCAGAGGGAGAGTCAGAACCGACGGGATAAATCAGGTGTAAACCTAAGAGAAGCTTATCCAAAGTGGAGAGAACAGACGCAATTCATTTTACAGTATGGATGCGCAAGTGGTGGTTGTCATTCAGCTCTGAGCTTAGATCACTGCCACCACCTCTGTGAGCTGTGTGGTGGGGGAGGAGCTGACACCAGCAGCCGCTGTTCAGGGCAGTAACTACAGAGTGGTACATGCATTCATGTCAGAGTCTCTAAAATGTCTGAAAATCTTCAATAATGCAAGATAAAGTCCCTGCATTTGTCACTAGTCTCTATTGAGAAAAAAGTTGCTAAGTGCTCCACACACGAGGATACCAGTAAGGGACGACAGGTTTCTAAACAAGGAGTCGAGGGTGGAGGGTGTTTTTTCTATACAAGTCTCACTATTCTCCATACTGCAGCTTTAAGTATAAAAATAATAGTGAGAAATACTAATTTTAGACTAGCTCCACATCATTTGCCATTTGTTCCTCTATCCGTTCAGTACAGCGTGTTTTAGCTGTCACTGTGTTTATTCCTGCTCAGCCTGCTTCCAGAGTTGATGTTATCCATGATTTTTCCATGTGAGAGTAAAGCCTAAAGATGAGTCACTATGTTATATAAGTGCTGCTTTAGCGCTTGTCCTTGTTGTTTATGACAAAACAATACGCGTGGGCTCATTGTTTTCAGTGAAAACACACGACACTGTCGTGTTATTAAATTCAACACAAGCAATGCGTTCCGTGCTTATTCCGTGGTTATTTCCGTGTCAAATAACCAGCTAACCCTGGTTATTTATCTGCACACATCCACCAAATAGAAACATCAATGCAGAGTTTATCAATGAGTGTGTCTGACTCACTGCCCTCCAACTACACAGGAAGTGTGACGACTAGATACAGTTTGGAATAGACTGAAGTGGTATCGGACTCACCGTTGGCAGCAGCCATGAGAGCCTGGAGCTGCTCAGCCTCAGTAGGGGGCTGGGGCCAGGGGCCGGTGCCCATGGCAACCTCAGGTCCTCCAGTTGCCCTGCAGAGAAATTGAGGAAAAGAGCAAATGTAAATAACATGTCGTTTGTCTTCTATAGGCAGTGTGGCTGTGTTTAAGTGTGACTGACTTGGCTTGTCAGTTGAGGATTTGTGATGTAAAAGCAAAGCAGCTGACAGTGAAGTACACAGCCTGAAGAGAACTGCGCTACATTTAGGAGGACGTATGCTTTACATAACAGGGTGTGTCTCAAACAAACACACACTCCGAAAGCAGCAAGTGTGTTTACATGATTACCTTAAAGCGGTCTCACACACACAGACACACACACACACACGCACACACACACGCTCTCCTTTATTACCACAAGCTCTGCGCTGACACGTAATTCTCATCAATTATTAAATAATCCCACCTTTACAGAACATGTCTGAGCGAACACACACACACACACACACACACACACACACACACACACACACACACACACACACACACACACACACACACACACACACAGCTAGGTATTTCCATATGGGCAAACGTCCTCTTCCACGGTGGCTTTTTGTATAGAAATTATTTACATGTGGGGAGAAAGCAGACCAGTGATCTTAGCTTTTATCTCTCTAACACAATAACCTCATCTTTGTCTCGTGACCGGAGGTCTTTTATTACTCTACATGAGGAATATCAAACTTATATTAGTTTTGGCGAAACATACGGCCAAGGTTTTTTTTTTGTTGTTTTTTTTTTTTTTCAAAATAACCATCAAAAAATCTTGGTGTTTTTTTTAAGACTGGAAAAAGAGGCACATTTAACAATACTGCATCATGGTCCAACAAATCTAGTCAATTACACTTCCTAAGGTGTAAAGCATTTAGTCACAGATATCTGGAAATCAACTATAATGCAATTACATAAATCCGTCAATGCAATCCACACAAAATCTTCTGAATTCTAGTGCGACACTGACACTGAGTTTGATACACCTGCTCTACATGATACCAGGCTAAACTGTCAATTAATATTATTATTCTATCAGTAGCAATATAAAATATAAAACTTCCTTAACCCATATAGCATTATCCTCCTTCCACACCCAAACAAAACAACATGTTACCCTGAAGCAGCTTAATACTGTAAACACACCGAATGGAATTTAGTGAATTACGAATAAATGATGGCAATTGACTTCCAAACAATGACTTTTGAAATGACACATTTTCCTCATCCTTGAGCTATTATTGGCTCCTGTTGTGCCTTTTTGGGTATTTTTTTTTTTGCATTTATTGAATCTAAGAACTAGAAATGAGAGCAAGTTTAAAGTTTGGCTCTCAGGTACACAATTTTTTGTTCGTTTTCGTTTTTTTTAAAAAATGTATAGAAAATAAAAGGAACTGGACAAAAACACTAGATTCTGACAGCACTGGTTTGTCTCTTAAACACCAACAGCAAGCATGCAGTCATGAAGTAAAATAAGGGGTCACTGCTCGTTTGGCTTTGCATGTTATTTCTGTAATCAATACCATTGTCTATTCTTATACTCATATATAATAGGTGGGCAACCACTTTCACGTCTGTGGTCAATTTAGAGGGCTTATTATTTTTACAACATGATGCATGTATGTCACAGCACGTGTTGAACCTGACTGCTGTTGTTTATCTCACTTCAGAGAACAGGAGCTGTTTTTACCAGAAATACAGTAAATCGTAATGAATCTAATCCTAGTAATAGCCTATCTTAAGCCTTAGAAGCCTATAGTTTAACCCTTAGCACAGGATATGTGTGTGTTGTAAACACACTGGAAGTCAGCAGTAAGATTCTTATCACCTAAACATTCAGTGAAATATTCTCTCTGCTCTTCATGCTGCAGTAAAAGTACAACGCAAAAGGAAAAAAGTGAATGTTAATGCTACACCTCGGCTCAGTTTGTGCACATGGTGCCAAATCACTCTGCCAAGACTGTGCAGCGGTTTTCAGTTCAGAGCTATCGTGGTTAGAGAAGCCAGCCAATCAGAGACATGCTTAAAGTGCTCGGTCAAACCAAGCAGGGCAGCCATTTTGTGTCTTTACACATCAGTGGAGATAAAAGCGAACGCCTCATTTGTGCTGAGTCAAAATCTCTGTAGTTATCGCATCCTGTGGCTGTGTTTGTATTTCCTGTGGTCAGGATCATAACTTCCTCGGGGAGAGACTGTGCGCTGTGGTCCGAGACGATTGCCTTGGTTTAGCCTCACAGGGATGTGTGTTATCTTACCAGCAACTTCACATCCCATGTTTTTTTTTTTATCAATAACACAGTCTATTCGTCTTGTTTTTAGGAGATTAGCATGTTAAACTATATTGTTGATCTTTGTTTTTGTTTGTTTTATCTGCATTTGACCTCAAGCATTCCACAGAAGCTGCTTTTAAATAACTTTTCAGCCACTGTGATGATGTCACGTTCACTGTATCTCAAGCCAGCTTTGTTTGACTTGCTACATTGGTCGCTCATAAACGTATACTTTGTAACTGGAAACAGCCTAGAGCTCCTATGTTTACAAGTTGGATTAAGGAAAACATATTTTTGACACCATTAGGAAAAAATTAGATGAAAAAGGATCCAATCTCCAAAAAAAATTTACGATGGATGGTATGGTCACCTTTTTTTGAAAGTTAATTGTGCGTTCTCCTTTAAGGAGGTACCAGCTTAGGCATCTAACGCAATATATCTATATACGTCTACTTTCCCCTGGACTTTGTGTTGCAGCAGTTGTGCCAATTAGAACTTGTGGCTTCAATCTCTGGTTTACTACTTTAATACTTTGTAATGTATGCCCTGTTCTATTGAAAAATTTAAATAAAGTTTGAAAAAAAAAAAAAAATATTATGGCTGTTTTCATTGTCTTTCACATAAAAAGCTGCATGAGGTGAAGCTGAGCTACAACCATCACAGACGCACATCAAAGGCAACAGTGTTTGCAGTGAGAACGTTTCCCAGTAGGTCTGGAACTGTAACGACTGTATGTACAGCACACATACAAAACACAGCAAATCTACAAAACACTGCACAAAGAAAACAAATCATAGGTGCCACGCTCCTTTCTATGCCACAGCAGGCATTGTGGCCTATGAACATGGATCAACAAACCCCATCAAACTTTCAGGGAGACTAACAGAAGCTATGGGTTAGGTACGTCTACACACAGCACAGCACTCAACTGCAGTGCACTAGTTTAAAGGTTTCAGTCTCCCTTTGTCCTCATCAGCTTGTTAAACCTGTGCTCAGATCACCTGCTGAGGACAAAGAGAGACTGTAAAGCTCCTGTAAGTCGGTACCTTGTCCCACTCTTCGGCGTCCATCGTATATGTGTACCGTATGGCATGTGGGGACTAAAAACACAACATGTTATACAGTCTGAAGGTTGGCGTTAAAGTGAAGACAATAATGAAAACGCTGACATTTGGCACAGGAGATGACAGTTTGTTTCTTCGCTAAAGCACATGAAACGTGTATAATGCTCGATATGTTTGGATAATCTGATGTTGTTGTGTTTGACGGACAAGCTTCATCCCTCAGGGACGCGACTCACAGAATGTGTTGTGCATTCACTGGTGTGTGAACTCAAGCTGAGCACCAACGTGCTTAACACAGATCATATAGTGCACCTTGAGTTCTGCAGGATTCTTATGTGTCAACTCTGGGCAACACAGAAGCCTATGAGATTAAGCACTGAGGATAAAAACACTGTCCCATCCCCCCCCCAGCTGGCTCTGGTCCTCGTCTCTCATCAGCAGCACTGATGCTGCGCAGGCTCTGCCTGTGCAGAGAGGAGCGAGTAGCTGCAGGAGGAGGGGGAGGGGGAGGTGGTGGATGGGGGAGCAGACAAAGGCTGCGGCAGCCATTTTAGAATGCAGCTCCAAAACAGCTAGGGATGCTTGATTCTGTTCTCTACTGAGCTGAGCTAAATGATGACCAAAAACACCGCAAGATTAGGATCTCACGCATTGACATTGTCACTGGGATTTTACAATCTGTAATGGTGACATCACGCCTCATCTTTTGTCATGCTTTGTCTTAAAGATTTAAGCAGCATCAGTTTATCTGTGTGTGTGTGTGTGTGTGTGTTTGTGTGCGTGTGTATGTGATGGATGTCACTTGACTCACCCGCTCGGCCCAGGTCTTTGTCCCTGTGTGAAGCGCCAGTCAGGGTTAGGAGGCTTTTGCTGTTGAGAAAAACAGAGGATACAACATGAATCGTGTGAATTATAACAAAAGTAGAGATGATGTGTGTGTGTGTAGGATGATGATTTGTAGCCGCTATACAAGCGTGTAGTGAAAACCTCAAATACTGTATCTGTATGATCAGGGAAGTATTGGTTATATTTTTAAAGAGGTGTGGGACAATCAAATGCTGCAGAAAAGCTTGAAAAACAAGGGAAAATGCAATAATTTGCATGTTTTTTTTATGGAAACAGTAAAGAATGATGCAGTGAAACCTGAGGGAGATTGATTCTCTAACTTTAAGATTCACTTATTCATTCATTTATTTTAATTGTGGTACTATTAAAAACTCCTGTGTTCATAGTCATTTTGGCCCACATCTGTTTGCATTAGTTTTTGACAACTTTTATCCTAACACTAGTTAATCATTCACACAAACTCACTCAAAGGTTAAAGTATTTTGTTAAGAAAAAAAAAAAGTAACGGAAAAATATGATGAAACGTCAGAATTTGGATAGTTCGATGGTCTGGAAACACTGACTTAGGTTAAATATACCAGCAACAGGTACAAAAAAGGACGTTTCCAAAAGTCTAAAACCTTCTTGTTTTTCTTTTATCATAGAAAAGCCTCTCTTTCCTCTTCTTATACCTGCTACTTCATTCTACAAGCCCATTCCACTCATGTCCATCCCTAGCATCGTCTCTCTTCAATCAATCTCTCCCTCTCTCTGGCTCTCTTGTTGTGCAGTGATGCGGTGAATAGACCACTGGCTCTACTCCAAATTCTGCCTCCTAATCGACACACGAGTTCCCTGGAGAGAAAGGCCAGCAGGACGAGGTGCTGCATTATTAAAAGAGATGTCCCACCCGGGGACTAAAGAAGAGAGAGCACTGGGAGCGAGAAGCTGCTCACAAATTCCGACACAAAGGAAAGAGTTCAAGGGTAAAATCCTTGATGGGGGCCATGATTCGATTACAGCCAAATAATGAATCAATTCACCAGTGAATGGTAACTTATTAAACACAAAACAGAGGAACAAAAAAAACTTTGGTGGAGTAGTGTTGTGTATCTTTGCAAAGGAAATGTGACTATTTCCTAAATGAAAGCAGAAAACAGAATGAAATGAATAGATTGAATGGATCAACTGTGCCAGCATGATAGCAAAACAGTGAGATTATGTTGGGATATTTAACTGTTTCAGGCATTGATATCTGTGATTCCTAGAACCTCAAAAAGATATAGACATAGAAGATGAAACTGTGAATGAAGACCTTGGTCAATGAAATGAACACAGTAGTATTTGTGAGCGTGGGCTGATGGTCTGATATCCAAGTAGACAGAAGCAGCAGAGAGAGAGAGAGAAAACTAACATTCACAGCAAGGCTCAGCATTCCAGCCTAGTGAGTCGCTCTCATAGCACACATTTACACACATGTCCAAGGTCAAATCCCTCTGCAACTGAGAATAAGAATGTTAAATTCATAGGGAACTTTTGCACTTTGCATCTGCTGAGGAACGAGGTCAAATTTTGAAGAAGGCAGATAAACCGGAGAATCTTAGGCGTTATGTGTCTGAGATGGTTTAGACAACAACAGGAAAAACAGAGCTGATGCCAGAATTAAAGGCTCACAGGAATGAGAATCAAATCAACTTCATGGAAATTCTGACACTCTACTTTTTTTTTTTTTTAAATTCAAAAGTCTCTTAAAACAATTGCTCTAGGAATGAGTTTATATGCTGTATGTGCATTTGCCTTGTTAAACATATAGTAAGAAAGAAAGAGGATCAGCCAAACTGATCTCTGTGGCCTGACTTCTCATCCCACACTGAGACCTGCTCAGTGTTTACATGCATTTCAACCCTTACACTCTCCAAGTCCACCCTAATATCTGTAATGTCACTATCCATGCAAATAAATCACAAACCAAAGCAAAAGACACAAAGAAAGCCACTGGTTCCAGCTACATTTCCATCTCACAGACTGGTTGCTCGTGCCTGTGCTCACCCATTCCTAATGTCTGTGGCCTGTGCCGTCTGTCGCCGTGGCTCATGTGCACGAAGCCACCATTCTTCTGTGGTTATTCGCCTCTCTATCTCTCGTTCCCGCTCCCCACGTGTCACTGGAGCAGAGCAACAGATGGTACTCTGCTGACCTCAGGCATAACCCATTTCAGGATATACAGTCATGTGATTGCAAACAGGAAAAATTACGACGAGTTGTGATTCCCATTATCATTCAGCTCACAGAACCTCCCTTTCATTGAATCGTCAAACACTGACTATCTGACGCTGTAAAAACCTGTTAAGCCACTAATGTGAAGAAACTTCTATTACATCTGTTAAAGGAAATGAAGATAGACCGAAGGTGGTGTAGAAAAGCTATACAATGACAGTAAAAGAGAGTAAATAAGCTTTGCTTGTATGATTCACAGCCATGGAACCAATCAGCAAAGGGTCAGAGGACAACAGGAAGTAGGGGGTTAGGCCGCTGACCTTTAGAATTCCTGTTATTCAGCTACTGCTTTAGTCATTGGTTCCCTGCCTCCACCCACCTTAGCATTTACTTCTGTGCTTCCTTTGCTTCACCCCATCCTTCCCTCTGTCATCCTATTTCCTCCCATCCAGCAGCCATTACACTAAGCGAGCTTTAAAGGATAGATTTGCATCTGCCGGCCACCTCCTCTCTATCTAAGCACTTGTATTTGCTCATTTTATTTTTGTCATCCAAACGCCTTTTCCTCTTCAGAATATTGTAGTCAACATATTGCTAAATCAGCATGTGAAAGAGCATCACTATATTTCCTTTTCCATTCTTTGAACATATAAATGTAACAACTCAACGTGAAATCTTCTGGACTCTGAACAAATGAAATATTGTTCAATCTAAACTCGTATGGTGAAAAAAACAACAAACCATTCAAATTACAGAGGAATAAAGTCAGGGTCAAAATCAAAGATTGTGTTCACAAATGAACTCTTCAGATGCAGATAGTGAAAATGAGGACGTGTGTCAGGGTTGGGGTCAATTACATTTTCAATGACCCATGTTCAATTACAATTACAGTGACCAATGTTTTTTCCAATTACAATTAAATTACAATTATTTTTTATTCTCAGAAAGTCAATTACAATTACGTTCGCAAAAACTGAAATTAAATTACAATTAATCACAGGTACTGAGTATGAAATAAATTACCTAATGCAAGTTAACTTTCCTCTTGTTAGCTTTCTGTTAGCATCTCTTATGATAACGGTTCCTAAATCAGATGTAAATGACACTAAAAACAAATATCTATCCTCTAATTGATTTTCTATCTATTGGTTACTATCTTGTTAGGCTTCCTAATCAATGTAAATATAGATTTTAATATTTTTGTTGTCAGTATGCTGCTTGATTTGATTTTTTTTTAAATGGTAAAATGCAGGAAAGCTTGACATGAAACACATTTTAATGATCGATGACTATGTGTATAACTGTATATCGTAGAGGTGTCCCGATCAGATATTGATATCGGATGTCAGTCCAATATCAGCCATCGGACTGCATCTAAAATCACTGATGTAAGCGATTCGATAAAAAATCTCCGCTCCAACACTTCTATCCATAGGTGACTGTGGTTCACACTCCTACAAAGTAACCAACTGTTGCTGACTATTGTTCTCTGTTTGAGTAACATCACTTGATCAAGCCTTTTCTAACATTCCACACTACAAAATAAGTTATAAAAGTATGTATGATTTGTGCTGATATCATATCGGATCAATATCGGTATCGGCCGATATGCAAGGATGCAATATCGGTATCATATCCGAAGTGAAAAAGTTGTATCAGGACATCCCTAGTACATAGAACAGTAACATGGTTCCCCAGTTTAGCATTAAATTATAATTAACAATAACAAAGTCAGATATCTAAACCAATTACGATTACGACAGCAACAGATTTTTAAAGCTACAGTTACAATTATTGTAATCGTAATTGCAATTATAAATCATGCGATGTTAATTATAATTGACCCCAACCCTGATATGTGTTGCTGCTATGCTTGCTCTTCCCTGTATGCCCTCACCTCACTGACTGAGTTCATAAGGTGCTTCCTGCTGAGCGTCATGTTGAGTGTGTTGTTGTGGCTCAGCATGGGTGTCTTCATAAATACAAAGTCACTTGGGTGGGATAGGGTGGAGTAACAAGGCCTGTAGGTACGAGTGTGTGGGTCCTGAGGGCCCCCCACGACCTCCATGTACCGGATGGGCCCGTCAGTGTTGAGCTGCAGGTGCAGGTCCTTGCTGGGTCTCTGGTGGTAGCGGCTGGTTCTGCTGCGACCGTAGCAGCAGTAGTCAGAGCCTCCCAGCCCTGAGTCACGGTGCCTCAGGCAGCGCACCATGACAACAGCAAACGTGATGAAGGACACAGCCGATACACAAGCAAGGGCAATGATAAGGTACAAAGTGATATCCTGCATCCCCGTCTGCTGGTAGAAAGGTGTGTGACGTGGCCGTGCTGGAGCTTCATTGGCTTTACTCAACTCATCCACAGTTACAGTAATATTAACAAAACTGGACTTTGGTGGTTCACCATTATCCTGGATAATAATCACAATATCATAAGTTGAGCCATTCTCCTCCTCGGCCCACTTGCGGGTTGTGCGGAGCTCCCCGCTGTGAGGCCCAATCCGGAACATTCCTGCATTAGGTCCAGGGGCGATGGAGTAAAACAACCAAGCATTGTGCCCACTGTCTGCATCCACCCCCACTAGTTTGTTTATGAGGTGCCCTGGGCCTGCAGAAGGGGGCATAGTGAGCTGCAGTTTTTTATCTTTTGGGTAGGAAGGGTGTACAATCACTGGTGCATTGTCGTTGACATCTACCACAAACACATGCACAGTGACATTGGTGGTCAGTGGTGGTGTCCCTGCGTCCCGCGCCTGCACCTCTATACGAAAAGCATTTAGCTGTTCATGGTCCAGTGACCGCATGCTGTAAATGTGGCCATTGTCTGGATTAATGTAGACATATGATGATATTGGTGATCCTTGGACCATGGTGGGAAGGATGGAGTAGGAGATATGAGCATTTTCTCCTAGGTCTGGGTCAGTGGCTGAAACAGCTGTGATGGGAGCACTTGGAGCATTGTTCTCTGGGACATCCACAGAGTAGAAGGGCTGTGAGAAGGTGGGGGCATTGTCATTTACATCTGCGAGCTTCACCACAAAGGAAGTTTGGGACGAAAGCGGGGGAGAACCAGCATCAGTGGCTTTAATGACCACAGTGTACTCAGGGACCGCCTCTCGGTCCAGGCGTCCAACAGTGACGAGGCTGTAATGTGCACCAAATGCTGAAATAAGTTTAAAGGGCAAACGTGGAGGAATTGACAATGAAACTTTTCCATTGTCACCAAAATCCAGGTCTCGTGCACTTATCAGTGCTACTACTGTCTCTGGAGGCGAGTCCTCTTTAATTGAGCTGGTCAGTGAGGTCAGAGTCACTTCTGGTGCGTTGTCATTGACATCGATGACGTCAATGATGACGTTACAGGAGCCCTCCATTGCGGGAGAGCCTCCGTCTCTGGCCTGCACTGTAATGTGGTACGCAGTGGCTTTCTCATAGTCCACATCCCCTCGGACTCGGATCTCTCCGCTTTTAGAGTCCACACTGAATAGTTGGACAACACGATCCGGTGTGTATTTACTAAATAAAAAGGATATCTCCCCGTTGTTACCAGAGTCTACATCAGTGGCGTTTAACTTAGTCACTAAAGTGCCATGTGCTACATTCTCTAACAGCGCCACTTTCTTCACAGGCTCGTCAAAAACGGGCGCATTGTCATTCACGTCCAGAACTTTAATGAGCAGAAGAGTTGAGCCAGATTTCTCTGCCTGACCTCCATCCACTGCGGTGAGCAACAGGCGGAACGAGGCCTGGGCCTCCCTGTCCAGAGCTTTGTCCACCACCAGCTCTGGAAACTTACTGCCGTCGCTTTTACTCTCCACATTTAGAGTAAAAAAGTCGTTAGCTGCGAGGTGGTATGTGCGTAAAGAGTTGGTACCCACGTCCGGGTCGTGCGCGCTCTCCAGGCGGAACCGCGTGCCCGGCGCAGCCGCCTCGGAGATGTCCAAAGAAATGTTGCTGGTAGAAAACTGCGGCGCATTGTCATTCACATCCAGCACTTCCACCACCACTCGGTGAAACTCCAAAGGATCCTCCAGGAGGATCTGATAGTGTAGTGAACACGATGAACTCACATCGCACAGCTGCTCTCTGTCGATTTTCTCTTTTATCACCAAGTCTCCGTTTGTCTGCTTCACCTCAAAGTACTGCGTCGCTGACTCTGAAACAACCCGTAGTTTCCTCTGAACGATCCGCTGGGCAGAAAGGCCAAGATCCTTCGCGATATTCCCAACTATTGAGCCCAGGGCTAATTCCTCTGATACGGAATAACGGAGCTCTGCGGACGCGCAGGAGACACAGGCCAGATAGAAGTAGAGCCTCCACAGCGTCCCTCCTCCGGAGCGCTTCCTCTGCCTGCAGTCCATTGTGCTGCGCCCCGAGGATTGGCAACGTTTCTAAGTTCTTCTTTCACCGTAACATATCCACAATGTTCCTACACTGCGGCGGCCGAGCCTGAACACAAACGTATCCGTCTTAGAAATCCATCTGAGGGAGGTTTGGAGGCGGTCATGGCTCCAGTTCATGAGGAAACTCGGCACAGCGCACAAAAAGTTTACCGAGGCTCCGCTGGAAGTCTGAGCTCTGCTCTGTGTGTGTGTGTGTGTGTGTGTGTGTGTGCGTGCGTGCGTGCGTGTGTGTGTGTGTGTGTGTGTGGGCGGGGAGAGGCCAGGAGGAACGCCCCCCCCCCCCCCTCCATGGAACAAATGTTAGAGGTGTTTCCCTGGCGTAACTTCTCAGACACTTTTACTCAAATGAATATAGTTTGTGGCCGCATGGGGGCGCTATCTACAAACTGGTGATCCCAACGTGATTCACTCGTTTTCTTCTGAAGTTTCATTAAAAAAAAAGGCTCAAAGTTCTGAGTATGAGTTAGATGAATAATGCATGTGATGCAAAGTCAGAACACAAATATAAACCTTTAATATTGGGGGGAAAAAAAACGGTGAAAAGTATCCGTTTCACAAAAAACTTTCATTTCCATACTTATTTTCTGCAAGTTATCTTAATGAAAAAAACAAGGCTTTAAATATAGCTACAGTGGTTTTAAGGTCAATAATCAATAGTGACAAAACCTAAACTGCAAAATAAACATGAGAAACACGCAAACCTGACCTTTTCTTAATGTCTGCAACAGGTGTTTTAGTTTAACAGATGGTGAGTTACAACTTCAATTGTTTCAAGTTTTTGGCTGTCAATACAAATAGGGCTTTTTGGAGCTGCATGTGTAATTTATTTAGGTTTGGAGGTTTCTGAGCTATAATACACATGTGATTGAAGGTCATTATACTACTTTGGAAATAGTGTGTATAGTGGAATAAAATAGTGGAAATTATTATAAAGTTCCATTTTTCTGTCTTTTTTTTTCTTTCTACAATTAGGCTATTTTGTTTTGTATTTACCAAACAAGAAAAATACAAATGTACGTGTGAGAAGGTTTGCATCTTTGTGAATAAAGCATTAAAGTTGAAAAAACAAATATAATTTAATGAGATTTTCCCCCGAAAGAAAACATGAAGACAAACTAACAATGAAAAACTACCAAGTTAATGGAATCAAAAAAACGAGTTTAAAAGGAGGCCTGAATAGTACTTTCATGCATTTTCAATTTTTTCTCTTTTACAAGGAGGTGATATTTTTACTTGAGTAAGTATATAAAAACAACAACAATAATAATAATTAAAAAAAAAAAAAAAAAAAAAACTGAACAAACTCCAAAAAATGAAAAAAAAATTTCCAAAGGAATCTCAATCTTTAAAAGGACCACCAACCACACTGAGGTTACGCAATATGACAAGACAATGAGAGCATGAATCAGCGCTTACTATGAATATATATATACAATCGATGGATAGTAAAAATCCACATATGAAAATGATGGAGGTTTGCAGTTTGATCTCACCTGCTGGCTCTCAAAGGTCCAGGTGCTGTCAGGTAAAGACGCATCCAGAACACTGATGACCTCCTTAAAGTCTGTGGTGCTGCTGGGTTTAATGAGGGTGAAATCACTGTACTCTGACATTGGAGACATGCAGGACCTGAAGGACTGACTCTGAGACATCATGTCCCCTCCCAGGACCTCCACGTACTTTATAGGTCCGTCAGTGTTCAGCTGGATCTGTAGGTTCCTGTTGGGGTTCTTGTAATCCTCACAGTCACTCCTCCTCATGCAGCAGCTCCCACTGCTCCTGCTGCTCTTCATGCATTTCACCGCTAAGATGAGAAAAGTCACCAGAGACAGCACGGACACTGAGGCCAGAGACAGGATCAGATAAAGGGTGATTCTGCCCGTCTTGTTGCTGGGCTCGGCTGCTTTCTGTCGGAGCTCTGAGATGGGTTCGTGGGGACCGTCCTCCATGAGGATGGACACGGTGACGGTGGAGGACTGGACGGGTTCTCCATCGTCCTTGATCTCTATGAGCAGCCTCTGAGAGGAGTCGTCCTGCTCTGACACAGAGCGTTTAGTCCTCACCTCCCCTGTGTACTGACTGACAGTGAACAGAGAGGCGTCTGTGGCCTCCGCCACTCGGTACGACATCCAGGCGTTATGGCCCGAGTCAGCGTCCACAGCCGTCACCTTGGTAACCAGGTGACCCGCTTTAGCAGAGCGGGGCATCCTCTGATGGGAGAGGGAGCCCAGGACAGCGGAGGAGGGGTAGATCACAGCGGGGGCGTTGTCGTTCTGGTCCAGGATAAAAACATGGACGGTGGCGTTGCTGCTGAGAGACGGAGAGCCCTGGTCCTTTGCCTGGACCTGAATCTGAAACACCTTCAGCTTCTCGTAGTCAAACGAGTGCATGCTGTAGATGCTGCCGTTATCTGAGTTAATGTACACGTACGAGGAGACGGAGACGTCCTGCACTTTAGAGTCCAGGATGGAGTAAGAGATCTTAGCGTTTTCACCAAAATCCTCATCACCAGCTGATACTGAGTACAGTATAGAGCCTGGTACCCCGTTCTCCTTTAAATACACATTATAGGAGGGCTGTGTGAAAACAGGAGGGTTGTCATTAACGTCAGTGATTGTGACAGGTACAGTTTTCTTACTGATTAAAGGAGGTAAACCTGAATCTGAAGCTGTTATCTCTATGTTAAACTCAGAGCGGCTCTCTCTGTCTAAAGCACCACTGGTCACTAGTGCATAATTATTAGAAAATGATGGTTTCAGGTTAAAAGGAGAGCCTTTTGTAAGATGCACTGAAACTTTACCATTATCTCCAGAGTCTAGGTCTCTGGTACTGATCAAGGCAACCACAGTACCGCTCGGTGCGTCCTCACGTACCGGCTTTGGTTGGGATGTGAACACAATTTCAGGAATGTTATCATTGAAATCAGTCACATCGACTTGAACACGACAGTGACCCTCCATCTGAGGATTGCCTTTGTCTTTTGCCATTATATCAATATCAAATGACTTTGTAGTTTCATAGTCCAAATCTCCTTTTAAGGTGATTTCCCCCGTTTGTGAATTAATGTCAAAAATAGATGACACTGATTCTGGAGTCCTGGAGCCAAAAGAAAATTCTATTTCACCATTTAAACCTTCATCTGCATCTGTCGCTTTTGGCTTAATGACAACAGCTCCTTTTGGTGATTTTTCACCAAGAGACACTCCATAAACATTTTTTTCAAAAACAGGAAAATTATCATTATTGTCAAGAACATTAACAATTACTTGCGTGGCTCCTGACCTTGCTGGATTTCCTCCATCTATAGCTGTTAATAATATTTTGTGAACTGATTTATTCTCTCGGTCTAAAGGCTTTTCTAAAACCATTTCAGGGACTGTTTTACCCCCTTGCATTTTAATTTTAAGGGAAAAACACTCGTTTTTACTGAGTGTATATGATTTAAGTGAATTACTTCCAACATCCGGGTCATTGGCACTCTCTAAAGGAAAGCGCGTACCTACAGCTGCAGACTCAGCTATATTCAAAGACAGCTCGTTTGAAAGGAAGCTTGGAGAATTGTCATTAATGTCCCGTATTTCTACTTCTATTCGGTGTAACTGTAGCGGCTCTTCAACCACTACCTGCAGAGGCAGCACGCAGCTCGCGCTTTGTGCGCACAAAGCCTCTCTGTCTATCCTGTCATTCACCACCAGCTCGCCCTTCCCCGCATCCACGCTGAAATACTGCTTACCAGCCTCAGAGGCGACACGCAGCTTACGGTCAAAAATCTCTGTCAGTCCCAAACCGAGATCTTTGGCTAGATTTCCAACCACAGAGCCCTGCTTTAGTTCCTCTGGGATGCTGTACCGAGTCTGTCCGTCTGTTGTTCTCCATAAAAGAAAGAAATGAATCCACCAAAGAGCCAGCCATCTCCATCCTCTGCATCCCTTTGTCTTTGTCATCCCAGCGTCAACAAAACACATCATTTCCAATCCAGAGACACAAAGATCACAAAATCTAAATCCATATTAGTGTTAAATAATCCGAAAATAAATAGTCCAAACATGGTCAAAAAACAGATAATGGTGTAACCTCATGTTGGTTTTAATGCTTTACCATCCGTCCTCACACTGAGCGTACTGTGGGTGCTGAGGCTGAGTGGGGGAGGGAGTAGATCTCTTTGTACACTCCTGCCTGTGATTGGTGCACAGCACGCACATCTGACACCCAATGTGAAAATCCGAGAGCATCACAGTGAAAGGCATAAAGGGTGTTGTACTGAGCTTTCAATGCATCCCACATGCAGGATCATTTCCGTTAATATCACATTTAGGTGACTATTACATTAATAGGAATATCATAGTTATCATTTGGCAAACGCAGGCTTATTCTGAATTGTTTATGTGTTTACTCATAACTGGATAATAACTCAGCAGGCTATTCATTCACGTTAGAAAGCCTTTTAAATGAAGCAAACTGGAATTCAGAATTACTCATAAAACAATGATGAAAAACTAAAAATAATTTCAAACAAAAAAACAAAAAACAAATGCTATTTAAATATAGGATTTTTACAGACACCGGACCCTCTGGCATTTGAGTTTTATACTGAAACCCTGGCTATATCATAGAAACTGAAATCATTTCTGTAAAAGCTTTTCCCAAAGTATCTAATTCAAAGTAGTAGCCACCAACATTAAAAGTTACACACCAGTAGTTGGTAATGCCAGAAAGTAAACAAATATCAAAAAAAAAAAAAAAAAAATACATCCATTTCTAAAAAAAAAAAAACCTAAACAAGGGTAAAGAAAACTGAGTACCCATGGACCCAAGGTGAGACGGCTCAGAAGTCTGTTTTATATATGTATATATGTTTAAACATTGTTAGATTATTTATATTGAAAATAAAACGAGCCTGTGTGAAAATGAGCTGTTATCAAGCACGGTTTTGCACTAAAAACAATTCTTCATGCTGCATCAGGGCCCTACCACCCCATTTAAAACAGTGCAATTGGTGCGACCCACATGTGCTTTTGCTGCAGTGGTCGATGTGGCAGGTAGTCTGAACTGTGGATGTGAAGGAGTGGGAGATAGAGAGCAGCAGGAAACCATGTCTTTCCTCAAGAAAGGAAAACCAGGTTGGCAAAAACACAAAGAAAGAAATGAGAGGAAGAGAAAATCAACTGCATTCTTGTACATTTAGATGCTACAACATTCCTTTTGCATGTTAAATCCTAAAAAAATATTTTGAAGACTGCATTTTGCTTTTACCAAGTCTTAAGTAGTTGGCCAAAGTGTCCCCATGAGTCAAATAATTCTATATTTACCTTTTATTAACCAGATAAATATAGCAATATGATTAATAAACTTTTACTATAGCCTCACTATGAATATCGGATCCATTAACATTGTTTCCAAGCCAATGGATTTCATAGTTGTCATTTTCATGCATTTTGATACAATTTGTGAAATTTGTACGCGTTTGCTTTGTGTGTGTGTGTGTGTATACAAATATATATATGATTGCTTATTTTTTTTCCTCTTTTTTTAACATATACCCCTTCCCTACCCCATAAAATAAGAATTGCAGCCCCTAAATTGTAACAAAAGTACACAGTACATCTCACAAACACAGAATTCAATAAACCACTATAAAAGAGCAGATTTATAAAATACAAGCAATGGATATGGAGTTATTAGGTTATGGTGAAGAAAAGAGAAAGTTTTTATAATAATGCAGGAGTACTATAGCTTCCGGGTGAACAAAAAAATATACATCTTACAGTTGGGGCCCAACAAGATCATTTGTACCCAGGCCCCAAAATGTGGTGCTACACCCCTGTCCTTACATAACAGTCTGATAATGAGTTAAAGAATTCAAACTAATACTTGCAAAATACACTGATTTGATCTCACCTGCTGGCTCTCAAAGGTCCAGGTGCTGTCAGGTAAAGACGCATCCAGAACACTGATGACCTCCTTAAAGTCTGTGGTGCTGCTGGGTTTAATGAGGGTGAAATCACTGTACTCTGACATTGGAGACATGCAGGACCTGAAGGACTGACTCTGAGACATCATGTCCCCTCCCAGGACCTCCACATACTTTATAGGTCCATCAGTGTTCAGCTGGATCTGTAGGTTCCTGTTGGGGTTCTTGTAATCCTCACAGTCACTCCTCCTCATGCAGCAGCTCCCACTGCTCCTGCTGCTCTTCATGCATTTCACCGCTAAGATGAGAAAAGTCACCAGAGACAGCACGGACACCGAGGCCAGAGACAGGATCAGATAAAGGGTGATTCTACCCGTCTTGGTGCTGGGCTCGGCTGCTTTCTGTCGGAGCTCTAAGATGGGTTCGTGGGGACCATCCTCCATGAGGATGGACACGGTGACGGTGGAGGACTGGACGGGTTCTCCATCGTCCTTGATCTCTATGAGCAGCCTCTGAGAGGAGTCGTCCTGCTCTGACACAGAGCGTTTAGTCCTCACCTCCCCTGTGTACTGACTGACAGTGAACAGAGAGGCGTCTGTGGCCGCCGCCACTCGGTACGACATCCAGGCGTTATGGCCAGAGTCAGCATCCACAGCCGTCACCTTGGTAACCAGGTGACCCGCTTTAGCAGAGCGGGGCATCCTCTGATGGGAGAGGGAGCCCAGGACAGCGGAGGAGGGGTAGATCACAGCGGGGGCGTTGTCGTTCTGGTCCAGGATAAAAACATGGACGGTGGCGTTGCTGCTGAGAGACGGAGAGCCCTGGTCCTTTGCCTGGACCTGAATCTGAAACACCTTCAGCTTCTCGTAGTCAAACGAGTGCATGCTGTAGATGCTGCCGTTATCTGAGTTAATGTACACGTACGAGGAGACGGAGACGTCCTGCACTTTAGAGTCCAGGATGGAGTAAGAGATCTTAGCGTTTTCACCAAAATCCTCATCACTGGCTGATACTGAGTACAGTATAGAGCCTGGTACCCCGTTCTCCTTTAAATACACATTATAGGAGGGCTGTGTGAAAACAGGAGGGTTGTCATTAATGTCAGTAATGGTGACTTTAATCATTTTTCTGGCTGACAGAGGGGGAGAACCCATATCAGTGGCTGTAAGCTCAACGTCGTACACTGAGAACCTTTCTCGGTCCAAAGCACCATTTGTAACCAGTGCATAATTATCAGAAAAAGACGGTTTTAGTGTAAATGGTGAACCTTTTGGTGTCTGTAACGTCACTTTACCGTTTTGTCCTGAATCCCGGTCTCTGGCACTAATTAAAGCTACAACAGTACCACTAACTGAGTCCTCAGGTACAGAGTTTGGCTGCGAGGTCAGAAATATGAGTGGAACATTGTCATTAACATCAGCCACTTCAATTTGAACAGTGCAGTGTCCCTCCATCCTTGGCGTCCCTTTGTCCCTCGCACAAACATCTATTTCATAATTAGAAGTGGATTCAAAGTCTAATGTTCCGATTAGATGTATTTCCCCAGTTAGTGAATCAATGTCAAAAACTGATCGGACATTATCTGCTGTGTGCGTTCCAAATGAATATTCTACATCTCCGTTCAGACCTTCGTCTGTGTCATTTGCAGTTACTTTAAGGATGGACGCACCCCGCGCACTGTTTTCACTCACTGATATCTTATACAAGTTTTTCTCGAATACAGGGAAATTATCATTAATATCCAAAACATTAATATTTATCTGTGACACCCCTGATTTAACAGGGTTCCCCCCATCAATAGCTGTTAAAAGGAGGATATGTGCAGACTTTTTTTCTCTATCGAGGTTTTTAGATAAAACTAACTCTGGTACTTTTCTTCCACCAGAAACATCTTTAATTTTTAAACTAAAAAGCTCATCTTTACTCAAGGTATACGATCGCACGGAATTCACTCCGACATCTTGATCCTGTGCTATCTCCAGGGGAAACCGAGCTCCTGCAGCTGTAGACTCAGCTATTTGTAACATTATTTCAGGGGAAGGAAATTTAGGCGAATTGTCATTAATATCTTGTATTTCTACTTCTACTCGGTGCAGTTGCAGTGGTTTATCAACCACTACCTGCAGAGGCAGCACGCAGCTCGCGCTTTGTGCGCACAAAGCCTCTCTGTCTATCCTGTCATTCACCACCAGCTCGCCCTTCCCCGCATCCACGCTGAAATACTGCTTACCAGCCTCAGAGGCGACACGCAGCTTACGGTCAAAAATCTCTGTCAGTCCCAAACCGAGATCTTTGGCTAGATTTCCAACCACAGAGCCCTGCTTTAGTTCCTCTGGGATGCTGTACCGAGTCTGTCCGTCTGTTGTTCTCCATAAAAGAAAGAAATGAATCCACCAAAGAGCCAGCCATCTCCATCCTCTGCATCCCTTTGTCTTTGTCATCCTCGGTCCGCTACAACGCATCAAATGCCACCGAAATCATGTTTAAAACAACTCCTACATCCACAATAAAAGGAAAACACTCCCATCCTCAAAGTGAAGGAACCATTCAGTCATGGCTGTTATAAAATATATCAGCAAAATAGTAGAAAACAGGAGAACATTTCTCTGTCTCCCTCACAAAGCTCATTTATGTCAGAGCTCGACAGTGTTAAAGCCGCATGGGGGCGGGGACTAGATTGCTTGCACAGCTAAGGAATCCTATTGGTGGACAGGCTTATTTCCTACCAGCCAATAAGATGCAGAGACCTGATCAACAGCCTTAAAGTGACACTGAGCCTATAAAGCCATGTAATGAAAGCATATCACTGATATCAAAATTACAAATAAATCTTAGTATTTATACAAACAATCAGCAGAAAAATAGTTAAAAAATGATACTAACTAACCAACTACATATCAGTTTCTTTATAACAAAAAACATTAAAGAAATTATACTTAAAAAATGACTATTTTAGGAACGATGTAAACAGCAACTAAATACAAATAAATAAATAAAGAATAGAATCTGTATTCTGCCTAAAACATGTCTGCTCATGTGATGCTTGATTATGATAAAAAATATCAGCTATGTAAGGGAAAAATTAGATCCACTTAAACTTATATAATAATGTGTATATATATATATATATATATTCTTTCAGCGTTAAGCAAATAAACAAGAGGTAATCTCAAAATTTAAATCAACAAAAAAGTAGTGCTAAAAATCCTGCAACTTCAAGTTGCTATTCATGTGTTGCTAGAACTGAAATGTACATGGATAAAAAAAAAAAATTCTTTTTTCTTTTGAGTAAACAAAGAGGGTAACCATATTGTTTCAAATGATTGATCAAAATGAATTGGTATAGATTTTTATATTTTTCTTGCAAAAGTACAAACGATGATCAAAAGACCGTCAGTTTGTCGCTCTCCAACTAAGAGGTTCTGAAAAAAATTAAATCATAAAAAACCTCTAAAAGGAAAACTGATCCAGGATTATATTTCACTGCAATAACAAAGTTAAAATTTCACAATTTGAGAATAAACTATTGACAAAAATGATTGTTATTTATGAAACAGAACTGGAACGCTGCATATCAAACCAAAGAGTCATAATGTGAAGCTAAACATTTTGTTTACTGCAGAAAAATAGATATTCCTTTAATTGAGAATGCTAGTGAGACATCAGTCTATACCTTTGCCAGAAATACAACCTAAAAAAACATATAACCTCAACAACGACCACAAAAAAAAAAAAAAAAAAAAAAATACACTGATTTGATCTCACCTGCTGGCTCTCAAAGGTCCAGGTGCTGTCAGGTAAAGACGCATCCAGAACACTGATGACCTCCTTAAAGTCTGTGGTGCTGCTGGGTTTAATGAGGGTGAAATCACTGTACTCTGACATTGGAGACATGCAGGACCTGAAGGACTGACTCTGAGACATCATGTCCCCTCCCAGGACCTCCACATACTTTATAGGTCCATCAGTGTTCAGCTGGATCTGCAGGTTCCTGTTGGGGTTCTTGTAATCCTCACAGTCACTCCTCCTCATGCAGCAGCTCCCACTGCTCCTGCTGCTCTTCATGCATTTCACCGCTAAGATGAGAAAAGTCACCAGAGACAGCACGGACACCAAGGCCAGAGACAGGATCAGATAAAGGGTGATTCTGCCCGTCTTGGTGCTGGGCTCGGCTGCTTTCTGTCTGAGCTCTAAGATGGGTTCGTGGGGACCGTCCTCCATGAGGATGGACACGGTGACGGTGGAGGACTGGACGGGTTCTCCATCGTCCTTGATCTCTATGAGCAGCCTCTGAGAGGAGTCGTCCTGCTCTGACACAGAGCGTTTAGTCCTCACCTCCCCTGTGTACTGACTGACAGTGAACAGAGAGGCGTCTGTGGCCTCCGCCACTCGGTACGACATCCAGGCGTTATGGCCCGAGTCGGCGTCCACAGCCGTCACCTTGGTAACCAGGTGACCCGTTTTAGCAGAGCGGGGCATCCTCTGATGGGAGAGGGAGCCCAGGACAGCGGAGGAGGGGTAGATCACAGCGGGGGCGTTGTCGTTCTGGTCCAGGATAAAAACATGGACGGTGGCGTTGCTGCTGAGAGACGGAGAGCCCTGGTCCTTTGCCTGGACCTGAATCTGAAACACCTTCAGCTTCTCGTAGTCAAACGAGTGCATGCTGTAGATGCTGCCGTTATCTGAGTTAATGTACACGTACGAGGAGACGGAGACGTCTTGCACTTTAGAGTCCAGGATGGAGTAAGAGATCTTAGCGTTTTCACCAAAATCCTCATCACTGGCTGATACTGAGTACAGTATAGAGCCTGGTACCCCGTTCTCCTTTAAATACACATTATACACTTTCTGACTGAACACTGGGGCATTATCATTGACATCAGTAATAATTACATGTATAATTTTCCTACTTGAAAGGGGAGGAGATCCCGAATCAGTTGCTGTTATTTCAATAACATAAAGTGGAAACGTTTCTCTGTCTAATGGCCCACTGGTAACAAGAGCAAAATTATTTGAAAACGATGGTTTTAAAGTGAATGGGGAATTATTTGTAATTTGTACAACTACTTTACCGTTATCACTAGAATCAAAGTCACGGACACTGAGCAGAGCTACTACGGTTCCACTGCGGGAATCTTCTGGCAAAGAGGCTGATTGTGAAGTGAGGACTATATCTGGAGCGTTATCATTTACGTCCAACACCTCCACCTGCACAGTACAATGACCCTCCATTTTAGGAACCCCTTTGTCTTTTGCACTAACATCAATTCGATATGATGTTTGAGTTTCATAGTCTAATTGTTGTTTCAAACTTATCTCCCCTGTCACTGGATCAATGTTGAATAAGGAGAGGACTGATGGTGGCGTGTGCACACCGAGAGAATATTCCACCTCTCCATTTAAACCCTCGTCATTGTCTTTTGCTTTTGTCGCAATAATAAAAGAGCCGGTTGAAGTGTTTTCTTTAATTGTAACTTTGTATATACTATTTTCGAACATTGGCCCATTATCATTGTTATCAAGTACAATTATAGTTATTTTGGAAGTGCCAGACTTAACAGGATTTCCTCCGTCTATTGCGGTTAGAATTAGGTTATGAACAGCCTTTTTCTCTCTGTCCAGTGATTTATTTAACACTAATTCTGGTATTTTTCTATTATTTTCTATCTCTTTAACTTTCAAAGTAAAACACTCATCCTTGCTGATTGTATATGTTTTTAATCCGTTATTCCCAACATCGGGATCCTCTGCCATCTCTAAAGGAAAACGCACCCCTACTAATGTTGATTCCGCGATTTCTATTACATGGTCACTTTTCAAGAACGTGGGTGCGTTGTCATTTACATCTTTTATTTCTACTTCTATTCGGTGAGACTGTAAAGGATCTTCAACCACTACCTGCAGAGGCAGCACGCAGCTCGCGCTTTGTGCGCACAAAGCCTCTCTGTCTATCCTGTCATTCACCACCAGCTCGCCCTTCCCCGCATCCACGCTGAAATACTGCTTACCAGCCTCAGAGGCGACACGCAGCTTACGGTCAAAAATCTCTGTCAGTCCCAAACCGAGATCTTTGGCTAGATTTCCAACCACAGAGCCCTGCTTTAGTTCCTCTGGGATGCTGTACCGAGTCTGTCCGTCTGTTGTTCTCCATAAAAGAAAGAAATGAATCCACCAAAGAGCCAGCCATCTCCATCCTCTGCATCCCTTTGTCTTTGTCATCCTCGGTCCGCTACAACGCATCAAATGCCACCGAAATCATGTTTAAAACAATTCCTACATCCACAATAAAAGGAAAACACTCCCATCCTCAAAGTGAAGGAACCATTCAGTCATGGCTGTTATAAAATATATCAGCAAAATAGTAGAAAACAGGAGAACATTTCTCTGTCTCCCTCACAAAGCTCATTTATGTCAGAGCTCGACAGTGTTAAAGCCGCATGGGGGCGGGGACTAGATTGCTTGCACAGCTAAAGAATCCTATTGGTGGACAGGCTTATTTCCTACCAGCCAATAAGATGCAGAGACCTGATCAACAGCCTTAAAGTGACACTGAGCCTATAAAGCCATGTAACGAAAGCATATCACTGATATCAAAATGATAAAAAAAAAAAAAAAAATCTTAGAATTTATACAGAATATCAGAAGAAAAATAGTTTAAAAATTATACTAACTAACCAACTACATATCAGTTTCTTTAAAACAAAAATATGAAAGAAATGATATTTTAAAAAATATACTGTTTTTGGAACCATGTAAACAGCAAGTAAGTAAAAATAAATAAATAACAAATGGATTTTGTATTCAGCCTAAAACATGTCTGCTCATGTGACACTTAATCTCAAAAAGATATCAGCTATGTAAGGGAAAAAAAAGATCAACTTAAAACTTACCTTTATCATTCGCCTTTGAATCCAAACTTGAAAGACACACAAAGTGCTTTCAGCCAAAATTTATATATATATATAGGTATCTCTCAGCGTTAAGCAAATAAACAAGAGGTAAACCCAAAATATAAATCGGCAAAAAGTATAAAAATCCTGCAACTTGAAGTTGCTCTTCATATGTTGCTAGAACAGAAATGTACATGGATAAAAAATAGTTTTTTATTGTCATACGCTAAGTGTTTGTTTTTTTCTTCTTTTGGGTAAACAAAGAGGGCAACCATATTGCTTCAAATTATTGATCAAAATGAAGTGGTAGATTTTTATATAAATTTCTTGCCAAAAATACAAACTACAATCAAATGACCGTCAGTTTGTCGCTCTCCAACTAAGAGGTTCTGAAAATAATTAAATCATGAAAAACATCTAAAAGAAAAGCTGATCCAGGATTATATATCACTACAATAACAAAGTAAAAATTTCACAATTTGAGCTCGAACCATAAGTCATTGTTGCAGTGAGGTCTAATGCTCTTTTACATTTTTTATGTATCATAGATAATAATAAACTATTGACAAAAAATATCAATATTTATTAAACAGGACTGGAACGCTGCATATCAAACCAAAGAGTCTTAAAGTGAAGCTAAACATTTTGTTTTCTGCAGAAAAATAGATATTCCTTTCATTGAGAATGCCAGTGAGACATCAGTCTATCCTATGCCGGAAATATAACTTAAGAAAACATATAACCTCAACAACAACAATTTTTTTAAATCTGATTTGATCTCACCTGCTGGCTCTCAAAGGTCCAGGTGCTGTCAGGTAAAGACGCATCCAGAACACTGATGACCTCCTTAAAGTCTGTGGTGCTGCTGGGTTTAATGAGGGTGAAATCACTGTACTCTGACATTGGAGACATGCAGGACCTGAAGGACTGACTCTGAGACATCATGTCCCCTCCCAGGACCTCCACATACTTTATAGGTCCATCAGTGTTCAGCTGGATCTGTAGGTTCCTGTTGGGGTTCTTGTAATCCTCACAGTCACTCCTCCTCATGCAGCAGCTCCCACTGCTCCTGCTGCTCTTCATGCATTTCACCGCTAAGATGAGAAAAGTCACCAGAGACAGCACGGACACCGAGGCCAGAGACAGGATCAGATAAAGGGTGATTCTGCCCGTCTTGGTGCTGGGCTCGGCTGCTTTCTGTCTGAGCTCTAAGATGGGTTCGTGGGGACCGTCCTCCATGAGGATGGACACGGTGACGGTGGAGGACTGGACGGGTTCTCCATCATCCTTGATCTCTATGAGCAGCCTCTGAGAGGAGTCGTCCTGCTCTGACACAGAGCGTTTAGTCCTCACCTCCCCTGTGTACTGACTGACAGTGAACAGAGAGGCGTCTGTGGCCTCCGCCACTCGGTACGACATCCAGGCGTTATGGCCCGAGTCAGCGTCCACAGCCGTCACCTTGGTAACCAGGTGACCCGCTTTAGCAGAGCGGGGCATCCTCTGATGGGAGAGGGAGCCCAGGACAGCGGAGGAGGGGTAGATCACAGCGGGGGCGTTGTCGTTCTGGTCCAGGATAAAAACATGGACGGTGGCGTTGCTGCTGAGAGACGGAGAGCCCTGGTCCTTTGCCTGGACCTGAATCTGAAACACCTTCAGCTTCTCGTAGTCAAACGAGTGCATGCTGTAGATGCTGCCGTTATCTGAGTTAATGTACACGTACGAGGAGACGGAGACGTCCTGCACTTTAGAGTCCAGGATGGAGTAAGAGATCTTAGCGTTTTCACCAAAATCCTCATCATAGGCTGATACTGAGTACAGTATAGAGCCTGGTACCCCGTTCTCCTTTAAATACACATTATAGGAGGGCTGTGTGAAAACAGGAGGGTTATCATTAACGTCTCTAATCCTGACTGGTATAATTTTCTTACTTGACAAAGGAGGAGAACCTGAATCTGTTGCTGTTATCTCAATACTGTATTCAGAAACTTTTTCTCGGTCTAATGCACCGCTGGTAACAAGAGCATAATTATTAGAAAAAGACTGTTTCAGATTAAATGGTGAACCTCTGGGCAGTCGCAGGGTCACTCTGCTGTTGTTACCCGTGTCTGCGTCACGTGCACTGAGCAGAGCTACTACAGTCCCGCTCGCTGCGTCTTCACGCACAGGCTGTGGTTCAGATGTGAGAACAATTTGTGGAGTATTGTCATTTACATCAATAACATCCACCTGCAGACGACAGTGGCTTTCCATTTCAGGATCCCCTTTGTCTTTTGCAGTGATTTCAATCTTATAGGAAGGGACTTTTTCATAATCTAAATCACCTTTTAAATGCACTTCTCCAGTTAAGTGATTAATGTCAAATATAGATAATACAGAACTTGGTGACCGTGAACCAAAGGAAAACTCAAGTTCTCCGTTTTTTCCTTCGTCTGCATCAGTTGCAGCAATTTTAATGATGAACGCATTTTTTGCTGTGTTTTCTTCTAGCGAAATTTTGTACGTGCTTCTATCAAAAACGGGGAAATTGTCATTTACGTCAAGTACCGTTATTGTAATCTGTGTCGTACCGGAGAGCACCGGGTTTCCTCCGTCTAACGCGGTTAATAGTAGCTGATGAACCGCCTTCTTCTCTCGATCTAAAGGTTTGTCTAACACTAACTCTGGGATTGCTTTTCCATCTTCAACCTCCTTCATTTTTAATGTAAAACAATCATTTTTACCCAACGTGTAGGATTTGACCGAATTACTCCCAGCGTCTGAGTCCTCAGCACTTTCCAAAGGAAAACGAGTGCCCACTGCAGCGGTCTCAGCTATCTTTAAAGATAATTCTTTAGAGTGAAACAAAGGCGAGTTATCATTTATATCTTTTATTTCTACTTCTATTCGGTGAGACTGTAAAGGATCTTCAACCACTACCTGCAGAGGCAGCACGCAGCTCGCGCTTTGTGCGCACAAAGCCTCTCTGTCTATCCTGTCATTCACCACCAGCTCGCCCTTCCCCGCATCCACGCTGAAATACTGCTTACCAGCCTCAGAGGCGACACGCAGCTTACGGTCAAAAATCTCTGTCAGTCCCAAACCGAGATCTTTGGCTAGATTTCCAACCACAGAGCCCTGCTTTAGTTCCTCTGGGATGCTGTACCGAGTCTGTCCGTCTGTTGTTCTCCATAAAAGAAAGAAATGAATCCACCAAAGAGCCAGCCATCTCCATCCTCTGCATCCCTTTGTCTTTGTCATCCTCGGTCCGCTATAAAACCTCAAATCCAACCGAGGCAGTGACGAGGAAAAGATTTGAAATCCACCATTGCAGAGGGTTTCCTCGGAGAGTAAACCTCATTAATCACTGAGTATGAATTTAATCCGAAACATACAATCATCATATACTGCAGAATAGACGAGCACGTCGCGCTCTCTGTTCCTGTGGATCATTATGGAACGCTTTTTCAGCTCTGTGACTGAAGGGGGAGGGGGGATAGATTGCGTTATACAGTCTCAATCCCTATTGGTGCACAGCAACCGTCTGAATCATCCAATGAGATTAGACAAAATCTACACTGTTAAAGCGAGAGCAGCCTCAGCCTTCAATCCGTTACCAACATGACACAAAGGGTGTGAAAACACTGCGCTGAAGTGTATAAAGACAAGAGAAATAAACAGAGAATAATTATAAAAACTGAAGCTCAAAATACTTGAAAATTGTGTGTGTGTGTGTGTGTGTGTGTGTGTGTGTGTGTGTGTGTGTGTGTGTGTGTGTGTGTGTGTGTGTGTGTGTGTGTGTGTGTGTGCATGTGTATAATTACATTTTTTGCCGAGTTGTGGAAAAACATTTGGCAAATAAATGATAAACAAAGAGGATTTAACAAATTTAGCATGTAGTTATTTGGTAAGCATTATTTAATTTGTACACCATCTCTGCTTCAAAATTACGAATATATAAGGACCTACTGTATGTGTTTTTGGAGTGAAATAAATAACTAAATGACTAAAACTGAATGAGTGAAGAAGTGATAAAATAAATAAATAAAGTAATTAATAAATAGATGGCAAATTGTCAGAGATGCAAAAAAAAAAAAAAAAAAAGTCAGTTTGTCGCTGTTCAACTCAGAGGTGCTGAAAGCAGCAAACCCTGAAATTCCATCAAAAGAACGCTGATATATCAATTCAATAACAACATTAGCTTCAAAAGCAAAACTCAGGCTTATTGTCATTATATTATAGATTATAGTGAGGTCTAGTACTGTATAACTTGTTTTTCGGCATATTAAGGCATTTGGTCAAACACCTCTTTAACTGCAGTGAAAAACAACATATAATATTTTTACTTAATGGTAAAGAGAGGCTACTGCTTTGTTAAAAACAGTACAAAAAACAAAATCAATCAACCACATAAATCACATTTTCCAGTTTGATCTCACCTGCTGGCTCTCAAAGGTCCAGGTGCTGTCAGGTAAAGACGCATCCAGAACACTGATGACCTCCTTAAAGTCTGTGGTGCTGCTGGGTTTAATGAGGGTGAAATCACTGTACTCTGACATTGGAGACATGCAGGACCTGAAGGACTGACTCTGAGACATCATGTCCCCTCCCAGGACCTCCACATATTTTATAGGTCCATCAGTGTTCAGCTGGATCTGTAGGTTCCTGTTGGGGTTCTTGTAATCCTCACAGTCACTCCTCCTCATGCAGCAGCTCCCACTGCTCCTGCTGCTCTTCATGCATTTCACCGCTAAGATGAGAAAAGTCACCAGAGACAGCACGGACACCGAGGCCAGAGACAGGATCAGATAAAGGGTGATTCTACCCGTCTTGGTGCTGGGCTCGGCTGCTTTCTGTCGGAGCTCTAAGATGGGTTCGTGGGGACCGTCCTCCATGAGGATTGACACGGTGACGGTGGAGGACTGGACGGGTTCTCCATCGTCCTTGATCTCTATGAGCAGCCTCTGAGAGGAGTCGTCCTGCTCTGACACAGAGCGTTTAGTCCTCACCTCCCCTGTGTACTGACTGACAGTGAACAGAGAGGCGTCTGTGGCCTCCGCCACTCGGTACGACATCCAGGCGTTATGGCCCGAGTCAGCGTCCACAGCCGTCACCTTGGTAACCAGGTGACCCGCTTTAGCACAGCGGGGCATCCTCTGATGGGAGAGGGAGCCCAGGACAGCGGAGGAGGGGTAGATCACAGCGGGGGCGTTGTCGTTCTGGTCCAGGATAAAAACATGGACGGTGGCGTTGCTGCTGAGAGATGGAGAGCCCTGGTCCTTTGCCTGGACCTGAATCTGAAACACCTTCAGCTTCTCGTAGTCAAACGAGTGCATGCTGTAGATGCTGCCGTTATCTGAGTTAATGTACACGTACGAGGAGACGGAGACGTCCTGCACTTTAGAGTCCAGGATGGAGTAAGAGATCTTAGCGTTTTCACCAAAATCCTCATCATAGGCTGATACTGAGTACAGTATAGAGCCTGGTACCCCGTTCTCCTTTAAATACACATTATAGGAGGGCTGTGTGAAAACAGGAGGGTTATCATTAACGTCAGTGATTGTGACAGGTACAGTTTTCTTACTCCAAAGCGGAGGCGAGCCTGAGTCTGTTGCTGTTATTTCAATATTATACTCAGAGAGACGCTCTCGGTCTAAAACACCGCTTGTGACAAGTTCATAGTTATTTGAATAAGATGGTTTTAAAATAAAAGGAGAGCCTTTAGGAAGATGTAACTTCACTTTCCCGTTTTCACCGGAGTCTTGATCTCGTGCACTGATCAAAGCTACTACTGTGCCACTTGGTGCGTCTTCGCGCACAGGGCTGGGTTTGGAGGTGAGGACAATCTCTGGAGAATTATCATTTACATCTTCTACATCCACTTGCACACGACAGTGACCCTCCATTTCAGGAATCCCTTTGTCTTTAGCTGTTACATCAATACGGTATAATTTACTACTTTCATAATCTAATGTCCCCTTTAATATTATTTCTCCTGTTAAATAATTTATATCAAAAACGGATAACACAGACTCCGGGGTGCGGGATCCAAATGAATATACAATTTCACCATTAAGACCATCATCCGCATCTGTAGCTGTGAGTTTAATAGCAGATGATCCTTTAGTGCTGTTTTCTTTTAAAGAAACTTTAAATTCATTCTCACTGAATACAGGGAAGTTGTCATTGTTATCTAGCACGGTGATGGTGATTTTACAGGTCCCGGATTTTACTGGATTTCCTCCGTCCAGCGCTGTTAACAGCAGCTGGTGATGCGCATTTTTCTCTCGGTCCAAAGGCTTCTCTAACAACAATTCAGGAACACCGTCGTCATTTTTTGTTTCTTTGAACTTCAGAGAAAAATACTCGTTCTTACTAAGTGAAAATGTTTTTAAAGAATTGACTCCTACATCGAAGTCTTCTGCTTTCTCTAAAGGAAACCGTTTTCCGGCTCCAACTGATTCTGGTATTTTAAGCTTAATTTCCTGAGTTGGAAAACTTGGGGAGTTATCATTTATGTCTCTAATTTCTACTTCTATTCGGTGAGACTGTAAAGGGTTTTCAACCACTACCTGCAGAGGCAGCACGCAGCTCGCGCTTTGTGCGCACAAAGCCTCTCTGTCTATCCTGTCATTCACCACCAGCTCGCCCTTCCCCGCATCCACGCTGAAATACTGCTTACCAGCCTCAGAGGCGACACGCAGCTTACGGTCAAAAATCTCTGTCAGTCCCAAACCGAGATCTTTGGCTAGATTTCCAACCACAGAGCCCTGCTTTAGTTCCTCTGGGATGCTGTACCGAGTCTGTCCGTCTGTTGTTCTCCATAAAAGAAAGAAATGAATCCACCAAAGAGCCAGCCATCTCCATCCTCTGCATCCCTTTGTCTTTGTCATCCTCGGTCCGCTACAACGCATCAAATGCCACCGAAATCATGTTTAAAACAATTCCTACATCCACAATAAAAGGAAAACACTCCCATCCTCAAAGTGAAGGAACCATTCAGTCATGGCTGTTATAAAATATATCAGCAAAATAGTAGAAAACAGGAGAACATTTCTCTGTCTCCCTCACAAAGCTCATTTATGTCAGAGCTCGACAGTGTTAAAGCCGCATGGGGGCGGGGACTAGATTGCTTGCACAGCTAAGGAATCCTATTGGTGGACAGGCTTATTTCCTACCAGCCAATAAGATGCAGAGACCTGATCAATAGCCTTAAAGTGACACCGCTTCTACCATGCCATGGAAGGAACATTAGTTTTTGACACAATATTTATCAATGTAACATATTAATTTCTAAACATACTGATAAGAGTGATAAATGCACTTTTTTTGTTTTATAGAAGCTGAAACGATTTTACATTTGTTTCAACATTGACCTGATGTGTTCCTTTTTTTGAAATGTGGTTAAGGAATTTGTTTACAGCAAAACAAAAATTAATAGAAATAATGCGAATAGATGTTATTTTTTATCTTTGAAAACAAAAATAAATCATTGACTTTCATCATTGGTCTCATAATATCAATGGCAAAATTCCACATTTATAAATCAAAATTGTCAAAATCCATTCCAAATTTTCATCTTTCTGAATTGAGTTTAGTTATTATATGAATACTATAAAGTTTTGGGAAAACAAAAAAGGAGAAATAACTCTGCATCTGTATGAAAAATTGTTTCCTGTAACACAATGTGATGCCTGTATTTGTTTTATTCTTGAGTGATGTTTTCCCTGACTTTGTCCTTTGTTCCCTTTATGTTGTTTTACTGATTTGAAAACTTGCAATTTGTCAATAAAATTTGATTTAAAAAAGGAATATATATTAATAAATTTAAAACAAAAGATAAAACTTCATAATTATACAGAATTTGATCTAATTATTAATTTAAAATGAATACAACTGACAGCAAATAATTTTCTTTGAAACAAAAATGTAAATAAAAACTACAAAATCTGACTTTGATTTGCATAATGATGTACAGTTGATCAGTAATATTATAACTGAAGAGTATATTCCATTGTCTTCGCTTGTGAGACTTGGTTACGGAAAAGCTACAAATATCATGTGTAAGAGACATGTATTGGCTAATCCTTGCCTTTTATTTCTCAACCAAAACTTACAAAGTGCAAAACAAAATAATGTGCATGCAGCTTTAACTTATTTATTAAAAAATTATATCTTTCGGTTTGGAGAAATTTAACAATAACGTGGTAAATCCAAGATATAAATTGACTAAAAAGTAATGTTAAAAATCCTGCAACTTCTTGTATTATATCCACGTGGTGCTGAAGTTAAAAGACGTGTGTAAAAAAATATATAAGTGGTTTTAGTTGGTACTCCACATGTGTATATTGCTAGATTTCGATTAAAAAAATGTTCGTTGAAAGTGCAAACCATTATAAAATGACTGTTGGATTGTGATTGTCCAACTAAGATGTGCTAGAAACATAAAATCCATTAACAAAAGCTGATCATATCACGTTAAATATCACGACAGTAACAAAACTTAGATTTGAAAAATGGAACTCAAACCTTATGTCATTAAGGTATGTTCTGACACCTTTTGTGGTTTCAAAGAAATTCCAATAATTTCATTCATAAACTATACACAAATATGACTAATATAAATAAACGTGACTGGAATAGGCTGTAGGCTTCCATATTAAACCACAAAGGCCTTTGCTGAAGCCAAGCAACTTGTTCATTGCAGACAAAATATATAATATTACTATAATGCTGGTGAGTGTACTGTATATCATAGCGACAGATTCAATTTAAAAAAAATCACAAATAGCCACAAAAATAACTTATTTAATATCAGCTCACCTGCTGGCTCTCAAAGGTCCAGGTGCTGTCAGGTAAAGATGCATCCAGAACACTGATGACCTCCTTAAAGTCTGTGGTGCTGCTGGGTTTAATGAGGGTGAAATCACTGTACTCTGACATTGGAGACATGCAGGACCTGAAGGACTGACTCTGAGACATCATGTCCCCTCCCAAGACCTCCACATACTTTATAGGTCCATCAGTGTTCAGCTGGATCTGCAGGTTCCTGTTGGGGTTCTTGTAATCCTCACAGTCACTCCTCCTCATGCAGCAGCTCCCACTGCTCCTGCTGCTCTTCATGCATTTCACTGCTAAGATGAGAAAAGTCACCAGAGACAGCACGGACACCGAGGCCAGAGACAGGATCAGATAAAGGGTGATTCTACCCGTCTTGGTGCTGGGCTCGGCTGCTTTCTGTCTGAGCTCTAAGATGGGTTCGTGGGGACCGTCCTCCATGAGGATGGACACGGTGACGGTGGAGGACTGGACGGGTTCTCCATCGTCCTTGATCTCTATGAGCAGCCTCTGAGAGGAGTCGTCCTGCTCTGACACAGAGCGTTTAGTCCTCACCTCCCCTGTGTACTGACTGACAGTGAACAGAGAGGCGTCTGTGGCCTCCGCCACTCGGTACGACATCCAGGCGTTATGGCCCGAGTCAGCGTCCACAGCCGTCACCTTGGTAACCAGGTGACCCGCTTTTGCAGAGCGGGGCATCCTCTGATGGGAGAGGGAGCCCAGGACAGCGGAGGAGGGGTAGATCACAGCGGGGGCGTTGTCGTTCTGGTCCAGGATAAAAACATGGACGGTGGCGTTGCTGCTGAGAGACGGAGAGCCCTGGTCCTTTGCCTGGACCTGAATCTGAAACACCTTCAGCTTCTCGTAGTCAACGAGTGCATGCTGTAGATGCTGCCGTTATCTGAGTTAATGTACACGTACGAGGAGACGGAGACGTCCTGCACTTTAGAGTCCAGGATGGAGTAAGAGATCTTAGCGTTTTCACCAAAATCCTCATCATAGGCTGATACTGAGTACAGTATAGAGCCTGGTACCCCGTTCTCCTTTAAATACACATTATACACTTTCTGACTGAACACTGGGGCATTATCATTGACATCAGTAATAATTACAGGTATAATTTTCCTACTGGATAGTGAGGACGTGCCAGAATCAGTGGCTATTATCTCAATATTAATCTTAGAGACATTTTCTCTATCTAAAACACCATTAGTAACAAGTGCGTAATTTTGGGAAAAGGAGGGTTTTAAGGCAAATTTAGATTTATTTTCTAGCTGTAAAGTGACTTTTCCGTTATTACCGGAGTCAAGATCTCTAGCACTGAGCAAAGCTACTACAGTGCCATTTGGGGAGTCTTCACGCACAGGCTTTGGGTGGGATGTAACTATTATTTCTGGTGAATTGTCGTTTACATCTAAAACCTCTACATGAACAATGCAATGTCCCTCCATTCTCGGACTGCCTCTATCCTTTGCACTAATGTCTAATTCATAATTTGATGTATTTTCAAAATCTAATTTACCTTTAAGAAAAATGTTACCGGTTTTTGAATCAATAGTAAAAACAGAGCGAACTGCATCAGATGTGTGTGCACCAAACGAGTATTCAATCTCTCCATTTTGACCGTCATCAACGTCGGTGGCTTTTGTTTGCACTATTATTGCACCTTCTGCAGCATCTTCGCTGATTTGCACTTTATACAGTGTTTTCTCAAAGACAGGAACGTTGTCATTGTTGTCTAATATTACAATAGTTATCTGAGCAGTCCCTGATCTCACCGGGTTTCCTCCATCTAAAGCAGTCAGTAAAAGCTTGTGGACGGCTTTTTTTTCTCTGTCTAAAACTTTTGATAAAATCAACTCAGGGACTTTCCTTCCACCTGCAGCTTCTTTAATTCTAATGTTAAAACAATCGTCTTTACTGAGTGTGTACGACTTTAAAGAATTACTGCCAACATCCGGATCTATGGCGCTTTCTAATGGAAAACGCACGCCTATAACTGTGGATTCGGCGATCTCTAATGTAATTTCATTTGACGGGAATCTGGGTGCGTTATCATTAATATCTAAAATTTCAACTTCAACACGAAATAGTTGCAGCGGCTCTTCAACCACTACCTGCAGAGGCAGCACGCAGCTCGCGCTTTGTGCGCACAAAGCCTCTCTGTCTATCCTGTCATTCACCACCAGCTCGCCCTTCCCCGCATCCACGCTGAAATACTGCTTACCAGCCTCAGAGGCGACACGCAGCTTACGGTCAAAAATCTCTGTCAGTCCCAAACCGAGATCTTTGGCTAGATTTCCAACCACAGAGCCCTGCTTTAGTTCCTCTGGGATGCTGTACCGAGTCTGTCCGTCTGTTGTTCTCCATAAAAGAAAGAAATGAGTCCACCAAAGAGCCAGCCATCTCCATCCTCTGCATCCCTTTGTCTTTGTCATCCTTGATCCGCTATAAAACCTCAAATCCAACCGAGGCAGTGACCAGGAAAAGATTTGAAATCCACCATTGCAGAGGGTTTCCTCGGAGAGTAAACCTCATTAATCACTGAGTATGAATTTAATCCGAAACATACAATCATCATATACTGCAGAATAGACGAGCACGTCGCGCTCTCTGTTCCTGTGGATCATTATGGAACGCTTTTTCAGCTCTGTGACTGAAGGGGGAGGGGGGATAGATTGCGTTATACAGTCTCGATCCCTATTGGTGCACAGCAACCGTCTGAATCATCCAATGAGATTAGACAAAATCTACACTGTTAAAGCGAGAGCAGCCTCAGCCTTCAAACCGTTACCAACATGACACAAAGGGTGTGAAAACACTGCGCTGAAGTGTATAAAGACAAGAGAAATAAACAGAGAATAGTTATAAAAACTGAAGCTCAAAATACTTCATCAAAGTAATATTTATATGCATGTTTTGCTATGTCTTTTATTTTGGTCATGAATTAAAAATGATACATTACAATCAATTCAATTGAAAATCAGATGTTAATACGTGCGAAAAAATATTTCAAAAAGTGTTGCAGTCCTCAGTAGAACCAGGCTGGTTTAAGATCAAAGGTCATTGTATATTCTTCACTGCATGCACTGCCATATCTCACATACTGTACAGAGGTTTGTGGAACTAATTACAAAACACTTTTAGTTAAAACTTGAAAAGAGAGCAATATTACATACATAACGCCAGATTATTACATCCATTGTTACATAATTCAAAGTTATTCAAATTTGCAAATTTAGTTGTTTTTCAAACTCTTCAAGTTGTATTTAAGGTCAGACATAATGTATTGCCTGAAAACATCAAAAAGCTCTTTATTGAGGGGAAGGGGCTTACAAACTGAACAATTAAATTAATTTTAGGTCTGTTAGTGTACAGACACAGACAACAAGGAAAAGCTTTTGTATATCAGTGTGTGGAAGAACAATTTGGCAAGGAAAATTAAAGAGTGCAGATATCAAGAAATGTAAAATATTTTTTTTTTTTTTTTTTAATTATATATTTTTACATTGTATGGCAAAATATGTTTTTTGTGTGTATTTAATCGAAATCATATGAACATATGACAATATTAATTTATTAACAGCAGCAATGGCTGGAAAACAGGATGCTGAAAATGAATTACGTGTAACTGTAATGTAAAGGGGCGGGATTAATAAGTTTATACTTCCACCCACTCCCCTTTGAACACAAAAATGTATGCAGTAATATAAGTAATTGTTTTGTTTCTGTTTTTTTCTTCTTCTTTTTCTTTGTTTTTTGTGAAGTAAAGCCATCTGCATCAAATATTTTCTTTAATGTAAGATTGTTTTTTGTATCATTGCATTTGTTTGAAATAAAACTGTATATAATCGTATGCATGTGGAAATAAATATTTGGCAAATACATTTTAAACAAAGAGGATTTAACAACCCATGTATTTAGTTGGTAAGCATTGTTTAATTTGTACACCATCTCTGCTTCAAGTTTACAAATATATAGGGGCCTACTATGTGTTTTTGTAGTGAGATAAATATCTAAATGAATAACTAATTAATTAACTAACTAACTAGCTAAATAAATAAATAAATAAATAAATTGGGGCCAAGTATTATCTCAAATGATTTTTAGAAATAAATGGTCAGGTTTGGAATAGGTTTTTGTTTGCCAAAGGTGAAAAAAAAAAAAAAAAAAAGTTACTTTGTCGCTGTCCAACTCAGAGGTGCTGAAAGCAGCAAACCCTGAAATTCCATCAGAAGAAAGCTGATATATCAATGAAATGACAACATGAGTTTCAAAAGAAAAACCCAGACTGAATGTTATTCCAGTATAGATTATAGTGAGGTATAACAGTGTTCTATAACTGGTTTTCAGGCACCAGAGATATTGATCAGAGCATATTTTCTGTTAGGGCATTTGGTCAAACACCTTTTTAACGGCAGAGAAAACCAACAACTAATATTTCTACCTAATGATAAACACCAGGACAGTATTTCATTAAAGTGTTCATAGCTAGTCCTACGGTTTAAATCAGGTTTACCCAAGCCGTCCGTGACCAATGCTGGCTTTTCCCATTCCATCAAACTCTTCTCAGCTAATCTCTGATCAATGAACACATTTATACCGTGCGATAAACGGAGGCAATGAATACACACGTATCCTTATATAGACATATTATTAGTGATGGTTTAAACTAGGACTGTCAATTTTAACATGTGAACGCATGCGATTAATTGTTCTAAATTAACGTATTCGCTGTATTTTAACACAGATTACTCACATTGTCTGTGGTTTCAACAATATATCGAGGTTTTTTTTTTAAACAGTGCAGAGCGCAGCTGCAAAGGTCTTGCTCGGGTCGGCCACCATGTTTGTTTTGATACTACTTTGCGCAGGGGACATGACCTTTTTTCCTGTTTGGCTCTCATTGGCTCGACCAACTCTGGGGCTAAGAAGTGAGCAGAGACAGCCGCATCACCACACCCACTTTCTTACAAAAAGTAAGGTAGTGGGTCACCTGAAAGAAGGAGCAGGTTGTGATAATGTCACTGTGATCATTGTATTTTATATAGCACTTTATAGACACTTTATCATAGACACAAGCGCTTTACAGAATTAAGGCATTATTCTTTCACTCCACACTTAGTGGTGGTAAGCTACTACTGTAGCCACAGCTGCCCTGAGGCAGACTGACAGAAGCGAGGCTGCCATAGTGCGCCATCATAATGGTGTGTTCTTGTGCTTTACTCCATGGGTACATCACAGAACTTCTCGATGGCGAAAAGTATGTGTCCTGCTCTGAGCTCTGCCATCTTCTGTGTACCATGGAAGTGTCAGATGTTGATCCAGCCTACATAGTCCGCATCAAGAATGCATTCACAAAGGATCTCAACAAAATAAAAGAATACATGAACCTGGCCTGGTTAAAGGTAGCAACAGCTTTAGATCCCAGGTTTAAGGACCTCAAGTGCCTGCCACGGGCAGACAGGGGAGAGGTGTGGCAAAATCTGAGTGAAATGTTGAAAGAAGGAGAACTTGCAGCCCAAAGGTCCAGAAATGACTCTGTGCAAGAACCTCCACAGAAAAAGATGGCTCTTCTACTCATGGGGTCAGAGTCAGAATCAGAGGATGAAGGTTCAGCCACAGACAACACACTAGAGCCTGTAAAGCAGAGCCCTGTGTGTCCATTGCACCTGCGTCCACAGTACCTTGCGAAATACTTCTTTCTTTGGCTGGCCACAGTGTGCAAAAGAAAAGATCAGCTTTGTCACCTGAAAATGTTTATAGGCACGTTTGCTTAAGTAACTGCAAGCAGTGTAAATAAATAGAGTACAGAACAAACATGTTTACAAAACTAAAATGTTTACAACCAATGTTTACAATTTTTACTGTAGGTTTAAATCAGCACTATTTTTTGTGCAATATTGCTAAATTGTTCAAGATGTCTGCCTGGCACTTACAGTAGATAGATAAAAAATGTTTTCTTAAAATTGGCTCTTTTTTTTAGAAACATGCAAAAAAACAACTGTGATTAATGAAATGCAAAATGTGTGTTTAATCGCGATTAAAAGCGATTTAATAAATGAATCATTTGACAGCTCTAGTATAAACACACGGAGAGTGCGATCCTCTCATTAAAAAGTATGAGACACATTAAACACTTAATAAAGCAATTATTCTATTGTCATTTAAAATCACATTTAAACATTTACCATAATATTCTGTTTAATATCCTTTTTAAATACTTTATTAAAGATGTATTTAAAAAAAAAAAAGTATAACAGAAGTCTTTTTGACCTTTTGTAGATCTTTGTTGAGTGTTTTAAAGCATCATTAAATTACTTATTTCAAAAATGATAACGTAGTTTCATATGAGTGCTTAAGCCAAGTCTACTGCTAAAACCTGGTCGACAGCAGGTTTGGCCACTGACTGGGTTACTATGGTAACTAAGGTGTTTTAACGGAGCCAGACTCTCAGGTTAAACCTGAACCTAACCCTGAGCTGGGTTTGATAAAATACCCCTCTGGTAAAAAGCATCAACCACATAAATCACATTTTCCAATTTGATCTCACCTGCTGGCTCTCAAAGGTCCAGGTGCTGTCAGGTAAAGACGCATCCAGAACACTGATGACCTCCTTAAAGTCTGTGGTGCTGCTGGGTTTAATGAGGGTGAAATCACTGTACTCTGACATTGGAGACATGCAGGACCTGAAGGACTGACTCTGAGACATCATGTCCCCTCCCAGGACCTCCACGTACTTTATAGGTCCATCAGTGTTCAGCTGGATCTGCAGGTTCCTGTTGGGGTTCTTGTAATCCTCACAGTCACTCCTCCTCATGCAGCAGCTCCCACTGCTCCTGCTGCTCTTCATGCATTTCACCGCTAAGATGAGAAAAGTCACCAGAGACAGCACGGACACCGAGGCCAGAGACAGGATCAGATAAAGGGTGATTCTACCCGTCTTGTTGCTGGGCTCGGCTGCTTTCTGTCGGAGCTCTAAGATGGGTTCGTGGGGACCGTCCTCCATGAGGATGGACACGGTGACGGTGGAGGACTGGACGGGTTCTCCATCGTCCTTGATCTCTATGAGCAGCCTCTGAGAGGAGTCGTCCTGCTCTGACACAGTGCGTTTAGTCCTCACCTCCCCTGTGTACTGACTGACAGTGAACAGAGAGGCGTCTGTGGCCTCCGCCACTCGGTACGACATCCAGGCGTTATGGCCCGAGTCAGCGTCCACAGCCGTCACCTTGGTAACCAGGTGACCCGCTTTAGCAGAGCGGGGCATCCTCTGATGGGAGAGGGAGCCCAGGACAGCGGAGGAGGGGTAGATCACAGCGGGGGCGTTGTCGTTCTGGTCCAGGATAAAAACATGGACGGTGGCGTTGCTGCTGAGAGACGGAGAGCCCTGGTCCTTTGCCTGGACCTGAATCTGAAACACCTTCAGCTTCTCGTAGTCAAACGAGTGCATGCTGTAGATGCTGCCGTTATCTGAGTTAATGTACACGTACGAGGAGACGGAGACGTCCTGCACTTTAGAGTCCAGGATGGAGTAAGAGATCTTAGCGTTTTCACCAAAATCCTCATCACTGGCTGATACTGAGTACAGTATATTTCCAGGTGGATGGTTTTCTTTTGCATAAACTACATAAGAAGGCTGAGTGAAAACTGGTGGGTTGTCATTTACATCCAATAATTCTACAACTATTACTTTTTCACTCGTCATTGGGGGTCTTCCACCATCTGTAGCGCATATTTTGACACTGTATTGTAAATTTTTTTCACGGTCAAGAAGTTCACTAGTCACTAATGAAAAATGATTAGAAACTGATGGGTTTAACCTGAAGGGAGATTTAGGAGATATGCTCAGTGTGACCTTACCATTAACACCTGAATCGGGATCTTTGGCACTCAATAAGGCAATGACTGTCCCTATAGCAGAATCCTCTGAAACAGGCGTGGTTAAAGACGTCACAATGATCTCTGGAGCGTTATCATTGATATCATTTACTCTAATTTCAACACTACAGTGTCCATCCATTTGTGGATTGCCTTTGTCTTTTGCTGTGATATCAAATCTATGTAGAGGTTTTGTTTCGTGATCTAAAGCTCCTTTTACAACAATAGCTCCAGTTGTGGGGTCAATATTGAATAATGATAATATAATATCTAGAGTTTGCTCTGCAAAATTGTACTCGATTTCTCCATTTAGACCTTCGTCTGCATCCGCGGCTTTTACGCGCAATACTTCAGTCCCAGGTGTTGCCTTTTCGCTGACATTAGCCTCATATGTTGGCTTTTCAAACAGAGGGGCGTTATCATTAACATCAAGCACTATGACAGTAATGTCAGTGGTCCCTGAGCGCACAGGGTCTCCGCCATCTACAGCAGTGAGGATTAGATTGTGCACAGGCTGCTTTTCTCGATCGAGAGGTTTTTCGAGCACCAGCTCAGGGATTTTTCTGCCATCTCTTTGATTTTTTACTGTCATCTTAAAATGATCATTTTTGCTAATAAGGTACGTGCGCACAGAGTTAACTCCAACATCGGGATCCTGTGCACTCTCTAAAGGAAAACGTGTGCCCGGATTAGACAACTCTGCTATTTTTAAAATCTTCTCTTTAGTTTGAAAATGTGGAGAGTTATCGTTCGTGTCTTGTATTTCTATTTCAACTCTGTGCAGCTGTAAAGGATTATCTATGACTAACTCGAGAGGAAGGACGCACGACGGTCTTTGTCCACACAAATCCTCCCTGTCTATCCTATCTCTGACCACCAGGTCTCCTTTTCCTAAGTCCACGGTAAAATACTGCTTACCAGCCTCCGAGGTTATCCGTAATTTACGTGGATACAGTTCAGAAACAGTCAAACCCAGATCCTTGGCCAGGTTTCCCACCACAGAGCCCCGTTTCAGTTCCTCCGGGATGCTGTAGCGCGTCTGTCCGTCTATTGTACTCCATAGTAAGACAATTTGCCACCACAAACACACCTGCCAAGATGGAATCCACATTATTCCACGGCTGGTAAATCCCATATCTCTCCTCTTAAATCACGATGATCAAAATTGCCAAATAAATGACCGTAATCCGATGCAGGATTCCCAGTGACGGTCATGCTTTGTGTCGGATTGCGCATCCCTCCTTTCCTGCACGTTACATTGTCATGGATGCGAGGCTGATGCTGCTCGATGAGGCAGAGTGGATCTCTTTGTACAGCTCTGGATATCATTGGTAGAGCCAGCACAAGTGTGTAAACCAATCACAGCATCGGTGAACGTCTGCAGTGATGTAACACATATACGCGGGGTCTGATTCGACTTTACAGGGCAGAAATAGCTATTAAATACATGTAGGCCATATCATACAATACACATACGAGTATATAATGTGATTTATGTAAATTGACTCATATAAATACAGGATATAACGTTGAATTGACTGTGAACTGGATTCTTTAAAATAGAGAAATGAATAAATAATTTCTGTAGCAAAATAATTTTTTTAAACAAATTATATTATGATTTTTTTTTTTTTTTTTTGCATTTTTATTCATATACTTCAACTGTTTTAATCCAATCATCATTGCACTGTGCGTGTGTGTGTGTCAAGGTATGTGTTGCCATGGCCAAGCTCCAGGCAAGGCTCTCCGTTGCCCTCCTGTGGCCACAGAGAGACATTGCAGCCTGCAGTCGTTGACACAGATTTCCACACGTGCAAAACGGATATAATCCTCACTGCAGTCAGAGTGAAGGACCCGTATGGAGGTCTGTGGAGCAACTGGGAGGGAGGGAGGGGGAGCACTGATGGAGTTCTCTCTCTCTCTGCACGTCAGAGGCTTATAACAGCCTGCCTCTCCAGAATCACCACACACACACACACACGCACGCACGCACGCACGCACACACACACACACACACACACACACACACACACACACACACACACACACACACACACACACACACACACACACACACACAGCAGGGAGCGCAGTTCCTGCACCAACTCATCTAAAATACAATATAACTAATGTATTTATTTTACTAACACATGAACTGAGATTAAAACATTCAATTTAGTCACACACACACAAAAGTGGAAAAACCTATGAAGTAAAAAAAATAATTTCTTCTCCAAGAAATAAGAGTCTGCCAATAATCCCTTAAAAACACCAATTAATAATGACTGATAGAGTTAGAAAACAGGAATAATATAACTCGTATATTCATCTGTAGAAACTATAAAAAAGTTGACCGACAGAGGGCGACGTAGAGAGCCCGTGAAAAAAATCAAATGTGATGAGGAGGAGAGCGCAGTGTGTGGAGCTGATTTCAGCACCACCTCAAAGGACAGCGCCACACAGGCGGGTCACTGCTGTAGCTGCAGCCGCTCAGCACTCAGTGCTCTCTCTATGTGACGCAACATTCGGACTTTGTTATGAGACAAAAACACATCAATCTAACAAGAACCTGAGGCAGAACACCAAGTTAAAGGTTCACTAAAGCAGACACACGTTGGTCAGAAATATTATCCAGACTTTTTATTTTATTTTTATAACTGTGAAATCTGATGATACAAAATCAGTGTAATGCATTATCAGTCAGTGTTGATTAAAAAATAATTAATCCAAAGATGATATCTCAAAACTGACACAAACAAAGCAAATAATCAACAACCGAAAACAGTTCTGCTTTTATTTACAATAATATCGTTCATTTTAATACATATATGTATTTTGTATAAGTTGGAAAGCTTCACAATTTTGTTATATGTTGGCTTATTTATTTGTGAATACTTTTTACTTTTTAAAGGCAGACGTATCCTATAACCCAGTGGTTCTCAAACTTTTTTTGTGTGTGTGTCTCAAGTCCCCCCTTTCCCTTATTTCTGAATCCTAACAATCCTAACTGTTTATCAAATGTAAGTCACTAAAATATAATGATATTGTTGATTATAATATTCTTCAGATTTTGTATGAAACCAGTAAAAAAAAAAAACATTTCCAAAGAACATCCAAAAAAGGTTTGTAAAAAGTCACTATTATTTAAAAGGAACAGATATCTTTAAAAAAAAACAAAAAAAAAACAACAACATTAACACAAAAGCAATGGAACGAACTGTCACAGTGACAGGAATTTGTTTATAGAATGCACTTCAGAAAGAAATAACAGAGTCAAAAAACGCATAAAATCTGCAATGTTAAATAAGTGTGAAAATTAGATTTGAATATAAATAAAATGCAATGTTAGACATTTGATTTGAGTAAGCATGAAAACGATGGTTTTGTTTTTTAAAATGTGTATTTATTTATTTATTTATTTTACTATTTCTTCTCTTTCTTTTTGTGAATATTGTAAACACGGCACATAAAATGCTTAAAAATATCTATAAATCTTTCAGAAGATTAAATATTAATAGACTGATCCAAAGGTACTGAAAGGCAACAAAGGGGCAAATATTATGAGTCATTTTCTCTTCTGCTCCTTTTCATTCAAAATGTTTTTTGTTGTGAAGACTGTTTATTTTTTTTCACTTTTACTTTTTTAAATCCAAGTACCTTCTTTGTCCAGCTACAACATGTTGCACAGAATACTATATAAAAACAACTATATAGCATACAAATGAATGAGGATTAAATTAACACACATTATAAAGAATTTAACTTTGTAAATAAGTGGAAGAAATAGTATTTAGTGCGTCATGAATAGATTTTATTTTATTTTTTATCATTTCCAGTCATCTCCTACCTGGTGTGAGACAAAGACTGACCATTGTATTTTCAGTTCATGTTCTAATCAAGATCATTTTCATCATCAATAATATGATTATCTCCATAAATCTCCATAGTTTTCATGTTTTTATTTGATACTTTTCCTCTTTCTCTCTCTGAAGTACCCCCTGGAGTACCATTGCATACCCCAAGGCGTACCCCCATTTGAGAAACACTGCTATAATCTACCGAGTCTTTCTGCATGTAATGTTGTTGCACAACAAAAAAGTGACTGCATTTTCTCATTTTTTTTGCTTTAAATGATAGTTGTGAAATAATCTGTAACATTGTTTGTTCTTTAGGCTCATGTCAAACTCCGTCACATTACACAGCTGTGCAGTGGAGGAGGTTTGCTTGATGATGCTCGTCCTGATGTGATTAATCCATCCATAAATGATCAATTAAATGATAAAGGTATGAGAAAGACGCGCTAGATAAAGAAGCTGCGAGCGGTCACAGATTACAGCTGACAGCCGTTGATGGAGGGAAACCAGCCAGATCAGAAACTGTTAGAATAATAATACATAATTTGGATGTAAATGATGCTTATTTTTTCTAAGGAATCATACACAGCTGTAATTGAGGAAAATTCAGCTGTTGGCACAACGATCATACAGGTAAATGCCACTGATTTAGATGATGGTTTAAATGGGGAGGTGGTTTATTCCTTTTGAGCAAAATGTAAACAACAGACTACGTAAAATATTTGATGTTGATGCAATTACTGGTGAGATTATTGTTAAAGGACAGCTGGATTTTGAAGCTAAAGACTTGAAATTGATATTAAAGCATCTGATAAAGGACACGTCCCCTTTTCAACAGAAAAAAAAGTGTCATGATAAAAGTAGTTGACTTGAATGACAATGAACCTGAGATTGAAGTAACATCTTCTTCAAGTGAATGATTTATTCAAAAATGATAATTAAGGGTGACACGCTTTAATGTTAGTATGAATAGAAAAAAACATACACAAAAGAAAACCTCCCTATACATTTCTTATACCTTCCACTTCACTCATAAAGGCTTTGAAAAACTTCCACTGTTGTTTGTCAGAATATTGAACCTGCTGACATAAAGCACATCTACGCCACCTTAAACCGAAATTAGAAATCATTTTACCAGGTATAACTGATCATTTCCCAGTGTAGAAAACTGTACAATATAAATAAATAAAAAAAACAACCATACCTGTTTTAGGATGGCTTTATAGACATTTGCCCACTAACTGTTAATACATCTTAAGTAAGCTTTTGCTCACCTACTTGAGTTCTAAACTGCCTGACTTGGCAACACTTCATTGTAACGATCTTAAAATAATGAAAGTAATTATAATTAGAGTTGCAAAGTAGCAGAAGATTTTCTGTAAATTTCCACAGGACCTTAAATTTGGGAGATTTGGGAATATTAAAAACTCTAATCATTTAATGGGAAATCAAAAAATATTGTATAGTTAACAGGAAATTGAGACGCAATTTTAAATAACTGATGCTTATAGCTTATAGCGATGACGTTAAAATACATTTTTCCCAACAATATATGACCTTCAATTTTGTAAATTCACAGTTTTTTTTTAACTCTTAATTCCCATAGAAGTTATTTTTTAATATTTTTGTTTGGAAATGATGTAATTAGTTAAAAGTACTCAAAATTTCTGATTAATTCCAATAAATTGTTCCCATGAAAAGTTTAGATTTTTTAATATTCCCAAAATCCACAAGCTGGAAATGTACCAGAAACGTTCTGCCCTTTTGCCACCTCTAATTATAATAGATAGATATATATATAGATAGATAGATAGATTATTTCAGACTCAGGGTCCATAAAAACCATACAAACAAACACAAAAACATATAAAAAGGTCTAACAGTCAAATGTATGACTGTTTATGACAAAAATAGAAATTTGAAACATTACAGTAGTCTGACCTGTTTTGAGCACAACTTCAATATGTTTGAATGTCATAACTTCTGCCTATAGAATAAAATTGAGAACTAAAATCCTTAAACTGGTCTGAATAATCACTGCAGTTTCAACCAGACATAACAGAGTTAGTTGAACAGCTGACCTCACCAGCAAACACTTTGCCTAAACTGAATAATCCAGTTAGTTTGTGGAGCTGACCAAGTAACTCAAACATCCAACAACAGACAGGTGCACTAAAAAAAACCTGTCCTATGCAGCATTGATTGTCCCACATGTCCATATTGAATTTAAGTGATTTTAATCTCACTGTGTTTAATCTAATCTCATCTGATCACAGTCAAATTATAACCTATGATAATCGGAAGTGCTTGTGTGGTTTTCAAAGCATATAAAAAGTGCATGATTCTGGTATTCAGCACCAGCGTGTGCTATTTGGACCCTGATTATTCTCTACTCTGGATTGGTTAATGCAGAAGGCTCAGCGTGATGTGGTTCACACGCCTAAATCAGATGTCTTTGTTGGCTTTGGACTTGTGTATTTGTTGGGTGGAGTGTGTGGATTAAAAGAACAGGTTCTTACCTTATTTGGTGATTAACAAAGATCAGAGGAGGAGACATCAGACAGCAGGGAGGATGCGTGGAAGAGAAGAACACAAGAAAAAAGAAGATGCTTGTTAGACAAAGTGTTCAGAATACAGTCTCTGTTTGTGGGAAGCAGCAGCGTATACTTACAAGACCTGAAACAAACAGTGTGGTGGTCTTTTGTGATTATTAGTCATGAAAAAAAAAAATGTAAGAGAAACTAAAGAATTTACCTGATGGGAATGTGAACTGCTACCTGTTCCAGTAACTCTAAACACTGGTTTATTATTAGACAATCTGAAGGGCTCGAGGGGACAAATTCATGACATTCAGTGAAACATGCACAAAACTGCAGCTTTTCAGGATTGTATTTGGATATATAATATTAATAATGAGAGATTATAAGGTTTTCTCATCAAAACAGGATACATTAGAATTGTGTAAAAGAAGACTAAGAATAATTGTATGTATATGACCAATAAATGCTTTAAAAACAAAAGTTTTCCTCAAAAGTATGATGCTTATAGGGTTGATGTCTGACAAACAATAATAAATTAAATTAATTATGTGCATTCATAACTTATGTAAATTTTTGTGACAGCATGAAACGCTGCACTTTAACCCTTGGTTATAAACTGCATTTATAATGATTCTAAAATAAAGTAGGCCTAATGTTGTATCATTGTAAGACCATTAGGAAACACTTGGTAGTGTGAACAAAAATAAAGCTGATACTGATTATAAAAGACTATATAAATATAAATTGAATAATAAAGAGTGAGTTGTGAAGCCAAACTGGCAGACAACACTATACTCGTCAAATATATTTTACATTAACAGATATAATACTATTACCATTTACTTCCTAAACCTAAAGTTTACTCTAAATATATGCTTAAAAGATGGATAATTAGTAACACCTTTATCTGAAGTATAATGTAAATCACATCAGCTCATTCACCCATTCACACTCACATTCACACACCAATGGGACTGAGCTAAGGTGCTAATGAACCACTGGTAGCCACTCAGGGTTCAGTGCCCAAGGACACTTCGACACATGGACAGGTATAGACTGGGATCAAATCCCCAACCTCTAGATCAGAAGACAACCCCTCTACCACCTGAACATCCAATAAAACAAACACTGAATGGATAAAAATTTGACTTATTTCAGTGAAACAAACACTTTTCAAACACGGCAAAATCAAAAAGGAGAAATTCCCACAGTTGATAGAATAGTTCTAAATGTACTTAAAACATTATCATTAATACCATCTGATACTTAATTGTGATGTACAGCATAAAACATCCACTACACATGTGACAGTGTTTCAGTAGACTACAGTCTTTTTGCTACCAAGGATGTATAATGCTTTAAAAAAAAAAAAAAAACAGTGATGATGCCTGTTTATGAGTCCCAAAGTACAACAATGGAAGCACCCAATGATGCTCAAAACCACTACCAACAAATCAACAGCAGAGGGCCTCTAGGCGATGCCCTGAGAGGAATCTGTGCCATATTATTAATGAGGCTGAAAGCATTGAGGGGCATGGACTGTCATCACTAAGGGTCTCAGTGAGGGCACACCCCTAAACTGCTTACACAAAGCAAATCAACACCATCTTTAATCTTTACACATCCTGCTGTGTTTTAGCATAAAGGACGTTTTATTTAGGATTTGCCTTCAGCTCAGACCACAACAATGTAAAGATGGAATTACAACAATGTAGAAAAAAGGTTGCCCCTCCCTTCATGATGCAGAGACAAAGACTTAAAGAGAAATAAGCAGACATACTCATTAAAAACAGGGACTGAGGACATAAAATGAGCAGAATGGATTAAATACAAGCACCCCAAGCAGCATTTTACCTCTCACCCCTCCTCCTTCTCCTTCCTCCATCCCCAGCTGAGGATGCAGCACCCACTTTTCCAAACCAGGGGGTGTCTCATCTCATCATCATGCCAATGTATACACACACCATCAGGCATCAGATGCTGCATCTACTGCTGAATCCCTGTGACTAGGAAAAAAAGTGGTACAGTCCTGCTGGTGAGTCAGCTTGTTGCTATGGTAACACAACCCACCTTTCCGCACTCACATCCCACCCTGCTCCCTGCAAACGGGCAAGGGTGGAGAAAAAAAAAAAAAAAAGACAACCTGAAGGCTAAACAAGAAGATAGCAGGAGAAGGAATCAGAAATATGCTAAAAGTCACACGTGTCATATGTTTGAATAAAAAACAGGTTTTCATATATTCTGGATGGGAACTGCAGTAAACAATAGTATTTTTTTTATCGCTATAAAAGAGATGAGTGACACTACAAAGCCTTTAATGTCTTTCATTAGACAGGACAAAATGTCCCTCAAAAATCATCTTCCTATTTTTTCCTGACTCTCTTTCTTTCTTTCTTCCTCTGCAGCAGAGTGGTGCAGCTGGAGAGGGGGAGGGGATGCACAAAAACAGATCAGGAGCAGGAGCAGAAACTGCATGAACACTGAGAGACTGAGCAGTGGCTGTCCTGTTAAGACACTGACAACTAAAAGCTTTAAAATCCTAAGAATATTTCAATCCTTTTACTTTTTTTTTTATCATACAATATCCTAACAACACACACGATGATTGTTCTGGATTGCACAGCATGGTCATTTTGTGCGAAGAAATGATAAAGAAGAGAACAAAAACAATGATAGCATGTCATTTTACCTGAGCTAATTTGCTGTGTGATGCGTTACAAATAGTTAAACATTGCACAAATAAACTCATGTCTAAATTTGTAAAAGGGGGAAAATCAAAACAGTGAATGTTTTTATAGACCACAAAGTGGTCAGCAAAGGAAATCAAAATAATAAACAACAAAAAATCTCCTTCTTTTATCATATTAACAACGAATAATCGATGCTTTTAATGTCGTTAACATGCCCAACTTCAAATGAATGATAAAGTCAAATGTGAATTTTACTCTTAGAATTAAAACTTTAATGTAGAATGGAGTGGAATCTTTGTAGATTTTAATAATGTCAGAGTTTTAGCCTAATTAATTAATGAAGTAACAGCAGCAGCAACCTTTATGAAACAGCAAATAAAGTGAGCATGCACTACAGTGCTACAATGAGCCTTTAAACTACAATCTTTCAGATAAACACTGTAAACTCACGTCATATTCTTCTACACTGAATTATTTTGTATGGTCAAAACAAGAAGACTGGAATAATCAAAGCTAAACACAAACAGCAAAGTCAGCAAGAAAAAAAGGAGAGGAACATTTAGGTAAACTAGTTTGATTTACAAATGAAACTTAATCAAATGCTATTCTTTGTGCACTATGAAGAATGTTTGGTTCATGGGAATTAGGTCAGACTGCGTCCAGACTATATGGTCACATTCCTTGACATGCAGGGAATACATACAGTGAGCTTGGCACAGACCAAAAGACAAACTCATTTCATAAGCACTGAAAAGTATAATTACATGACAAGGAAACTAACTTTAAATAAACTTCAAAACACCAGACGTACGACCGTGTCACACTTTACAAATAAAACAGGCGCATACAATAGGAGGCACAATAACCATTGTGCTAACCTGCTTTTACATATTGATTCAGCGTGGTGGTCATCCTGTGTGTGAAACTGCTGAACAACTAAATTAGGCAAATACCATCATCCGCATGAGCTGATCAAGTGCTCCCATAGTGACACCACAACCATTATAGCATTAATTATTCTTTACATTCCCATCAGACAAAAACATTTTGAAACAGACAGATAAACAGGGTGTACACTTTATTCATCGTGCTCAACCAAAGCTATGAGGAACCTATAGCGCTGACCCCTGTGACAGGGGATGGAACATAAGTGACTCAGAGATTGACATACTTACAGAGATATGTTTGTGCACTCACCAGAAGAAGCAAATATCAACATTATGTAACATCTTTTAACTATCTGCCAACCTTATCTTAAAATATGAACATGTGATGCAGACTTACAGATACATATAGAACTATTCCCAGTAATAAAGCAGATCACTTTCACATGTAACTCCTCATTACTGACATCCATCCCTGTCATTTGGTTATATAACTATTCTGTGGTGCCTGTTTTGTTTATTTTGTCTTCACTTTATGAGACATTTATGGAGATATGTTTCAGGTATGCAGCATTTTCCCTGGGCTTTCTTTAAAAGGACTGTTATACCACTGTTTTATGCACAAGGCAACCTTATTTCTATCTTATTTTAGCAGACAAAGAGGTCTGCAGATCAAAATGGCTGCTGTGCTTTACTCACACAAATACTGCACAGTGATGGTGAGACTGTGCTGGTTACCACGTGCCTCTTCCCCTCCCCCGCCACCTCCCTCCTGCTCTCCATCACTGCTTCCCTGCATCATTCTCAGCCTCTCCTGCTCACTGACCTCCTCTCTTGGCCAGATTTCAGAATCAATCAAAGGCATTTTGTTTGTCTTTGAGTTTAAAGCAATGACATCCATAATCTATTTTTATATTGTGAGCTCATCATCATCATCATCATCATCATCACTCCTTTTCTCTGCATGCACAGCTTCATACCAATGGCTACATCCTGCTGCGAGGAGAACTAGGTCACTGAAAATATAGTGCACTGCGTGGATATGTTTTTTTTTGTGAGAGCAGCAAAGCACAGATAAGCTCAGATTTACTTTCTCATTATTCTAACTCTTCTAAACTCTTCTCAACTCACTTGAGATCACCACTGCAAAATACCGTCAAAAGCAATGTCTGCAAAGCTAGAATAAATTCTCTTTCAAAAAATACTTCTATCTACAGACCAGCAAATACAACCTAAGAGATCAATTCATGTTTATTTTACCAAAAGCAAGATTAGAAGTAAAACAAAGATGTGTCTGTTCTAGGGGTTAAAATGTAGAATAATATTGATAAAGAAATAAAAAAACGAATGACATTAATTCTTTTCAAAAAGAAAATGTCACAATATATTTTAGAGAATTATGTGAAGCAGTACAAATAGCTGTTTGTAAGAGTATAAAGTGTTAAATGTTGTATATGTGTATTATTTGAGAAAGGTAACTTGAATGTTATAATTTATGTTGGGCAAATAAGCATTTTTGCTTCTGCCTGTTTCTTGTTATATATTTTTAAATTTTGATTTATGTTTAAATATTTTTTTTTTTTTGTGAGACTGAAACAAACTAATCAAAATTCCTTTCACTAATTTATCCTCATAAGAGGCAACATCTTTGTTAGAGCTGTATATAGAGTATAAATTTAAGACACTATATATTAAAAAACGGATTAGAAAAATAATGTAACAAGTCCTTCACAGGAAGAAATATATATCTTCAAAAACAATGCATGTGTACAAACCCTCTACAGATACAGTAAAATGAACATGCAGCTAAAATAAGGTATGAGGAAATAAAAGGGATGCAAGATTGTGGAGGAAAAAGTCGGAGTTTTCACAGAGTCTGTAAATCACTGATACTGTATTAGTTTAAATCACGGCGAAAATAAATGATTTGACAAAACAAAGAAACTTTTATTTCTATACTTGGACATAAAATCAATGCTGATACATAGAATTTTAAACTAACAGCAAAAAAAGTATGTTAAATTAAATAAAGTGAGATGAATGAGTATACACAAAGCAATAATATGAATATTAAATCAAATTACATTCCATTTTAACTCAGGCAAAAACAAACAAACAAAAAAACACTGTTGCTCATAGAAAATATAAAAACCTTAGAATTTACTGAAATAAATCTTTTCCCCCCTTTTTTAAAGAAATGTTAAATGGAAAAAACAAAAATTTGTAATTAAAAGACCAGACACGTGGCACAATGGTTAAGGAAGCTGGCTTGTAATCGAAAGGTCACTGGTTTAAATCCAACCCTTAGCCATCGGGATGTTCAGCAAGTCCCTTAACCCTAACGGCTTATGTTGTACATTGCTTTGGTTAAAAGTGTCAGAAATTGTAATGTAATGATTCACCAGAAATTTAAATAAAACACTAATAACAAACGAAGGAATAAGTTGATGTCCCATCCTCTGTGAGAAAATGATCATACACAATATGTCTTAGGACATTCCTGTCAAAAGTGATGTGACTGAAGGTTCTGGAGTACTCATTTGCGAGGCAATGGTTCCACAACTATAACCTACATCTACACCTACACCAGGGCATAAGGACATTTAATAAAATGATGCTCATGTTTGAAAAAAGTTAGAAAATGACCAGCAAGTGCACAAAAAAACATGAAAGAATAGAAGTAGATTTAAAATCAAAGCCCTAAATTTAAAAGATTATGTTTTCTAACCTCCAGAGAAGAGTAAGCTTAAAAAAAAAAAATGCATGTCACAAAAACAGGTTATGTTGCTATTACTGTATTGAAGGACAATCAAAACAATGAATCCAAAAATGAATCTAAAAATTTAAAATTGGGTTAACAGTTGCCAGTTGAGAGTACAGTTTTGTTCAGTACTGCAGTAATGAACAAAAGTACTACAGTAAAACTTTTCTTAATGCATATGTACATGTTTTACAATAATAACAGCAATATATTTAAACCTAAAATACTCAGAGCTGCTGAAAGCTTGAAACTATTTTATTGCAAGTAACCTATTCAGTTTTTAAATGAAATAATTTAAATGGATGAATTTTCAATGAGTGACGTGAAAACAAAATCTATTTTGAAAAGTCTAAAATCCGCAAAAAACATGTATTTCAGGACCAAAACAAAACGGAGACCTTTGATAAAATGAAGCTCATGTTACTAAAATATACTAAATGCAAAAACAACAACAACAACAACAACAACAACAACACTACAACGTCACCCTGCATGATAGAGTAGTATGGTTAAAATGAAAGTCTTAGATTTAAAGGAACATGTTTTCTAACCTCCAGAGGAGAATCTGGTTCATCCAGGATGTTCCTGTCACTCTGTATCCGCTGCATGGTCCCTGTTGAACTGGGCTCCATTATCAGCACGTTCTGACTACCAGCTCTGCCGAACTTACAGTCACTCTTTCTGGAGTCTGTGGTCCTGCACACCTCGTAATTGTACACGTGTGGGAGAGTCCCTGTCCCCAAAGTGTCTGAGTAACGTGGTGGATAATATGGGATCACAGGCAGCTTGGACTGATACAGGATGCGAGACTGTCTCCATCTGTAGATCTTCACTGAGATGATCACCACTAAACAGGTGATGAACAGGAAGGAGACTACAGCCAGAGCCAGCACTAAGTAAAAAGTCAGGTTGTCCTTGTACTCCTTGTCGTGTGTGAAGTCAGTGAACTCTGACAGCACTTCAGGGAAGCTGTCGGCCACCGCCACGTTCACAATGACTGTAGCTGAACGAGAGGGCTGCCCGTTGTCCTCCACTATAACAGTCAGTCTTTGTTTCACTGCATCTTTATCACTCACTTGGCGGATAGTTCTGATCTCTCCATTCTGTAAGCCCACTTCAAACAGCGCCCTGTCTGTGGCTTTCTGCAGTTTATACGAGAGCCAGGCATTCTGTCCAGAGTCCACATCAACAGCCACCACTTTAGTCACCAGATAGCCCACATCTGCTGAACGGGGAACCATCTCAGCCACCACAGAGCCACCAGTCTGGACTGGGTACAGCACCTGAGGGGGGTTGTCGTTCTGGTCCTGGATCAAGATTTTCACTGTCACGTTGCTGCTGAGAGGAGGAGAACCTCCATCCTGAGCTTTGATGAGGATTTGGAAATCTTTAGCTTGCTCATAATCAAATGTGCGTACTGCAAGTATCTCACCACTCTCTGCATTCACTGAGAAATAGGCTGAGGCTGACATCCCGTTTATCTGACTGTCATAAAGAAAATAAGAAATTCTAGCATTCTGGCCAGAGTCTCTGTCTGTGGCTCTAATGGTGATTATTGGCAAACCAGGTGGATTATTTTCAGCAATAAAAGTGGTGTAGGATTTTTGTGGGAATTCTGGGGCGTGGTCGTTTACATCTGAAATCCTTAAATTAATAGTCTTATGGGTAGAATAAGGTGGAGAGCCTTCATCCATTGCTGTTATTGTTATATTGTATTCGGATACTGTTTCACGGTCTAAGACATCATCAGACACCAGGCTGTAGAAATTAGTCGTTGTTGATTTTATTTTGAAAGGCAAATCTGGATCTATAGAACATCTAATTTGGCTGTTTCTACCTGAGTCCATGTCTTTGATGTTAAGCATGGCTATTACAGTATTTAAAGCAGAATCTTCAGGTATGGGGTTTGATAGCGAGATAATGTTTATGACTGGAGCGTTATCATTGAGATCAGTCACTTCGATCAGCACTTTGCTGGTGTCTGAGAGCCCTCCTTTATCTGTGGCTTCGATGTCCAACTCATAATGCTTTGATTTTTCATAATCTAACACACCAGTCACTGTAATTTCACCGGTTTGGGGATCAATGTTAAACAAAGACGAGGCAGTGTTTGAGTGCTGAGAGAAGGAAAACAGCAGCTCATCATTTGCGCCCTTGTCTACATCGGTTGCTCGGACTTTTAAAATGATCGCCCCTCGCTGTGCGTTTTCAGGCACCGCCACCCTATAAACAGACTGACTGAATACAGGTGCGTTATCATTTGCATCAAGTACAATCACGTTTATTTTAACCGAGCCTGATTTCTGTGGATCACCGCCGTCGAAAGCCGTAAGGGTTAATTTATGCTCCTCTTTTTGCTCTCTATCCAGCGCGGTGTGAAGAACCATCTCGATGTATTTTGTGCCGTCAGATCTGGAAACTGTGTTTAATTTAAAATGATCTACAGGGTTGAGTTTATATGTTTGAATGGTGTTCAATCCCACATCGGGATCTTTGGCACTTTCAAGTGAATATCGAGCCCCGCTGGAGGCGGATTCACTAACCTGGAAAATATATTCTTTTTTTGGAAACACGGGCGCGTTATCGTTAATGTCAGTGATTTCAACATCTATCCGATGCAGTTCCATTGGACTTTCAAGAATGATTTGAAAATGCAGAGAGCAGGGAGACGTTTGCGCACACAATTCCTCTCTGTCAATGCGTTGAGCCACAACCAGTGTCCCCTTCTCAGCATTCAGGCCGATGTACTCACTCCCATCCTCCGTGAAAATCCGGGCTCGTCCAGATTTCAGCCGCCTAACATCCAAACCAAGGTCCTGAACAATATTCCCGACAAGCGATCCTGCGGTCATTTCTTCTGGTATAGAGTAGCGGACCTGACAGAGAGCAGTCTGTGCGATCATGACGCAGACCAGCAGCAGCCACCACAACCTTTTACATCGAGCCACACGACAAAACGCGCTCATGATGAGTGAGGTATGAGTATGAAAATTTCAATTAAAATAAAAGAGCAGGTTTTTAGAATGATAGCAGGTCCAAATGATTTGCGGAGAGCTGAGCGGGTCTTTGTTACCCCCGGAGTGCCGCTTGGAACAAAGCTCAGAAAACGCGTCAGACAGAAGAAGGAAGATCTCATATGGCAAAAAAAAAAAAAAAGGGAAAGCCTATACTTCACTAACACAAACCAATAGCGGCACTTGGAGGCACGTTAGAAAACTGCACACTGCGGTATCCAAATACAAACTGATTAGATCATGGTTTCACAAATGGGGGTACGTGTACCCCTAACTAAGGGCACGCGATGGCACTTCACTACATTTATTTATGTATACTGTATATAGATAGTCTGCTCATGCATGTATGTATATATACACATGCAAGTGTTTGTTTACATGTACTGTATGTACTTGTATAACTGGACGCATATGTGTATATATAAATACATAACCTCTTCCCCTTTTAGAACACATAGTTGTAAATTTTGTCCTACATATATTAAGCGAAACTTTATTTTTTATTTTATTTTATTCTATTCTATTATTTTGCACATCACAAATGTAGCTATTTTTTAATGTTTATTATTTTCGTGTGTACATCGCTCTATGTCACACTTTTTTTTTAGCAATGCAGACTCGTTTCTCATGTCAATAAAGCTGTTTTGAATTTAATTGAATTGAGAGGGAAATGAACAAGCAAATTAGCATTGAAAGTAATAAGTTTTATGTTTATTTTTAGTTAAAAGAAATGATCATTATAATATTGAAGATGGAAATGATCTTGATTAGAACATGAACTGAAAATACAAAAGTTAGTTTTGGTCCCACGCCAGCAGGAGATGACCAGAAATTATGAAAAAGATAGAAATAAATCTATTCAGGTGGCACTAAATACTGTTCACTCATGCATTCCATTATTATGCCCTATAGTTGTTTTTTCACAGTATTTTGAGCAAAATGCTGTAGTCGGACAAATGGGGGTACATAGATTAAAAAATAAGAGAAAGGGGGGACTTGAGCCAAAGAGGTTTGAGACTGGGATAGACGGTTATAAATGCTTTAAAACTTACAAATAAATGGATTAATAACAAACCAATGCATGGAGGACAAACACACTTTTATAACCTGTTCAGGGGTATAAATAAATATGTAAAAAAAAAAAAAAAAGTCAGAATCTGTCAGTTTGGCCCCTATGTAGTGCTAAATCATGCACTTTTTTCCTTTTAAAACCAGTCTATTATCCTGATGTTCATGGAACACATAATATCTTATTCGAGGCAAAGTGCAGGTTAGGCTACACCAAAATATTGATAAATCAGAAATACAAATATGTGTAACACAAATGATGATAATAAAGTTAAGCATTTGAATGGTGAAAAAAGTCACAGTTAAAAATTCCCAATAAACATTCCGATTATACAGGATTCTCAAGTGCTACTGTCCATGGTGCTGAAGATAAAATGATTGATAAAATTAATAGGAACTATATGAAAGTTTTTAAATAAAGGGCACTCCCTCATCAGAGCAGGTCACTGTGATGTTATACTCAATGCACCGCTCTCTGTCCCACTCACTGTCTGTAATCAGCCTGTAGAAATGATTGGAAGTGGTTTTCAGTAACAATGAGAATATCATCATTAAAAAAAATAAAATAAAAAAAAAACCTTACCATTATCACCTGAATATGGATCTTGAATGTCAATCACCATGTTACAACATATTTCCACATTTCACTTTGCATGAATCACTTAAACCGCCATTATCTTTTGCATGTACATTAACCTGATAATGCTTTTTCCATTCATAATTCAAGTTTCCACTCAGTCTAACGTTTTATTCAATTTGCGATTAAATATATAGGTAAATTTACCATTTAAACTGTGATCTGCATTAGAATCACTAACACAGGTAAGAATTGTGCCTTTGGCAGCAATATCAGGGACAGTGCCTTTATATAGTATTCTCTGCGTGAAAACAGGAAATAAACACGAGCTTTGTCCAACCTCAATCATTTGACACCTAGACCTAAACCCTGAGCTATATTACCAACCAAAAAGCAGTTGTTTGTTTCCTCTGGTGTGGAGTAGCTACGACCTGTCTGCTGACTGAGCAGAGGGATAGAATGAAAATCAGTGACAGTACTTGCCCTCCGATTGTTAGAAACGTTGGAAAAAAAATGCAAAAATAATCTTAGAATTCTTCGGTAGAATGACCAACAATCCAAAATAACTTGATTAAAAAACAATTCTGGGATTCTCAGATATATTGCATCCGAATGCTGAGCCAACCTGTCGTGAAAAACAGCTTCACAGACAAAGACGAAGCCTTAGAAATGCATTCGGAAATAAAGTGGAGGAACTGCTGTATACACGCACATAGCTGAAAAACACAATCTAATAGCAACATGCAATTCAGAATATTGCAGAATATCATCCATCATTGGGTAAAGCATGTGTAAGATATGTAACTAACTGAATATTTAAATTGTCTGAAGCAAGATAGGATATATTATAGTCATATTTTTATAGAAAACATTCTGTATTCTCACACACACACACACACACACACACACACACACACACACACACACACACACACACACACACACACACACACACACACACACACACACACACACACACACACACACACACACACACACATCTCCTTGTCAAAAAAGCATGTTATTCTAATAAACGTCAAGTTATGGTGAAAGAGTGACAGCAGCACAGCGCAGTAAAAGAAAAAATGCCTGTCACACAGAAAGGTTATGTTGCTATCCAAGGAACTGAAGGACAATCAAAACAATACAACTACGAAAAAATAAACAAATAAATGAATCCAAAAATGTATAATTAGAGCACAAAATACATTTGATAACTGCCAGATGAGTGAAGTTTTTTTTCAGTACTGCAGTAATGATCAAAAGTGCGACTTATCCTAATGCACATGTAAACTTTTAACATTAACAACAATATATTTAAACCTGAAATACTCAGAGCTGCTGAAAGTTGTAAACTATATAAATGCAAATCATCTATTCAGTATAAAACAGAACATACGAAATAAAAAGTAAGTAATTATTTTTGAAATGTTTAAAATAAAAAAATGAAAAAAAAAGAATATTTTAGGACCAAAACAAAACAGAAACCTTTGATGAAATGAATCTCATGTTACAAAAATATACTAAATGACTGGAAAATGAAAAGAACCCCCCCCACCGCATGATAGAGTAGTATGGTTAAAATTAAAGTCTTGATTTAAAGGAAATGTTTCCTAACCTCCAGAGGAGAATCTGGTTCATCCAGGATGTTCCTGTCACTCTGTATCCGCTGCATGGTCCCTGTTGAACTGGGCTCCATTATCAGCACGTTCTGACTACCAGCTCTGCCGAACTTACAGTCACTCTTTCTGGAGTCTGTGGTCCTGCACACCTCGTAATTGTACACGTGTGGGAGAGTCCCTGTCCCCAAAGTGTCTGAGTAACGTGGTGGATAATATGGGATCACAGGCAGCTTGGACTGATACAGGATGCGAGACTGTCTCCATCTGTAGATCTTCACTGAGATGATCACCACTAAACAGGTGATGAACAGGAAGGAGACTACAGCCAGAGCCAGCACTAAGTAAAAAGTCAGGTTGTCCTTGTACTCCTTGTCGTGTGTGAAGTCAGTGAACTCTGACAGCACTTCAGGGAAGCTGTCGGCCACCGCCACGTTCACAATGACTGTAGCTGAACGAGAGGGCTGCCCGTTGTCCTCCACTATAACAGTCAGTCTTTGTTTCACTGCATCTTTATCACTCACTTGGCGGATAGTTCTGATCTCTCCATTCTGTAAGCCCACTTCAAACAGCGCCCTGTCTGTGGCTTTCTGCAGTTTATACGAGAGCCAGGCATTCTGTCCAGAGTCCACATCAACAGCCACCACTTTAGTCACCAGATAGCCCACATCTGCTGAACGGGGAACCATCTCAGCCACCACAGAGCCACCAGTCTGGACTGGGTACAGCACCTGAGGGGGGTTGTCGTTCTGGTCCTGGATCAGGATTTTCACTGTCACGTTGCTGCTGAGAGGAGGAGAACCTCCATCCTGAGCTTTGACCCTGAAGTGGAAATCTTTGATGTGTTCATAGTCCAAAGAGCGCACTGCGTGGATGACTCCACTGTCAGCACTGACGGACACATATGAGGAGACTGGCACTCCGTTAACAGAGGAGTCCTCCAGTATGTAAGAAACACGGGCATTCTGGTTCCAGTCAGCGTCTGTGGCTTTCACTGTGAATATAGAGAGGCCTGGTGTGTTGTTTTCTACAATGTAGGCCTCATATGAGCTCCTCTCAAAGACAGGCGCGTTGTCATTAACATCAGAGATCTGTAAGGTGAGAGTGACGCTGCTGGAGAGGGAGGGCACTCCCTCATCAGAGCAGGTCACTGTGATGTTATACTCAGAGGACAGCTCTCTGTCCAACTCACTGTCTGTTACTAAACTATAAAAACTACTTGATGTAGATGTAATTGTAAAGGGCACATTTTTATTTATTGTGCACTGAACTTTACCATTTTCTTCTGAATCTGGATCATGAACACTCATAACTGCAATCACTGTGCCTGTGTGTGAATCCTCTCCTACTGAATTTGATGATGAAATAATATTAATAATAGGACTGTTGTCATTAATATCGCCTATATCAATAATCACCTTACAGGAATCAGATAGACCCCCTTGGTCTACTGCCTCAACATCAATCTCGTATCTTTTGGATTTTTCATAATCAACGAGCCCATTCATTATTATTTCTCCCTCCTCGGTGATGTCAAAAAAAGCTGAAATGCTGCCCATGTTATTCGCTATCACATAGCTGACTTCTCCATTCGAGCCTTTGTCTGCATCAGAGGCACTGACTTTGGTAATCTGTGTGCCTTTTAACGCGTTTTCTTTAACACTTGCTTTATAAACTGATTGTGTAAAAACAGGAGCGTTGTCATTTGCGTCTAACACCGTAATATGAATCTGCATAGTCCCAGATCTCTGCGGCTCTCCTCCGTCCACAGCGGTCAGTAATAATGACGCAATCTCCTGCTTCTCTCTGTCTAACGGCTTCTGTAAAATCATTTCCACTTTTTTTCCACCATCAGACTGACCGTGCAGTTTAAGAATAAAATTATCATTTGGTTTTAAAGTGTAGCTCTGAAGCCCGTTCACGCCTATATCTGCGTCAATCGCTTTTTCCAACATGAATTTAGAGCCGATCACTGCAGATTCACTTATTTCAAATTTCCTCTCTTCCTTTTTAAAAACAGGGGAATTATCATTAATATCTATGACTTCAACAGTGATCGGAAATATTTCAATGGGGTTTTCTAAGGCGATCTGAAAATGTAAAGCACACGGAGTCGTGTGGCCACAGAGAGCTTCGCGATCTATTTTCTCTTGGATGACGAGGAGGCCCTTTTCTTTGTTAAGATGGATGTACTCCGCACTGTCTCCTGTGTGGATACGTGCTCTCCCGCTCTGTAATCGCCTGACATCCACCCCTAAATCCTGAGCTATGTTCCCTACCAGAGAGCCTTTGGGCATCTCCTCGGGAATGGAGTAGCTGACCTGAGCCAGGGCTGCGCGCAGAGACACAACACAGAGGAAACACAGTACTTGCCGTTTCATTGTTCTTATCGAAGCACTAATCCAATAAAACCAATATATGTCCGTCGTTTATCAATCCAGGATAAACAATCCGAATAAAAAAAAAAAACAAAAAAAAAACAAATGACTCCTGTTGACCAGCTGCTCAGAAAATGTTATTTCCACTCGATATTTAACCAATCCGTTTGTTCTCAGCTTTGACGAAGCGGATCGCGGAGGAGTACCATCCCTTATATGAGTGCACTGAGGACACCGTCGTTTAAATATGGGATTCAACACACAATAGCAGACCAATAGCGGCCCGTAGAGTCCAAAACACGGCAGTGCAACAGAAAAGTACAAAAATCACCCATGTCACGTCACACAAATGCTTTCAGCAATGAAACAAACACAAAAACACCGAACAGACTCAATTCCTCTACTTCCATTTACTAAAATATAATGCAAAAAACATTTCTAATAATAAAATTCATTATATGCAAGCTAGTAAATGTTTGCTAAGATGAAATAAATCAACGCCAATCGCAAATTAACCAAGAAAAAAAAAAAAAAAACTGTCAATAGGACAGCTTCTGTTACTATTCAAGGGTATGAAAAAACAACAACTAAACTTGTAACCTATTAGGGTGGGACAATACAGTGAGTTCATGAAAAGACACAAAATACGATAGTAGACTCGCGATAACAACTGGAAATCTGGAAGTTGGAAAATTAATAATTTTGCTTTTATATTTGATTTGAACTCTGGACATACTTACACACTTACTCATGGTGTGACCTTTTCATCTCAATAATAATAGTGTTTCCTATTATGCATGCACACAGGGGTGTTGAGTTATGTTTTTGCTGGTCGGTGCTAACTAAACGTGTGCAGATCGATCCAATACTATCGATAGTGTTGATCCCAACGTTGGGATTAGAATAATACCTGTGTAAAAAGATTGATTATTTAATTTTGTTTTCTCTCCTGTGTGTGCAACCTGTCTGTGTGTGCAACCTGTCTGTGTGTGTCTGTCAGTGATGCATGCTCTAGAGTAACTTGTGTAAAAGTCTGTATGATACAGTGGTAAGACTATAAAGATATATATATAAGCATATGAAAAATAATGTGGAACAAAACCCCAAGCTCTAAGAAATGGAGAGAAGAGGAGATGCTAAACCCATTCCCTGTCCTAACAGACCCAGAATATATAATATTTACGTTTATGAGTCATGTTCACCATTTGTTCCTAGAACCTTTAAAAGCGCAACTGGCCATATGTTACTCAGCGCAATTTATCATTTTTGAGATGACCTAAAGCCTATTCATCAGATTGTATTTAAAATAAGATAATCCTTTATTCATCCCACGAAAGGGAAATTCACTGTGAGGCCTACAGTAGCAAACAACCAAGTGTTAACCTTTCTTTTCAGAACGTGGTTGGAAGACGCAGGGTAGTTTAACTTCGCTCGAGTTAACTTCTTTGTTTCACAGCACTGAGTATAGAATACAGGACTCCGGTTTAAGTCAACAGTCTGGGGAAGCTGTGGCTACAATAGTAGCTTACCACCACTAAGTGTGGAGTGAACGAATACTGTCTTAATTCTATAAAGTTTTTTGAGTGTCTGTGATAAAGCGCTATTGATTATGTTCGTACAAGCATGACATTTAAAAAACATCACCATTACGCCAGTATTTTTTTAAATACTTCAAATTTAACCTCTAAAAAAGCACACTATGAAACTGTCCAATTTAGTCCTTAACCATGGCAGAGGTATACCTTTATTAAAATATATATTCATATCTTTAAAATATATTTAAATTAGCATAAACTGCACAAAACGTTTAAAGTAGTATGATTCGAATACAAGTCTTCATTTTCAGTTTAAAGAAACATGTTTTCAAACCTCTAAGACCACCAGCAAATGCATAAAACACACGAGAGACCAAAATAAAAGTTATACATGCAAAAGAATATGTTTTCTAACCTCCAGAGGAGAGTCTGGTTCATCCAGGATGTTCCTGTCACTCTGTATTCGCTGCATGGTCCCTGTTGAACTGGGCTCCATTATCAGCACGTTCTGACTACCAGCTCTGCCGAACTTACAGTCACTCTTTCTGGAGTCTGTGGTCCTGCACACCTCGTAATTGTACACGTGTGGGAGAGTCCCTGTCCCCAAAGTGTCTGAGTAACGTGGTGGATAATATGGGATCACAGGCAGCTTGGACTGATACAGGATGCGAGACTGTCTCCATCTGTAGATCTTCACTGAGATGATCACCACTAAACAGGTGATGAACAGGAAGGAGACTACAGCCAGAGCCAGCACTAAGTAAAAAGTCAGGTTGTCCTTGTACTCCTTGTCGTGTGTGAAGTCAGTGAACTCTGACAGCACTTCAGGGAAGCTGTCGGCCACCGCCACGTTCACAATGACTGTAGCTGAACGAGAGGGCTGCCCGTTGTCCTCCACTATAACAGTCAGTCTTTGTTTCACTGCATCTTTATCACTCACTTGGCGGATAGTTCTGATCTCTCCATTCTGTAAGCCCACTTCAAACAGCGCCCTGTCTGTGGCTTTCTGCAGTTTATACGAGAGCCAGGCATTCTGTCCAGAGTCCACATCAACAGCCACCACTTTAGTCACCAGATAGCCCACATCTGCTGAACGGGGAACCATCTCAGCCACCACAGAGCCACCAGTCTGGACTGGGTAGAGCACCTGAGGGGGGTTGTCGTTCTGGTCCTGGATCAGGATTTTCACTGTCACGTTGCTGCTGAGAGGAGGAGAACCTCCATCCTGAGATTTGACCCTGAAGTGGAAATCTTTGATGTGCTCGTAGTCCAAAGAGCGCACTGCGTGGATGACTCCACTGTCAGCACTGACGGACACATATGAGGAGACTGGCACTCCGTTAACAGAGGAGTCCTCCAGTATGTAAGAAACACGGGCATTCTGGTTCCAGTCAGCGTCTGTGGCTTTCACTGTGAATATAGAGAGGCCTGGTGTGTTGTTTTCTACAATGTAGGCCTCATATGAGCTCCTCTCAAAGACAGGCGCGTTGTCATTAACATCAGAGATCTGTAAGGTGAGAGTGACGCTGCTGGAGAGGGAGGGCACTCCCTCATCAGAGCAGGTCACTGTGATGTTATACTGAGATGCAATCTCTCTATCTAAAGCCATTTCTGTGACCAAACTGTAAAATCCATTCAACGTGTTTAGTATTTTATAAGGAATATCATCATTAATTTGACACTTCACTTCTCCATTTTTCTCAAAGTCAGGGTCATTTACACTTAACATTGAAATCACAGTATTTTCAGGTGAGTCTTCTAATATAGTGTCAGATTTAGAAAGGATTTTTATTTGTGGGCTGTTATCATTAACATCTGTAATTTCCACTAAAATCTTAGAGGAGTCTGAGAGCCCCCCATTGTCTGTGGCCTCAATATCAATTTGGAAAAGCTTTGTTTTTTCATAATCAATAGCACCTGTCAGCACAACATCTCCAGTTTTAGGATTAATTTGAAAAAGATTGGACAAACGAGGATTATTATTAGACATTGCATATGATATCTCACCGTTGGAGCCTCTATCTTTGTCCGTCGCGCAAACAGTGATTACACTTGTTCCTTTCGGTGAATTCTCTGTAATTGTTGCTTTGTATACAGGTTTTGTAAAAACCGGTGCATTATCGTTTGCATCTAACACATTAACAAATATCTGCATTGTCCCTGACATGCGCGGCTGTCCTCCGTCTGTAGCTGTTAACAACAGTGATATTTTCTCCTCCTGCTCACGGTCCAGAGGCTTCTGCAGCACCATTTCTACCTTTTTACTGCCGTCTGCTTGATTTTCTAGTTTTAATGCAAAGTTACTGGTCGGCTGAAGCGAGTAGCTCTGTAGTCCGTTCGTGCCAATATCAGCATCGATGGCTTTTTGCAGGACAAATTTGGAGCCGATCACAGCCGACTCGCTGATTTCAAAGCGCTTTTCATTGGATGCAAAGCTGGGCGCGTTATCATTTATGTCCGTGATCTCTATCGTGATGCGAAACATCTCCATGGGGTTTTCTAGAATCATCTGCAGATGTAAGGCACAGGGCGTCGTGTCACCGCACAGCGCTTCTCTGTCTATTCTCTCCCTGATGAGCAGGACGCCTCTGTCTCTGCTCAGCTCCAAATACTCCGCACTGTCCCCGGAATGGATGCGCGCTCTGCCCGCTTTCAGCCTCTTTGAATCCAAACCTAAATCCCGAGCCACGTTACACACCAACGAGCCTTTCTCCATTTCCTCAGGAATGGAATAGCTGACCTGCCCGTACACAAAGCCAAGGGAGGAGATGAAGAACAACAGTACTTGCCGCCTCATTGTCATATGTCCAAGTGTCCCCGTGTGGTATAAAAGACAATTGTAATCCTTTGTTAGAGACAAATATTCGGACAATTCTGAAGCAAAACGTTAAAAAAAAAAAAAGAAAAACATTCATCCACCCTGATATCCGTGAACAGGTCAGCAGCTGAATGACGACAGTGAACGATTTGTGTCGGTTTTATTGTCTGCTATAAGAAAAAGAAGGGGAGGTACATTTTGAAAGCATGAGCTAAGACTGCCACACACTGGTCAATGGTGGCCTTTCTGTTCAGCACACCATAATACAGAATTATTAATATAATATAATATAATATAATATAATATAATATAATATAATATAATATAATATAATATAATATAATATAATATATAAAAACCTGCGACGCTGAAATAGGACAAAGCTGGTCAGAAAATTGATGGATTAATTAATTAAATAATAATAATAATAATAATAATAATAATAATAATAATAATAATAATAATAATAATAATAATAATAATTACGGTTTGAGTGTCCTTCTGTCAAATATTTTTTTCTCTCAGTAATAGGCCTGGCCTCTGTTTTTTTTTTTTTTTTTTTGCAGACCCCATGCAAATTTAGCAGTATTATCTTATCTTTGATTTAAAAATATGTCAAAATCTCTAAAACTCAATATATTAAATCATAAAATTGAACAAACTGCAGATAGGAATATGGTTGCTGATAAGCGGATGTTCGGTGTCTTTCTCTGGTGACTCCGTAATTCATATATATTCATGTTAAAAATGTAAGTTTTTTTTTTCTAACAAAAGGCCAGATACCATGGCATTTGCCAAGGTCTCTTCTCGGAGGCTCTGTCATTGTAATGACTACCACTATCAGCAGCATACAAAACCGTGAGAGCACAAAACAATAGCAGATTAAGTGAGACACACACTGAACCAAAACCCATTGACCAAGTGAACCCTGTGTCCGCATCTGACCAGCAACCATAACACTTGACTCTGTCCCATTCATCCATAACCGCCACAACACAGAGAGGGCCCTATCTCCATCATCTGAAGCAATGTTTCTTAAATGGTGGTACTGTACATGTACCCCTAGGATTACGCGATGGCACTACAGGGGGTACTTGAGAGAGAGAAATTGGAAAATTAACTAAGAAATCATTTAAAATAATTGTGTCCTAATGTTTATGCTTTAGTTAAAAATGGTAATCATATGAATGATGATGCAAATGATCTTATTCAAAACATGAATTGAAAAAAGAATGGTCAGTCTTGGTCTCACACCAGACAGAGACGACCGGAATTGATAAAAAACTATATATATAAATCGAGGCACTATGCTGTTTCATTTCACTTTTTTCACTATGAATTTCTTTAAAATGTGTGTTATCACTGTTTGATTCCGTCATTATGCTCAATAATTGTTTTTTTCAAATTCACAGCTTATGTGCACAGTGCTATAATAATAATAATAATAATAATAATAATAATAATAATAATAATAATAATAATAATAATAATAATAATAAAAACAAACATATTTACCATTTCCTGAAGAAAATGCATGTGAGGATGCCTAGCTGAAACATGAAACATGTAAACCTATTTGGCTGATTGAACCTAACAACTAAACCTTAAAATATTCTATTATAATATATATATATATATAACTGATTTCCAAAGTAAAAATCACTTATTAATAAAACGAGCATCAAGCACAGCAAAGGACATAAATTATCTAACAAACTGCAGCACAAAGAGGCAAAACAACATTATTGTATTCATCATAATATCACAATGTAAAGAGTGCCAAGAGAAAGACGAGGACTAATTCTGATTCAAATCATCTCATACTATTTGTTTAAACAAAAAATTAAAAAAAATCTAATATCCGACCATTCTAAAGAAAAGCAATATTGCTCAAAGCAGAGTTTTAAGTTATAGTCATGTAAATATGTATATTCATTGACATATTACTAGATAAAAACACAGAGAAAAATGTAAGACTGTGTAACTGTCCAATGTACCACAATGTATGAAAACAAAGTCAAAATGCATCCAAAACAAAATCAAACATGAATTATCAATATTAGACATTCCTAACCTCCAGAGGAGAGTCTGGTTCATCCAGGATGTTCCTGTCACTCTGTATCCGCTGCATGGTCCCTGTTGAACTGGGCTCCATTATCAGCACGTTCTGACTACCAGCTCTGCCGAACTTACTGTCACTCTTTCTGGAGTCTGTGGTCCTGCACACCTCATAATTGTACACGTGTGGGAGAGTCCCTGTCCCCAAAGTGTCTGAGTAACGTGGTGGATAATATGGGATCACAGGCAGCTTGGACTGATACAGGATGCGAGACTGTCTCCATCTGTAGATCTTCACTGAGATGATCACCACTAAACAGGTGATGAACAGGAAGGAGACTACAGCCAGAGCCAGCACTAAGTAAAAAGTCAGGTTGTCCTTGTACTCCTTGTCGTGTGTGAAGTCAGTGAACTCTGACAGCACTTCAGGGAAGCTGTCGGCCACCGCCACGTTCACAATGACTGTAGCTGAACGAGAGGGCTGCCCGTTGTCCTCCACTATAACAGTCAGTCTTTGTTTCACTGCATCTTTATCACTCACTTGGCGGATAGTTCTGATCTCTCCATTCTGTAAGCCCACTTCAAACAGCGCCCTGTCTGTGGCTTTCTGCAGTTTATATGAGAGCCAGGCATTCTGTCCAGAGTCCACATCAACAGCCACCACTTTAGTCACCAGATAGCCCACATCTGCTGAACGGGGAACCATCTCAGCCACCACAGAGCCACCAGTCTGGACTGGGTACAGCACCTGAGGGGGGTTGTCGTTCTGGTCCTGGATCAGGATTTTCACTGTCACGTTGCTGCTGAGAGGAGGAGAACCTCCATCCTGAGCTTTGACCCTGAAGTGGAAATCTTTGATGTGCTCGTAGTCCAAAGAGCGCACTGCGTGGATGACTCCACTGTCAGCACTGACGGACACATATGAGGAGACTGGCACTCCGTTAACAGAGGAGTCCTCCAGTATGTAAGAAACACGGGCATTCTGGTTCCAGTCAGCGTCTGTGGCTTTCACTGTGAATATAGAGAGGCCTGGTGTGTTGTTTTCTACAATGTAGGCCTCATATGAGCTCCTCTCAAAGACAGGCGCGTTGTCATTAACATCAGAGATCTGTAAGGTGAGAGTGACGCTGCTGGAGAGGGAGGGCACTCCCTCATCAGAGCAGGTCACTGTGATGTTATACTCAGAGGACAGCTCTCTGTCCAACTCACTGTCTGTTATTAAAGTAAAGAATCCATTCATCGTGTTCTGTATTTTAAAAGGAATATTATCACTAATTTCACAGTCAACTTTTCCATTACCTTCTGAATCAGGGTCATTAATGCTTAACATAGTGATAACAGTATTAATAGGTGAACTCTCTGATACAGACTCTGATTTAGAAACAATGTTAATTTGTGGATTATTGTCATTGACATCAATTACATCAACAATGACTTTGGTTGAATCTGATAGTCCACCACTGTCAACTGCCTCAACATCCATTTGATACATATTTGATTTTTCATAATCAATTTCCCCAGTTACAGTAATTACACCCGTTTTGGGGTCAATTTTAAACAGTTGAGAAATAAGTTGTTTGCTATTAGAGATCTGATATGATATATCACTGTTTAACCCTTTATCCTTATCAGATGCACGGACAGTGGTTACACTGGTGCCTTTAGGGGAATTTTCCATAATTTTTGTTCTATAAATAGTTTTTAAAAATGTCGGTGCGTTATCGTTGACATCTAAAACATTAACAATAATCTGCATGGTCCCTGTCATGCGCGGCTCTCCTCCGTCCTCTGCAGTCAGTAACAGTGACATCTGTTCCTGCTTCTCTCGATCCAGTGGCTTCTGTAAAACCATCTCCACCTTTTTACTGCCGTCTGCCTCACTTTCCAGCTTTAGTTTAAAATGATCCGCTGGTGTGAGCGAAAACTGCTGTAAACCGTTCATCCCGATGTCTGAATCCACCGCCTTCTCCAGGATGAATTTAGATCCGATCACAGCAGACTCACTGATCTCAAAGCGTTTCTCTGCATTTGTAAAAACAGGCGCGTTGTCGTTTATGTCCGTGATTTCCACCGTGACGCGGAAAAGCTCCATCGGGTTTTCCAGGATTAATTGGAAATGTAAAGCACAGGGCGTCGTCTCTCCACACAGGGCTTCTCTGTCTATCCTCTCTTGGACAAGCAGGACTCCTCTTTCTTTATTCAGCCCGATGTATTCAACGCTGCCGCCCGTGTAAACCCGAGCTTTACCCGATTTCAGCCTCACAAGATCTAAGTCTAAATCCTGTGCAACGTATCCAACAACGGAGCCTTTCGTCTTTTCCTCGGGTATTGAATAGCTGACCTGCCCGAGCACATAACTGAGGTTTAAAACCAGGAGGAAAAACGGTACTTGCCGTCCCATTGTTCTGCTCGACCTCCTTTCTCTGGCTTCACTGTTCCTTTGAAGAAATACACCATCAATCCGATGTGTGCACAGGGGGAAAATGTATCCCTTAATGATTGTAGAGGAAGAAAAAAGTGACCAAACTCAATATCCACATACATCCACACGACAACGCACACCGCCTTTGTGTGATGGCGTCTGACGCATAGCCAGGACAGACAGACACAGAAATAGAGGAACTATATGAGACAGGATGTTTCAACACGCTTGTAAACAGCGACCCCGTGAGTAAAGAAAGGGATACTACAACAGCTACACAATTAAATACCCAGCACAAAACACAGCAGTGTCTACAACGAGAAAAAAACAAAACAATATGTGTCTTAAAAACCATGTTTCTACTTTCCAAAACACGTTGTGTAATTTAGGAAAATCATCAGTAAAAAAAAAGTTTTAAAAGATGTACACCAACAGCTCAGCAGCGCATGTTAATGAGGGAGAAAAAGACAAATTACTTCACTAAATGTGCGTTTGTTTGGCTGAATGTGGAAGTTAAATGGTCCCAGCTGCTGTCCATGGTGCTGAAAGGATGAGCGTATAGGTTTCTATTGGAAAGACTTGTAAAGTTAATGGCTTAAATGAAAGCTATTTAAAATGCAATATTATTTGCCTTACTATGCCATAATATAGCAAAAGTATTACTTAAGAATCCCATTTGATTTAAGATTTTAATTTTAATTTTAAAAAAACAACACATTTTCCTGCACTGAAATATCTGAGTGTGACGTGGACGGCAATATTTCTTATAATGATGTGTGTTTTATTGTTTTAAATGCTGATAATATTTTGAAAAGTATGATAATTGTTTTTTCTAATCATGCCCTTTAGCTGATTTAAATGATAAATTGCACATTTATGTCCGTTGATTACTATAGAACTGTTTTTTTCTTTTCTTTTCTTAATGAAATACTGTTTGTTTGTGTCGACAAAAAAGGTATGCATAACAGCAATTTAAATATTGTCATATAATAGCAAAAGTACTACTTAGGAATCCTATTTACGTTAAGATTTTTATTTTGAGAAAAAACAAAAAAAAGACATTTTCCTGAATTGAAATATTAGAGTGTGACATGGATGGTAATATTTGTTTTAATGGTGTTTGTATTAGTTTTTTTTAAATGCTGAATAAGTATGATAATTGCTTTTTCTTATCATGTCCTTTACCTGATTTGAATAACAAATGGGACATTTATGTCCAATAGATTACTGCAGAGCAGGTTTTTTTCCCCAAAATTAAATAGCCTACTGTTGAATTGTGTCGACAAAAAAGGTAATGCAAAACAGCAAACAACAACAATGCAATACATTAAAGCTTGGCTATTGATTAATCTTGATAAATAAATAATTCAAATAAACCTACTAAGCTGTATTTATTTGTCAGCTGACACAGATACTCAGAAGAGACTGACATTTTGTGTTGCTCTGTTTAACATAATCGAAAAGAAAAAAATAAGATTATTCACAACCAAAAGAAAGTTTAGTATAAAAACAGACAAATAAAGTACAGGAACATTCTCATACCGATGACACACAAAAAATTAAACGTCAAGGACTCTATTGGAATAATTCAAATTTATCCAAAACAAAAAAGACAAAAATTTAGAAAGCACAACTTAAAATGTATATTTCAGTTCCAAAACAATGCAGATAGATAGCCCTTTGATAAACTGATGCTAAAAGGTACTAAAACCACCAGCAAATGCACAAATCACACGAGAGACAGGTATATTAAATTAAAAATCATAAATGTAAAGGAATATGTTTTCTAACCTCAAGAGGAGAATCTGGTTCATCCAGGATGTTCCTGTCACTCTGTATCCGCTGCATGGTCCCTGTTGAACTGGGCTCCATTATCAGCACGTTCTGACTACCAGCTCTGCCGAACTTACAGTCACTCTTTCTGGAGTCTGTGGTCCTGCACACCTCGTAATTGTACACGTGTGGGAGAGTCCCTGTCCCCAAAGTGTCTGAGTAACGTGGTGGATAATATGGGATCACAGGCAGCTTGGACTGATACAGGATGCGAGACTGTCTCCATCTGTAGATCTTCACTGAGATGATCACCACTAAACAGGTGATGAACAGGAAGGAGACTACAGCCAGAGCCAGCACTAAGTAAAAAGTCAGGTTGTCCTTGTACTCCTTGTCGTGTGTGAAGTCAGTGAACTCTGACAGCACTTCAGGGAAGCTGTCGGCCACCGCCACGTTCACAATGACTGTAGCTGAACGAGAGGGCTGCCCGTTGTCCTCCACTATAACAGTCAGTCTTTGTTTCACTGCATCTTTATCACTCACTTGGCGGATAGTTCTGATCTCTCCATTCTGTAAGCCCACTTCAAACAGCGCCCTGTCTGTGGCTTTCTGCAGTTTATACGAGAGCCAGGCATTCTGTCCAGAGTCCACATCAACAGCCACCACTTTAGTCACCAGATAGCCCACATCTGCTGAACGGGGAACCATCTCAGCCACCACAGAGCCACCAGTCTGGACTGGGTACAGCACCTGAGGGGGGTTGTCGTTCTGGTCCTGGATCAGGATTTTCACTGTCACGTTGCTGCTGAGAGGAGGAGAACCTCCATCCTGAGATTTGACCCTGAAGTGGAAATCTTTGATGTGCTCGTAGTCTAAAGAGCGCACTGCATGGATGACTCCACTGTCAGCACTGACGGACACATATGAGGAGACTGGCACTCCGTTAACAGAGGAGTCCTCCAGTATGTAAGAAACACGGGCATTCTGGTTCCAGTCAGCGTCTGTGGCTTTCACTGTGAATATAGAGAGGCCTGGTGTGTTGTTTTCTACAATGTAGGCCTCATATGAGCTCCTCTCAAAGACAGGCGCGTTGTCATTAACATCAGAGATCTGTAAGGTGAGAGTGACGCTGCTGGAGAGGGAGGGCACTCCCTCATCAGAGCAGGTCACTGTGATGTTATACTCAGAGGACAGCTCTCTGTCCAACTCACTGTCTGTAATCAGGCTAAAGAATTTTTTAGAGGTTGTTTTCATTATAAATGGCATTTGATCACTGATGCCACACAATACTTTGCCATTGTCACCAGAATCAGGATCTTGGACATTGAATATCGTCAGCACTGTTCCGGGTTTTGAATTTTCTGATACAGAATTTGTTTTAGACATAATATTAATAGAAGGAGGATTATCGTTTGTGTCAGTCACCTCAACAATGATTTTACATGAATCTGTCAGGCCTCCATCATCACTAGCCTGTACATGGATTTCATATTGCTGTACTTTTTCATAATCTAGACTTCCACTTAATGACAGGACACCTGTGACATCATCAATATTAAAAATAAGTGGCACGTCATCTAATGTGTTTGTTATTGAATATAACACGTGTCCATTAGAGCCTTCATCAGCGTCTGTAGCACTAACTGTACATAAAACAGTGCTGCGGGGAGCAGTCTCACTTACACTAACCTTATAGATCTCCTGTGTAAAAACAGGTGCATTGTCATTAACGTCGAGCACTGTAATGTCTATCTGCATTGTTCCCGTCAGCTGAGGCTCCCCACCATCAGCTGCGGTGAGAATTAAAGAGATATGATCTTGTGTTTCTCTGTCCAAGTGTTTCTGTAAAACCATTTCCACCTTTTTGCTTCCGTCCTGCTGATTTTGTAGCTTCAGGTTGAAATTATCCGTCGGTTTTAAAGAATACTTCTGCAATCCGTTCACACCCACGTCCAGGTCCATCGCTCTTTCCAGCACGAATTTAGCACCGATTACTGCAGACTCGCTAATCCGAAATTTCATCTGCTCCTTTTTGAAGCTCGGGGCGTTATCGTTAACGTCGGTAATTTCCACAGTGACCGTGTAAAACTCAATGGGATCTTCCAATGTGATTTGGACATGCAGAGCGCAGGGTGTAGTCTGCCCGCACAGCGCCTCCCTGTCTATCCTCTGCTTCACCAGCAGGACTCCTCTCTCTCTGTTCAGCTCCACGTACTCTGCATTGTCCTCTGTGTATATCCGGGCTTTACCCGACTTCAGCCTTTTCACCCCGATGCCTAAATCCTGCACTATATTCCCCACAATAGAGCCTTTTGACATCTCCTCTGAGATGGAATATGTGACCTGCCCGCGCGCTGCGTGCAGAGAAACCATCGAGATACACAACAGTACGAGCCGTCTCATTGTTCTCCCCCGACGTGAAAAAATAGAAGATGAAGAAAGAAAAAAAAAACGTTTAATCCTTAAAGAAGGAAACGGTGTTGGTTAGAAATTATCCAAGGCAAAGAAAGATAATCCGCATCGTGTTTTCTGAGCATTAAAGATAAATCAACCCCAGCACCGACACTTGTCCTCCGCTGTGCTGACGCTTCTGTGCTCTGCCTCAGTGTGCTTCTCCGTTAAATGCATCAAATGGAGAGACAGACTTTTTCTTAAATCAACAGCGTCCCTGAGAGTCCAAACATGTACACTGCAGACAAATACTACATATGGAGCACAATTCACCACTCACTGTGGTAACTGGAAGCGTTTGTGTTCCTTTAATTCCAATAGTTTTACTCAATTTAAAAATACTTTCATTATGAAGTATATGAACGCATCACTATCCTCATCATTAGACGGTTTTTAAGTGCTTAACGATATTTATTCATACAGATGTTCCAAAACTCTTGTTTCCCAATAAAACATTATATTCATCTACTTTTTAATTGTTCTTTTAAAATCAAATTGAAAGTATTTATTTTTAGAGTACATGCTCAAGTTTTATTTATTCAATTATTAGCAGATTTACAATTATCAAAGACGTAATGCTGATGTGTTTTCTATATTTTGTAAAGCTAAAGATTGAGTCTAGAAAGCCTCTATGTTTAAGTAACAGTTTGTGCCAAATGTTGGACCAAACTGTTTATTGTAAATCTGTTTGGTATATTTATTTTAATCATACAATTTTATAGAAGGCATAAAAACACATAAATCAACAGGAATTAACATTAAAAATACATAAACATTGTTGGAACATATGTCAGGCTAACATTGCACTGAAAGAACTCTGATCTCATCCTCACCAAACAATTAGGAAAATATATACAGTTCAATGCAGCTATTTTTCACACCTGTACAAATCAGTGTACAGGTTGCTGAAGGCTATGTCACCTGACTCAAGGCAAGAAGCTACAACAAGGTCACCAGACATCAGTAGAGGAAGACAATCGCAATCACACATTCAATGGCCCAATAGGCCCATTTTATATCCTCAAAGCTTCAGGACTAAAGCGTGAAATATTACCAGGCGAAAACACGCACACACACATATTCAAATGAAAAACTCAAAGACTGGAATCTGGTTGAATTTAAGCTCCAGCCATGAGGCACTATTGCTATAGCCTCCACAAAATCATTTAGTTTATAATTTACTTAAAAAAAAATCGTTTTCAATCCCCTGCTGCTCAATATCAATGCCTAACCTGATACCTCAACAATGACAGTGTATAAATAACACTTACAGTAAGCCAAATAAATCCTATTCACACAACATTTTGGAAATAAATATTTCTAAGGGTATTGTCACAAAAGAAAAATATGTTTTACAGCTTGTTTCCCACTGAGCAAGCTTTCAGAGGACCCTGAAACTTAAATAGAGCAACATAAGGCTTCTGCAAAAGGCATAATGTAAATGGCGAATGCAAACATGTGCATCAAAGGATTTACTCTGGTGTTAACCTCTTTGCATTTATATGCAAGACATGTATGGAAAACGAGGAGTGCACAGTTAAATGAATAAATACACTGTTCATTAATTCATTAAAAGTGTCAATAATTCATTAATTGTGCTAATAATTGATTAAATCCATTGTACATTTAATTTTCATTCTGAAACGTATAAAGTATAAATATTTCACTATTTATTTATTTCATGGTCTGGTATTGCAGCACTTCATGAATTAATTTGATCTGTCAAACTCGCTTGTCAAAGTCTGTAATGAAATAAAAAATAAAAAAATGGTGAAAATTTTATACTTCATACTTTTCAGAATGAAAATGAAATGTAAAATGGTCATTAATTATTGACACATTTAATACATTATTGACACTCTTATTTAATTAATGAACGGTGTATTTTTTTTATTTTTTTATTTAATTGTGGCAATAGTCGTCCTCCAAGACATGCACTATAGCAAAAAAGAGAATACGCCAAAGTATTCAAGACACATTTGAGTTGATTTCTTTGAGTTTTACTTGTTGCTACAATAAAATAAGACCCAAAGAAATTCTGAACAATATTTTTAATTTCTGCATAATGGAAATGCTTGTAAAATTGTTCGAAATAATTATATACTGTCTATGGCTTTGGGATGTTTCTTTTGACATATTTTCCTTTATATACTGTATTTCTTGTAATAACATTTGAAAAGTTAGTATCTCAAAAATGACTGTTAAATTGTCACATTGTGTTTGAAGCATGGATTCATAATTGTAAAGCTACAGAAAAACTAACCTCCAGAGGAGAATCTGGTTCATCCAGGATGTTCCTGTCACTCTGTATCCGCTGCATGGTCCCTGTTGAACTGGGCTCCATTATCAGCACGTTCTGACTACCAGCTCTGCCAAACTTACAGTCACTCTTTCTGGAGTCTGTGGTCCTGCACACCTCGTAATTGTACACGTGTGGGAGAGTCCCTGTCCCCAAAGTGTCTGAGTAACGTGGTGGATAATATGGGATCACAGGCAGCTTGGACTGATACAGGATGCGAGACTGTCTCCATCTGTAGATCTTCACTGAGATGATCACCACTAAACAGGTGATGAACAGGAAGGAGACTACAGCCAGAGCCAGCACTAAGTAAAAAGTCAGGTTGTCCTTGTACTCCTTGTCGTGTGTGAAGTCAGTGAACTCTGACAGCACTTCAGGGAAGCTGTCGGCCACCGCCACATTCACAATGACTGTAGCTGAACGAGAGGGCTGCCCGTTGTCCTCCACTATAACAGTCAGTCTTTGTTTCACTGCATCTTTATCACTCACTTGGCGGATAGTTCTGATCTCTCCATTCTGTAAGCCCACTTCAAACAGCGCCCTGTCTGTGGCTTTCTGCAGTTTATACGAGAGCCAGGCATTCTGTCCAGAGTCCACATCAACAGCCACCACTTTAGTCACCAGATAGCCCACATCTGCTGAACGGGGAACCATCTCAGCCACCACAGAGCCACCAGTCTGGACTGGGTACAACACCTGAGGGGGGTTGTCGTTCTGGTCCTGGATCAGGATTTTCACTGTCACGTTGCTGCTGAGAGGAGGAGAACCTCCATCCTGAGCTTTGACCCTGAAGTGGAAATCTTTGATGTGCTCGTAGTCTAAAGAGCGCACTGCGTGGATGACTCCACTGTCAGCACTGACGGACACATATGAGGAGACTGGCACTCCGTTAACAGAGGAGTCCTCCAGTATGTAAGAAACACGGGCATTCTGGTTCCAGTCAGCGTCTGTGGCTTTCACTGTGAATATAGAGAGGCCTGGTGTGTTGTTTTCTACAATGTAGGCCTCATATGAGCTCCTCTCAAAGACAGGCGCGTTGTCATTAACATCAGAGATCTGTAAGGTGAGAGTGACGCTGCTGGAGAGGGAGGGCACTCCCTCATCAGAGCAGGTCACTGTGATGTTATACTCAGAGGACAGCTCTCTGTCCAACTCACTGTCTGTTACTAAACTATAAAAGTCATTTGATGAATGTGTTATAATGAACGGTATGTTCTCGTTTATTGCACAGTTTACTTTACCATTATTATTTGAATCTGGATCATTGACACTAAACATAACCATGACTGTGTTGTGAGGAGAGTTTTCTGGGATAGTCTGAGACTTAGAAAGTATATTAATTACAGGTTTATTATCATTAATATCAATTATATCAACTATAATCTTACTGGAGTCAGAAAGACCACCATTATCATTAGCTTCCACGTCTATCTGGAAAGATGTGGACTTTTCAAAATCTATTTCACCAACTAGTATTACATCACCATCTTCATTTATTGTAAATATGTCCGACACACTGTCAACTGTGGTGGACACTGAATAAGAAACATCTCCATTTGTACCTTTGTCTGCATCTGTAGCGCTCACTCTGATCAGTGTAGTTCCTTTGGGTGAATTTTCTGCCATGGTTGCTTTATAAACAGACTGCGTAAAGACAGGAGCATTATCATTCACGTCCAGCACTGTTACGTAAATCTTTACTGTTCCAGACATCTGAGGCTCTCCTCCATCCACAGCCGTCAGCAACAAAGATATCTGATCATCTTTCTCTCGGTCTAGCGGAGTGTGTAAAATCATTTCAACCTTTTTATTTCCATCTGCCTGACCTTCTACTTTAATTTTGAAATGATCGGTAGGTTTTAGGCTGTAATTTTTCAAACCATTAACGCCAATGTCGGCATCGACTGCTCTTTCTAACACAAATTTAGAGCCTTTCACTGCAGACTCGCTGATTTCAAAACGCTTGACGTCGTTTTTGAATGCGGGGCTGTTGTCGTTAATATCAGAAATCTCTATGGTGATCCTGAAAAGCTCCATCGGGTTTTCCAGAATCATCTGCAGATGCAGTGCGCACGGTGTGGTCTGCCTGCACAGCGTCTCTCTGTCCATCTTCTCTCTGACGAGCAGGACGCCTCTGTCTCTGCTCAGCTCCACGTAGTCACCGCCGTCCCCCGTGAAAACACGGGCTTTACCGGATTTTAATCTGTTCACATCAACGCCTAAATCCCGAGCTATGTTCCCTACCACAGATCCCTTCGCCATTTCCTCCGGAATAGTGTAGCTTACTTGCCCACAGACTGAACCGAGACAGAGAACCGTGATGAAAAGCACCTCTTGCCGTTTCATTGTTCTTTCCTCGCTGCTCACCGCAACACAAAAAACAACAATAGGATTCCGTTTAGTCGTAAAAAAAAAATAGGTCCACAAATAAAGGATGGAGATATGTCCAAAAAATGTTTTTCACTTCATATTCCCACAATGTATATATTTTTAAATCAGTAGACGATGCTTCCTCTTCGGAGCCAAGCTCTAAAATACGTATATGATAGGAAGGATCTGCTTTAAATCCTGACTGAAGCTTTAACACACAGCTCAACAGCGGCCCGTAGAGTCCAAAAAGCAAAATTACAAGTGGATACACTTTTTATTCATCCGAAAATTATACCAGTATTCTTGCATTATTATAGCTTTGTTTTCTTCATAATAACCTAATGACTCCATATTTATTGCTTGTATTTGATAAATCTATTCTACTATATTTAAGTGCTTCATTGAATATTGTGTTTTGAACATACTTTTGCTACAATTTACAATTTTCCTTTGGCACCACCTTTACTGGCTAGTATTTGAACAATATTTTTTCTGTGTTTATCAGTGAGACTCTCTGGCCGACCTGGGTCCTCTGACAATCCCTCATCTGTATCCATCAGTGTCTCATTATCTTCCCCTTCCTCTTCAGTCTTCTGAATAATTATTTTCCGTGCCTAACAACAATCTTATTTACACACAGGGTTATTTTCATTCCAATATAAATTATCTAAAAATTGCCTTGCGCCCTGAGTACTCAGTACCCTTTACTCCACCAGTCTGACACCCATGCTTGAGACACAATGGCTCACACTTAGTGCTGTATTTTGTATTTTGTTATCCACAGTGTAATGGTTGATTGGAAGAACTCATACACTTGTTTGCAAGTTGTTGAATGCAACATTTGCTTTTGTTGCATATTTCAAATGTTTTGTCATGTTTAGAGCCTACAAACTTCGTCATTTGAGTTATGAATGCCACTATTTCGGCCTGTGTGTTAAACGTTTTGAAAATGTGGAGTTTGAGTTAAATGCTGCATCAAAGCAATAAAAAAAAAAACCCTGTAAATCTCAATCGTGTCCCTTCATGTGCCATTATCCATTCATGTTGGGCAAAGCGCAGCAAAGTAACCAAAGCATCTTCTATATGGACATTTGACAAAACATACAGGCTATTAAAAAGGTGAGCAAATTCAAAAATAGTCACTAAAAGTTGATGAAATCCACTTCAATAATATAGACAACAACAAAATATAGGTAAATGGTGAGCAATATCGAGGAAAAAAGCTGAGATTCATTGAATAGTTAGTTTGAATCGATTTGTTTAAAAAGTCATTATTGGTGCACTGGAGAAATAATGCAAAAATGTGTATTTCAGTCAAACAAATAAAAGGAAATATTTGATGTTATTATTTGAAGTTATACTCAGAGGACAGCTCTCTGTCCAACTCGTTGTCTGTCACTAAAGTAAAAAAGTTATTGGATGATGATTTTAAAATGAATGTTATACTGTCATTGATATAACACTGAACTTTACCATTTTCTTCTGTGTCTTTATCTTCAATATTAATCATTGTCCCGACTGTATTTAGTGCAGCATCTTCAGCAATCACATTTGACTTTGACATTATATTAATTTCAGGCTTGTTGTCATTTACATTCATGACATCAACAATTAGCTTACACGAGTCTGTTAATCCTCCACTGTCACTTGCAAGTAAGTTCACCTCAAAATGTTTAGATTTTTCAAAGTCAATATCAGCTATTAATGAAATGTGTCCGCTCTCTGGGTTAATTTTAAACATTGTTCTGACTTTGTCCAGTTTATTAGTGTCCAAATGATAAAACTGCAGCAAAACGACCAAGTGTCAACCTGTCCTATGTACAAATTATAGCCAATTATTGAAAATATTCAGTCAAAATTATTCAAAAAATAGCGACATCATATTGCTACTTATCTAAACATATATATATATATATATATATACTTACTGTGAAAAGCTATACAACACATGGAATAATACAAAATAATAAAGAAGTAAATATTTAATTTATCATGACAGGAATAAAAAAAAAAAGGTATAAAAAGAGTAGAAGAGAGTAAATCAATGATAAACATGTTTAACTGGGAAATGAAAAAGAAATTCAATAAGTCCCAATCCTCGTCTGTTTTGTTGCTGTCCTGGGTGCTGAAGATATTAAAATTATTGTAAAACGAACATGAAGAAACTATTGACAAGTGTTACTACGATTCAAAATAATCCATAGTGAAATACATATTGTTTTTTCAAACTCTGTAACACCAGCAATAGTTATGTCAGCAGTAAAAACATTTACATTAAAGTCAGAGCTGCCAGCCTTATCAGAATTGAAGTTGTGAAACACACACTAAAGTGAGAAAAACCATCAAAAATTGAGTTGTAATCTGCACACACTATTGCTCAATCATAAAAAAAAAATTGACACTTTTTACCTAAATGGAATGGTGTGCTTTTATTTAAGACTGTTAAAACAAAATCACCAATGGCATGACTTCACTATATTTATTATGTGTTGCAACAAAGATGGCTTTTACATTTAAAACTATGAATCAAAAAATCTTTAAATAATTGTATTTCAAATTAAGATTTGATGTGCAAAATCAATGTTCCAGCACTTAAATGCGCAAAAGTGCAGTTAGGCAATTTCAATGAAAATATTATATTGCCTAAAAAAGACGAGTGTGTTTTAAGGCGCACCTCTCAAGAATTGAGTAAGCAGTTAACCTTCTCCCCCTCTCCTTTCTTTCATTGTGTTTTTGCCAACCTGGTTTTCCTTTCTTAAGGAAAGACATGGTTTCCTGCTGCTGTCTATCTCCCACTCCTAGTCACATCAACAATTCAGACTACCTGCCACAGCACTGCAACAAAAGCACAAGCGGATCGTACCATTTGCACTGTTTTAAAGTTGGTGGTAGCTAGGGCCCTGATACAGCATAAATAATTGCTTTTAGTGCAAAACGGCGCTTAACAACCAGCTTATTTTCACACAGGGCCCTTTGCATTTCAATATGAATAATCTAAAAACTTTTAAAATGCATTTTCATACATATAAATAAAACTTCTGAGGGCCCACCCCTGCCTTGGGCCCTGGGTACTCTGTGCCCTTTACCAACCCAGTCCAGCGCTCATGGTTGTGAATATTTATGGCACTCCGTGTATCATATAGTGCTGATATTTCAGCACAATAGCTCTATCTCTTGTGTGATATTGCTTAATTGAAGAGGCTTCCTCAACTTGAATAAAAGAAAATTATACATTTACCCAATGAAGTGACACATGACTATTTTTTGTTAAAATCATACTATTTCAGTTTTATAATCTTTCACATGTGAATAATATAAAAATCAAACATATTAGCAGCTATAACTTAATAGGTACTGTTAAGTTAGGCCAATGATTTTAATGCAAACATAGGAACAACTTTGAATAAAAGAAAACAATCAACAATAGCTTTATTCATGCTGCGAAAAGTTTTTCAATGGTTTAGTGTTATATTATGGTAAATGGACATGATTTAAATAGCCCTTTATTCACCGAGATCGTCCCAAAGCTCTTTACAATATCAGCTCATTCACACTCATATTCACAGAGCTGCCACACCAGGCACTCATCAACCATTGGGAACAACTTAGGGTTCAGTATCTTGCCAAAAGACACTTTGACACACAGATCGGTATGAGCGCCGGGATTGAATCTCCAAATTCTCGATCAGTAGACAACCCCTCTACCACCATTGTCAAAATAAGGTTAGAAACTTCTTGAAATGACAAATATCAGCAGTGATGGGGGAAAAAAAACCAAAACATTTGCTATATTTATTTTTTCATGTCTCTTACCCACAAAAAGACTTGCAAGGTTAAAATCGCCATTTAAATATGTAGGAGGGGTGTAGTTCTGGACTCATTTACTGTCAGAAAAACCAAACAACAGAAAGTCAAAAAGTACTGTTTAAATACCAGTACAAGAAACATCAAACTCACCTAATGTTTTCCCTCACATTCACATAACAACATATTTAGGACTACTTTTTGTGAGCAAAAGAGAAAATAATCTCACCATCAAATCCCCAAAAAATTCAAAAAAGAAAAAAATCAATTACAAACATTTTTAAGTATAAATTTAGTGAGTAAATACAGAAAATTGAAAAATATTTTGATAGAGGAAAACACATTATTAAAAATCAGTACTCTACTTTAGGAACAATCAAGGGAGAACTAAACTTATTTCAAAAATCAGTGTGATTACAGAAGCAAGGGATATAAATCCTGTTGTATATGTTACAGGTCAAATAATTTTCTTGATTTGAAAAAAAAAAGGAAGAAAGAGCGTTTTCTAACCTCCAGAGGAGAATCTGGTTCATCCAGGATGTTCCTGTCACTCTGTATCCGCTGCATGGTCCCTGTTGAACTAGGCTCCATTATCAGCACATTCTGACTACCAGCTCTGCCGAACTTACAGTCACTCTTTCTGGAGTCTGTGGTCCTGCACACCTCGTAATTGTACACGTGTGGGAGAGTCCCTGTCCCCAAAGTGTCTGAGTAACGTGGTGGATAATATGGGATCACAGGCAGCTTGGACTGATACAGGATGCGAGACTGTCTCCATCTATAGATCTTCACTGAGATGATCACCACTAAACAGGTGATGAACAGGAAGGAGACTACAGCCAGAGCCAGCACTAAGTAAAAAGTCAGGTTGTCCTTGTACTCCTTGTCGTGTGTGAAGTCAGTGAACTCTGACAGCACTTCAGGGAAGCTGTCGGCCACCGCCACGTTCACAATGACTGTAGCTGAACGAGAGGGCTGCCCGTTGTCCTCCACTATAACAGTCAGTCTTTGTTTCACTGCATCTTTATCACTCACTTGGCGGATAGTTCTGATCTCTCCATTCTGTAAGCCCACTTCAAACAGCGCCCTGTCTGTGGCTTTCTGCAGTTTATACGAGAGCCAGGCATTCTGTCCAGAGTCCACATCAACAGCCACCACTTTGGTCACCAGATAGCCCACATCTGCTGAACGGGGAACCATCTCAGCCACCACAGAGCCACCAGTCTGGACTGGGTACAGCACCTGAGGGGGGTTGTCGTTCTGGTCCTGGATCAGGATTTTCACTGTCACGTTGCTGCTGAGAGGAGGAGAACCTCCATCCTGAGCTTTGACCCTGAAGTGGAAATCTTTGATGTGTTCATAGTCCAAAGAGCGCACTGCGTGGATGACTCCACTGTCAGCACTGACGGACACATATGAGGAGACTGGCACTCCGTTAACAGAGGAGTCCTCCAGTATGTAAGAAACACGGGCATTCTGGTTCCAGTCAGCGTCTGTGGCTTTCACTGTGAATATAGAGAGGCCTGGTGTGTTGTTTTCTACAATGTAGGCCTCATATGAGCTCCTCTCAAAGACAGGCGCGTTGTCATTAACATCAGAGATCTGTAAGGTGAGAGTGACGCTGCTGGAGAGGGAGGGCACTCCCTCATCAGAGCAGGTCACTGTGATGTTATACTCAGAGGACAGCTCTCTGTCCAACTCACTGTCTGTTACTAAAGTAAAAAAGTTATTGGATGATGATTTTAAAATGAATGTTACACTGTCACTGATATAACACTGAACTTTACCATTTTCTCCGGTGTCTTTATCTTCAATATTAATCATTGTCACGACTGTATTTAGTGCAGCATCTTCAGCAATCACATTTGACTTTGACATTATATTAATTTCAGGCTTGTTGTCATTTACATCCTTGACATCAACAATTAGCTTACACGAGTCTGTTAATCCTCCACTGTCACTTGCAAGTAAATTCACCTCAAAATGTTTTGATTTTTCAAAGTCAATATCAGCTATTAATGAAATGTGTCCGCTCTCCGGGTTAATTTTAAACATTGTTCTGACTTTGTCCAGTCTATTAATGATAGAATAAGTGATTTTACTGTTAGATCCGTGATCAGCATCTGAAGCTGTCACAGTCGCTACAATCGTACCTTTAGGTGAATTCTCAGTAACTGTAGCTTTGTATGTTTGCTGTGTAAAAACAGGAGCGTTATCATTTGCGTCTAAGACTGTAATGGCGATCATCATTGTTCCTGACATCTGCGGCTCTCCTCCGTCTACGGCTATTAACACCAGAGAGATCTGCTCCTGTTTCTCTCTGTCTAAAGGCTTCTGCAGCACCATCTCTACATTTTCATGACCGTCTGCGTTATTGTGCATTTTAAGTGCAAAATGATCGGTTGGTTTTAGCGTGTAACCCTGTAAATCATTAACACCCACATCCAGATCTGCTGCTCTGTCAAGAACAAATTTTGCCCCGATGGTTGCTGATTCACTGATTTTAAAATCCATTTTATTATTTTCAAATGTCGGTGCGTTATCATTAATATCTGTGATCTGAACAGTGACTGTGTAAAACTCCATCGGGTTTTCTAAAATGATCTGAAAATGCAGCGCACAAAGCGCAGTCTCCGTGCACAGCGCCTCTCTGTCTATCCTCTGTTTGACGAGCAGGACGCCTCTCTCTCTGTTCAGCTCCATGTACTCGTCGCTGCTTCTCGTGTAGATTTTAGCTTTTCCTGAAATCAGACGTTTGATTTCTAGTCCTAAATCCTGCGCTATGTTTCCCACTAAAGAGCCTTTGGACATTTCCTCTGGGATTGAATAGCTGACCTGCCCGCACACTGAGTACACGGAGAGCAGACAGATGAACAACAGCACTTGCAGATTCATTGTTCTTCCAGATTTACTCACACCGAGGCTCAGCCGTCAGATTATAATCCCAAAGCAAAGATAACGTGGATCCAAACGTCCAAAATCACATGAACTAATCCATCAATCCACCAGTTTGAAGAAAAATAATAAATATCCAGTTTTTAGTTCAACAAAGAGCAGAAATGACCGATCCGTGTCCGTCCTTTTCTTTCTGCACACTGTCGACGTTACATGGAAGGTTCTGCTATTAATGAGCTCATACTTCACAACACTCAGGTCAACAGCGTCCCTACGAGTCCAAATGATGAAACTGCAGCAAAACCACTGAGTGTCAACTTGTATTATGTTTAAAAGAGTCCTACGTACATAAATATAGAAAATTATTGGAAGTATTTACTCAAAATTATTTTCATTTTATTTTTTTTAAAAAAAACAAAAATAAAACAGAGACTTCATATTTAATTGCTACTTTGTTAAAAAATACTATGAAAAGATTTGCAAAAATAAAAAAATGATACATGGAAAATGTGTAAGGCTACAACAACTTTAAAAGCTATAGAACACATAGAATAACCAAAACAGATAAGTATATATTTAATTAATCACAACAGGAAAAGAAAGAGGCATAAGAAGAGTAGAATAGTGTAGATCAATGATACACATGTTTTATTGGCAAATGAAAACTGAAATCATAAGTCATAACCCTCGTCTGTTTTGTTGCTGTCCTTGGTCCTGAAGATAATAATATTATTGTAAAACGAACAATAAGAAACTAGTGACAAATTTTGCTATGATTATAAATAATCCATGATGATTTTTTTTTGTTTTTCCAAACTCTGCAATTCCAGCAATGTAGACTAGTCCTTATTCTCAAAGTTATCAATGTTAAAATGACAGAAGATGATGATAACGACTAATGCATGCTGATTATTTCTGAATGCAGGAATTTAAGAAGTTAATAAAATCAGGCTTTCCAAAAAAACAATTGATTATCTGGCGTTAAAATGAGGAGGAAAAGGGAGGTTTTAACTGTGGCTCGGATAGAAAAATGTTTCCGATCTTCATCCCTCCAATAATCTGATCAATATTCTGATCAAATCAACCAGTGACATTTTTTGTCAACAAACACTTTTCAATATAAATGTGTGCTTTATAACACTCACGGATTTCAATGGCATTAACGAGTATTATGAAAGCTCCATGTTATGTCATTTGTAGACAGCTCAAAAATAATGACGTCACAGCCCAGTCCGCCTTCTTAGCTTCAGACCTCCTTCATTCACAGACTACGCGCTTTTGGTTGATATACGCGTGGTGGGCGTGTCAGGAGCCTGGACCTGAGAATACGCGCAGGAGAGCATGGAAAGCCATCGAGGTGAAAAACACATGAACTTAACGAGTTGTTTACGTGTATTTCACACGTTAATTTTTTCACACGTTAAAGTTTTTGACCTCTGGAAAGCCATCGAGGTCAAAAACACGTGAATATACGTATCGACGACGTGTTAAATTCACGTTTTTTTGACCTCGATGGCTTTCCACAGGAGAGAGGCGCGTAACTGCAGGCGCGTAAAAAAGCGCTTTAGTTCAGACGGGAGAATAAGGCCCAAAAAGAACAATATCACAAAACACACAATATTAAAGATTAGGATGTATTAAATTGGTGTCTCAGTTCAAGTACTTGGAAATCATTCTCTAATCTAACTTTCAAGAAATATATAGAATAGTTAACACTCCAAAATTTAACTTCCAAAACTTTAAACAAATCATGCTCTTTATTTCCACTACTGCTGCTCAATCATACCTTCAGATCCTTTATTCAATGAGAAATTGCTTTGGTAGGTTGTAAATCTTGTATATATTATGTCCATGTCCGTGTGTAGGGAAGGGGGGTTGGATTAGACCGTCGTGTAACAGGTTAGTTGATGATGTGTTGTTGCAATATGTTCATTATGTTCATGTCTGTATATGTTATTGTCATTGTCTTAAAAGTATGAGTACTATGGAAAGTAGCTCATAGCTATCTGGCACATTTACACAAAGTATTGTACTGGATTTCATTATTGTGCACTCTCCTCTCAAATTAAACAAATAAAGTAGAAATAAAATTAACAGCAGCAATAAATTATTTGGTACAGATAATTTACACCAATTACTTGAATGCAAACATGTTAAAGAACAACTTTGAATAAAATAAAATGATCATTTATAGCATTATTCTTAAGTTTTGAGAAGTTTTTCATATATTATTGTGAAAATAAGGTTAGAAACCTCTTTACATGACAATTATCAGCACTGATGCCCCAAAAATGTTTGCCATATTTATTCTTACCCTCAAAAGTACTTGCAAAGTAAAAATTACCATTAAAATATGTGCAAAAATACTGTTTAACTAACCTCCAGAGGAGAGTCTGGTTCATCCAGGATGTTCCTGTCACTCTGTATCCGCTGCATGGTCCCTGTTGAACTGGGCTCCATTATCAGCACGTTCTGACTACCAGCTCTGCCAAACTTACAGTCACTCTTTCTGGAGTCTGTGGTCCTGCACACCTCGTAATTGTACACGTGTGGGAGAGTCCCTGTCCCCAAAGTGTCTGAGTAACGTGGTGGATAATATGGGATCACAGGCAGCTTGGACTGATACAGGATGCGAGACTGTCTCCATCTGTAGATCTTCACTGAGATGATCACCACTAAACAGGTGATGAACAGGAAGGAGACTACAGCCAGAGCCAGCACTAAGTAAAAAGTCAGGTTGTCCTTGTACTCCTTGTCGTGTGTGAAGTCAGTGAACTCTGACAGCACTTCAGGGAAGCTGTCGGCCACCGCCACGTTCACAATGACTGTAGCTGAACGAGAGGGCTGCCCGTTGTCCTCCACTATAACAGTCAGTCTTTGTTTCACTGCATCTTTATCACTCACTTGGCGGATAGTTCTGATCTCTCCATTCTGTAAGCCCACTTCAAACAGCGCCCTGTCTGTGGCTTTCTGCAGTTTATACGAGAGCCAGGCATTCTGTCCAGAGTCCACATCAACAGCCACCACTTTAGTCACCAGATAGCCCACATCTGCTGAACGGGGAACCATCTCAGCCACCACAGAGCCACCAGTCTGGACTGGGTACAGCACCTGAGGGGGGTTGTCGTTCTGGTCCTGGATCAGGATTTTCACTGTCACGTTGCTGCTGAGAGGAGGAGAACCTCCATCCTGAGCTTTGACCCTGAAGTGGAAATCTTTGATGTGTTCGTAGTCCAAAGAGCGCACTGCGTGGATGACTCCACTGTCAGCACTGACGGACACATATGAGGAGACTGGCACTCCGTTAACAGAGGAGTCCTCCAGTATGTAAGAAACACGGGCATTCTGGTTCCAGTCAGCGTCTGTGGCTTTCACTGTGAATATAGAGAGGCCTGGTGTGTTGTTTTCTACAATGTAGGCCTCATATGAGCTCCTCTCAAAGACAGGCGCGTTGTCATTAACATCAGAGATCTGTAAGGTGAGAGTGACGCTGCTGGAGAGGGAGGGCACTCCCTCATCAGAGCAGGTCACTGTGATGTTATACTCAGAGGACAGCTCTCTGTCCAACTCACTGTCTGTTACCAGGCTGTAGAAATTATTAGAGGAGCCTTTCAGTATAAAAGGTATATTTTCACTAATAAAACATCTCACATTTCCATTTTCACCTGAGTCTTGATCCTCTACATTTATCATTGTAACAACTGTGTTTATTTTAGCATCTTCTGAAATCACAGTGGACTTTGACATTATATTAATTTCAGGTATGTTATCATTTACATCTTGTACTTCAATTATTAATTCACAAGTATCAGTGAGTCCTCCTTCATCAATTGCATGTAAATTTAATTCAAACTGTTTTGACTTTTCAAAGTCAATGTTTCCAATTACAGATATCTGACCATTTTCTTTGTTTATCTCAAACATATTTTTTGCATTTTGTACATTATTAGTGATAGAATAAGTGATTTTACTGTTAGATCCGTGATCAGCATCTGAAGCTGTCACAGTCGCTACAATCGTACCTTTAGGTGAATTCTCAGTAACTGTAGCTTTGTATGTTTGCTGTGTAAAAACAGGAGCGTTATCATTTGCGTCTAAGACTGTAATGGCGATCATCATTGTTCCTGACATCTGCGGCTCTCCTCCGTCTACGGCTGTTAACACCAGAGAGATCTGCTCCTGTTTCTCTCTGTCTAAAGGCTTCTGCAGCACCATCTCTACATTTGTGTTTCCATCTGCACGACTATGTAATTTTAAAGCAAAGTTATCAGTCGGTTTTAATTCATAATGTTGAACTCTATTTTTTCCTATATCCTGATCATCTGCTCTTTTGAGGTTAAATTTCGCTCCAATGGTTGCTGATTCACTGATTTTAAAATGAATTTCGTTTTTCTCAAATGTTGGTACGTTATCATTAATATCTGTGATCTGAACAGTGACTGTGTAAAACTCCATCGGGTTTTCTAAAATGATCTGAAAATGCAGCGCACAAAGCGCAGTCTCCGTGCACAGCGCCTCTCTGTCTATCCTCTGTTTGACGAGCAGGACGCCTCTCTCTCTGTTCAGCTCCATGTACTCGTCGCTGCTTCTCGTGTAGATTTTAGCTTTTCCTGAAATCAGACGTTTGATTTCTAGTCCTAAATCCTGCGCTATGTTTCCCACTAAAGAGCCTTTGGACATTTCCTCTGGGATTGAATAGCTGACCTGCCCGCACACTGAGTACACGGAGAGCAGACAGATGAACAACAGCACTTGCAGATTCATTGTTCTTCCAGATTTACTCACACCGAGGCTCAGCCGTCAGATTATAATCCCAAAGCAAAGATAACGTGGATCCAAACGTCCAAAATCACATGAACTAATCCATCAATCCACCAGTTTGAAGAAAAATAATAAATATCCAGTTTTTAGTTCAACAAAGAGCAGAAATGACCGATCCGTGTCCGTCCTTTTCTTTCTGCACACTGTCGACGTTACATGGAAGGTTCTGCTATTAATGAGCTCATACTTCACAACACTCAGGTCAACAGCGTCCCTACGAGTCCAAATGATGACACTGCAGCAAAACCACTGAGTGTCAACCTGTATTATATTTAAATGAGTCCTACGTACATAAATATAGCAAATTATTGAAAATATTCAATCAAAAGAATGAAAATTAGATAAATAAAAACAGCAACTTAATATTTAATTGCTACTTTGTTCATATAAAAAAATACTGTGAAAAGATTTCTAAAAATGAAAAAAAATATAAATCAAAAATGTATAATGCTACAACAACGTTAAAAGCTATTAAACACAGAATAACAAAAAAAAAAAAATCCAAGTGTACATTTAATTTATCATAACAGGAATAAATAGAGCATTAGAAGAGTACAATAGTGTAGATCAAGGATACACATGTTTATTTGTCAAAATAATTAAATAAATAAAAAATCCACAAGTCATAACCCTCGTCTGTTTTGTTGCTGTCCTTGGTCCTGAAGATATTAAAATTATTGTAAAACGAACAATAAGAAACTATTGACAAGTTTTGCTATGATTCTAAATAATCCATGGTGACATTTTTTGTTTTTTCAAACTGCAATTTCAGCAATGTAGACTAAGCTTCATTCTCAAAATTATGAATGTTAAAATGACAGATGATGATGATGACAAAAAATGCGCGCTGATTATTTCTGAATGCACGAATGTAAGAAGTTACTAAAATCAGGCTTTCTAAAAAAACCCAATTGTTTATCTGTTGTTAATAAGAAGAGGAAAAAGAAAGATTTTAACTGTGGCTCAGATAGAAAAGTGTGTCCAATCTTCATCCCTCCAATAATCTGATCAATAATCTGATCAAATCAATCGGTGACATTGTTTGTCAACGAAAGCTTTTCAAATTAAATGTGGGCTTTACAACTTTCGCGAATTTCAATGACATTTACAAGCGTTATGAAAACTCCATGTTACGTGATTAGTAGACTGCCCAAAAATAATGACATCATGGCCTAGTCCGCCTTCTTAGCTTCAGACCTCCTTCATTAACAGACTTCGCACTTTTGGTTGATTATTGCGTGATGGGCGTGTCAGGAGACTGGACCGGAGAATAAGGGCAGGAGAAAGGCGCGTAACTGCAGGTGTGTAAATAAGCGCTTTAGTCCAGACTGGAGAATAAGGCCCAAAAAGAACAATATCACAAAACAAACAATATTAAAGATTAATATGGAGAGGTATTCAATTGGTGTCTCAGTTCAAGTACTTGGGAATCACACTGGATTATAATCTAACTTTCAAGAAATATATAGAAAAGTTAACACTACAAAATTTAACTTCCAAAAATTTAAACAAATCAGGCTCTTTATTTTCACTCCTGCTGCTAAATCATACCTTCAGATACTTTATATCAATAAGAAATTGCTTCAGTTTGTTGTAAATCATGTCTATATTATGTCCATGTCTGTGTGTATATTATGTTCATGTCTGTATATGTTATTGTCATTGTCTTAAATATATGAGTACAATGGATGAAAAGTAGCTCATGGCTAAATCTGGCACATTCACAAAAAGTATTGTGGTGTTCATTAATGTGCACTGTCTTCTCCAAATAAACAAATAAAGTAAAAATAAAATATTAACAGCAGCAATAAATTAATAGGTACAGATATTTTACACAGATTACTTGATTGTAAACATGTTAAAGAACAACTTTGAATAAATGAAAAAAAAAAATCAACGATAGTATTATTCTTATGGTTTGAGAAGTTTTTCAATAGTTTAGCTGTATATTATTGTGACAATAAGGCAAGAAACCTCTTTACATGACATTTATCAGCACTGATGCCCCAAAAACGTTTGTCATATTGACTCATATCCTCAAAGGTACTTGCAAAGTTATCATTACCATTAAAATATGTCCAAAAATACTGTTTAACTAACCTCCAGAGGAGAATCTGGTTCATCCAGGATGTTCCTGTCACTCTGTATCCGCTGCATGGTCCCTGTTGAACTGGGCTCCATTATCAGCACGTTCTGACTACCAGCTCTGCCGAATTTACAGTCACTCTTTCTGGAGTCTGTGGTCCTGCACACCTCGTAATTGTACACGTGTGGGAGAGTCCCTGTCCCCAAAGTGTCTGAGTAACGTGGTGGATAATATGGGATCACAGGCAGCTTGGACTGATACAGGATGCGAGACTGTCTCCATCTGTAGATCTTCACTGAGATGATCACCACTAAACAGGTGATGAACAGGAAGGAGACTACAGCCAGAGCCAGCACTAAGTAAAAAGTCAGGTTGTCCTTGTACTCCTTGTCGTGTGTGAAGTCAGTGAATTCTGACAGCACTTCAGGGAAGCTGTCGGCCACCGCCACGTTCACAATGACTGTAGCTGAACGAGAAGGCTGCCCGTTGTCCTCCACTATAACAGTCAGTCTTTGTTTCACTGCATCTTTATCACTCACTTGGCGGATAGTTCTGATCTCTCCATTCTGTAAGCCCACTTCAAACAGCGCCCTGTCTGTGGCTTTCTGCAGTTTATACGAGAGCCAGGCATTCTGTCCAGAGTCCACATCAACAGCCACCACTTTAGTCACCAGATAGCCCACATCTGCTGAACGGGGAACCATCTCAGCCACCACAGAGCCACCAGTCTGGACTGGGTACAGCACCTGAGGGGGGTTGTCGTTCTGGTCCTGGATCAGGATTTTCACTGTCACGTTGCTGCTGAGAGGAGGAGAACCTCCATCCTGAGCTTTGACCCTAAAGTGGAAATCTTTGATGTGTTCGTAGTCCAAAGAGCGCACTGCGTGGATGACTCCACTGTCAGCACTGACGGACACATATGAGGAGACTGGCACTCCGTTAACAGAGGAGTCCTCCAGTATGTAAGAAACACGGGCATTCTGGTTCCAGTCAGCGTCTGTGGCTTTCACTGTGAATATAGAGAGGCCTGGTGTGTTGTTTTCTACAATGTAGGCCTCATATGAGCTCCTCTCAAAGACAGGCGCGTTGTCATTAACATCAGAGATCTGTAAGGTGAGAGTGACGCTGCTGGAGAGGGAGGGCACTCCCTCATCAGAGCAGGTCACTGTGATGTTATACTCAGAGGACAGCTCTCTGTCCAACTCACTGTCTGTTACCAGACTGTAGAAATTATTGGATGTTGTTTTCAGTATAAAAGGTATATTTTCACTAATAAAACATTTCATATTTCCATTTTCTTCTGAGTCTTGATCCTCAACATTTATTACTGTAACAACTGTGTTTATTTTAGCATCTTCTGAAATCACAGTGGACTTTGACATTATATTAATTTCAGGTGTGTTGTCATTTACATCTTGTACTTCAATTATTAATTCACAAGTATCAGTGAGTCCTCCTTCATCAATTGTATGTAAATTTAATTGAAACTGTTTTGATTTTTCAAAATCAATGTTTCCAATTACAGATATCTGACCATTTTCTTTATTTATCTCAAAAACATTCCTGACACTTTCCAACGCATTAGTGATAGAATAAGTGATTTTACTGTTAGATCCGTGATCAGCATCTGAAGCTGTCACAGTCGCTACAATCGTACCTTTAGGTGAATTCTCAGTAACTGTAGCTTTGTATGTTTGCTGTGTAAAAACAGGAGCGTTATCATTGACGTCTAAGACTGTAATGGCGATCATCATTGTTCCTGACATCTGCGGCTCTCCTCCGTCTACGGCTGTTAACACCAGAGAGATCTGCTCCTGTTTCTCTCTGTCTAAAGGCTTCTGCAGCACCATCTCTACATTTTTATGACCGTCTGCATTATTGTGCATTTTAAGTGCAAAATGATCCGTCGGTTTTAAAACGTAATTTTCAACCCTATTTTTTCCTGAATCATTGTCTAAAGCTCTCTCCAGGTTAAATTTTGCCCCAATGGTCGCTGATTCACTGATTTTAAAATGTATCTCATTATTTTTAAATGTTGGTACGTTATCATTAATATCTGTGATCTGAACAGTGACTGTGTAAAATTCAATCGGGTTTTCTAAAATGATCTGAAAATGCAGCGCACAAAGCGCAGTCTCCGTGCACAGCGCCTCTCTGTCTATCCTCTGTTTGACGAGCAGGACGCCTCTCTCTCTGTTCAGCTCCATGTACTCGTCGCTGCTTCTCGTGTAGATTTTAGCTTTTCCTGAAATCAGACGTTTGATTTCTAGTCCTAAATCCTGCGCTATGTTTCCCACTAAAGAGCCTTTGGACATTTCCTCTGGGATTGAATAGCTGACCTGCCCGCACACTGAGTACACGGAGAGCAGACAGATGAACAACAGCACTTGCAGATTCATTGTTCTTCCAGATTTACTCACACCGAGGCTCAGCCGTCAGATTATAATCCCAAAGCAAAGATAACGTGGATCCAAACGTCCAAAATCACATGAACCAATCCATCAATCCACCAGTTTGAAGAAAAATAATAAATATCCAGTTTTTAGTTCAACAAAGAGCAGAAATGACCGATCCGTGTCCGTCCTTTTCTTTCTGCACACTGTCGACGTTACATGGAAGGTTCTGCTATTAATGAGCTCATACTTCACAACACTCAGGTCAACAGCGTCCCTACGAGTCCAAATGATGAAACTGCAGCAAAACCACTGAGTGTAAACTTGTATTATGTTTAAGAGTCCTACGTACATAAATATAGCAAATTATTTGAAATACTCAGTCAATTTTTATTTTTTTTTAAACAGTGACTTCATTTTTATTTGCTACTTTGTTTTTAAAAAAAAGAATGAAAAGTGAAAAGATTTGTAACAAAAAAAAAAAAAATGATACATGGAAAATGAACAAGGCTACAACAACTTTAAAAGGTATACAACACAGAATAACCAAAAAATAATAATAAATATGTGTATATTTAATACGTCATAACAGGAATAAAAAGAGGCATAAGAGGAGTAAATAATGTAGTTCAATGACACACATGTTTATTTAGCAAATAGAAAACCAAATCCATATATCCCAACCCTCGTCTGTTTTGTTGCTGTCCTTGGTTCTGGATATATTAAAATTAGTTTTAAACGAACAATAAGAAACTAGTAACAAGTGTTGCTCTGATTCTAAAAAATCAATGGTGAAATACATATTTTGTTTTTTCAAACTCTTCAATACCTGCAATGTAGGCCTTATTCTCAAAAATATGAATATTAAAAGTATTTTTGGGTGAGGGAACCAAGCTTATTTGGTCAAATAGTGCATGCTGATTCAGAATATGAACATACGAAGGCTGTGACTTCAGCTAGAGCTGGGCAATATATCGAGATTCAAGATATATCAGACTTTCTATCTAAATCTATAAATGACTATATTGCCGATCGCGATAATTTTTAGTTTTTTACTTGTTTTTATTTACACAATCACACAGTACAATTAACATCATACAAGTATTTAATAATATTTTTCGAGTACAGTCAAACAGTGTCCTTCTTTACAATTTTTCCATATTCCATATTATTTGTAACCAATTCACAGACAACAGTCAGAAATTTCAGTGTGTATTTGTATATAATCTTTATTTTATTGTTTTTATTGTGCAATATCCTTTCTTTCCACATGTCTTCCCTCTTTCTATCTGTGCTGTGTACAGGCCCAGGTATCTTCTTATTCATCTGCTGCTTAAATTCTGCAAATTTCCCATTTGTGGGACTCATAAAGTTTATTTTTATCTTTATTCCTAAGACATTTATTTTATTGCTTATTTTGTGAAATACTGAATTTAGGAGTCGCTCAACCTTCAGCATTTTTACAAAAAAAAACTGTTAATATTTGAAATGTGATAATGTTGGTTTATGTGATCAAATTTTAGTCAAATCAATTTGGGATGTCAATAATGTCCGTTACATTACATTAGAAAACAACTCTGTGGAGCACGTAAACCCACCAATGCAACATATTGTGGAAAGATAAACGTAGATATTAGCAATATTTGTGAATCAAATTATTCATTTTTGTTCATGCAGACAAGTTGTTTAGTGATATCGCTCCGTTTTTCGTAGCTGAGTTTTCTGACATTTGCAAGATAAAGTTCTAAACAGTTGTTGGCACGAGCATAAAATGATCTCTAAGCTAACCATGTCTATAAGCAGTTTTAAACTGTGAATTTGAGCTTGAAGGACTTGAAATTCAGCTTGGGAACAAGGAATATAGGAATCAGCACATCAAAATATTCTAAAACTATCATGTTACCTGCTTTTACCACAATTTGCAGCAAACCGCTATAGTTCCAGCACCTTTTTTGAGAATCAGGCCTTGTCTAATGTCAGCAGTAAAAACATTGATAATAAAGTCAGAGCTGCCAGCCTTATCAGAATTGAAGCTGTATTTCAACTAGAAAACTTCTGAATTATTTTCACAAGCAGGAAAATAGTGAACAATCAGGGAGTAAGTTAAAAAACAATAAAACAAAAACCTCAGAAAAAAAAAAAAAAAAAAAAAAAAACTGATTCAAAATCCAGCCTCAGAAACGGTATATGGAATATTTGAACCACAGTTTTTACTACAAGCAGTTCAACAATACCACCACACTTCCACAACAAAGTCCAACTTAGAAACAAAAATGAAGTGAGAAACACCTTCAAAAATCTTATCAATTGTTGAATTTTAATCTGCACTATTGCTCAATCATTGTAAATAAAAATGTGATAATTATTACCGTAGTGTGTTTTTATTTAAGTTATGACAGTTCAAAAACAATCAACAATGGCATGACTTCACTACATTTATTAGACGTTAAAGAGGCTTTTAATTTTAAAGATATTAATTACATTTCTATTTCCGTTTTCATCCTTTAACTTTATTTACCATTTATAGGCTTCCTCAGCTTATATAACAGAATACTATACATGAACCCAATAAAATGGCACATTAGCAATTTTTGTTAAAATCATCATATTTAAGTTTTATAATCATCTCTTGAAAATAATATAAAAAGCAATCATTATAAAGACTTAAAAACGACTATCAAAATACTAAAAAGACACAAGCATTGCAATCACAAAAAGACCAATATCACAAAACAATGTTAAAATTTCTGTAGATGGAGAGGCAATTGAATTGATGTTTCAGTTCAAGTTATTGGGAATCATACTGAATATAACCTTCAAGACCGTGGCTCAGTGATAGAGTGGGTCGGCCAACAACCGAAGGGTTGGGGGTTTGAATCTTGTTTTAGCCAAGTCATTGGTATTGTGTCCTTGGGCAAGGCACTTTACCCACATTGCCTTGTTGAATTGTGCATGAATGTTTGTGGTGGTAAGAGGGGCCGTAGACGCAAAATGACAGCCACGGTTCTGTCAGTATGCCCCAGGGAATCACAACCGGTATGTAATAAAAATGTTGATAACACTATAAAATTTTACTTCCAAAAGTTTAAACAAATGAGGATGTTTATTTCCACTACTGCTGCGAAATCATACTTTCATTTGATAGTATTATTCTCATGGTTTGAGAAGTTTTTACTGTATATTATTGTTATAATAAGATAAGAAACCTTATTACATGAAAATAATAAGCACTGATGCCCCAAAACTTTTGCCATTATCAATCTTACCAAAAAAAATTGCAAAGTTAAATTTACCATTTAAATATGTAGGAGAGGTGTAGTTTTGGACTCATATATCGTAAAGAAGCAGAACTGACTTTTTTGTCAAAAACCTAGAAACAAAAAAACAAGTGAAAGTCCAAAAATACTGTTTAACTAACCTCCAGAGGAGAATCTGGTTCATCCAGGATGTTCCTGTCACTCTGTATCCGCTGCATGGTCCCTGTTGAACTGGGCTCCATTATCAGCACGTTCTGACTACCAGCTCTGCCGAACTTACAGTCACTCTTTCTGGAGTCTGTGGTCCTGCACACCTCGTAATTGTACACGTGTGGGAGAGTCCCTGTCCCCAAAGTGTCTGAGTAACGTGGTGGATAATATGGGATCACAGGCAGCTTGGACTGATACAGGATGCGAGACTGTCTCCATCTGTAGATCTTCACTGAGATGATCACCACTAAACAGGTGATGAACAGGAAGGAGACTACAGCCAGAGCCAGCACTAAGTAAAAAGTCAGGTTGTCCTTGTACTCCTTGTCGTGTGTGAAGTCAGTGAACTCTGACAGCACTTCAGGGAAGCTGTCGGCCACCGCCACGTTCACAATGACTGTAGCTGAACGAGAGGGCTGCCCGTTGTCCTCCACTATAACAGTCAGTCTTTGTTTCACTGCATCTTTATCACTCACTTGGCGGATAGTTCTGATCTCTCCATTCTGTAAGCCCACTTCAAACAGCGCCCTGTCTGTGGCTTTCTGCAGTTTATACGAGAGCCAGGCATTCTGTCCAGAGTCCACATCAACAGCCACCACTTTAGTCACCAGATAGCCCACATCTGCTGAACGGGGAACCATCTCAGCCACCACAGAGCCACCAGTCTGGACTGGGTACAGCACCTGAGGGGGGTTGTCGTTCTGGTCCTGGATCAGGATTTTCACTGTCACGTTGCTGCTGAGAGGAGGAGAACCTCCATCCTGAGCTTTGACCCTGAAGTGGAAATCTTTGATGTGCTCGTAGTCTAAAGAGCGCACTGCGTGGATGACTCCACTGTCAGCACTGACGGACACATATGAGGAGACTGGCACTCCGTTAACAGAGGAGTCCTCCAGTATGTAAGAAACACGGGCATTCTGGTTCCAGTCAGCGTCTGTGGCTTTCACTGTGAATATAGAGAGGCCTGGTGTGTTGTTTTCTACAATGTAGGCCTCATATGAGCTCCTCTCAAAGACAGGAGCGTTGTCATTAACATCAGAGATCTGTAAGGTGAGAGTGACGCTGCTGGAGAGGGAGGGCACTCCCTCATCAGAGCAGGTCACTGTGATGTTATACTCAGAGGACAGCTCTCTGTCCAACTGACTGTCTGTAATCAGGCTGTAGAAATTATTGGATGTTGTTTTCAGCACAAAAGGAATATTTTCACTAATAAAACATCTCACATTTCCATTTTCCCTTGAGTCTTGATCCTCTACATTTATTACTGTAACAACTGTGTTTATTTTAGCATCTTCTGAAATCACAGTGGACTTTGACATTATATTAATTTCAGGTTTGTTGTCATTTACATCTTGTACTTCGATTAATAAATTACATGAGTCTGTGAGTCCTCCTTCATCAATTGCACGTAAATTTAATTGAAATTGTATTGATTTTTCAAAGTCAATGTTTCCAATTACAGATATCTGACCATTTTCTTTGTTTATCGCAAACATATTTTTTGCATTTTTTACATTATTAATGATATAATAAGTTATTTTACTGTTAGATCCGTGATCAGCATCTGAAGCTGTCACAGTCGCTACAATCGTACCTTTAGGTGAATTCTCAGTAACTGTAGCTTTGTATGTTTGCTGTGTAAAAACAGGAGCGTTATCATTTGCGTCTAAGACTGTAATGGCGATCATCATTGTTCCTGACATCTGCGGCTCTCCTCCGTCTACGGCTGTTAACACCAGAGAGATCTGCTCCTGTTTCTCTCTGTCTAAAGGCTTCTGCAGCACCATCTCTACATTTGTGTTTCCATCTGCACGATTATGTAATTTTAAAGCAAAGTTATCAGTCGGTTTTAATTCATAGTGTTGAACTCCATTTTTTCCTATATCCTGATCATCAGCTCTTTCCAGCTCAAATTTTGCTCCCACATTTGCTGATTCACTGATTTTAAAATTAATTTCGTTTTTCTCAAATGTCGGTGCGTTATCGTTAATATCTGTGATCTGAACAGTGACTGTGTAAAATTCAATCGGGTTTTCCAAAATGATCTGAAAATGCAGCGCACAAAGCGCAGTCTCCGTGCACAGCGCCTCTCTGTCTATCCTCTGTTTGACGAGCAGGACGCCTCTCTCTCTGTTCAGCTCCATGTACTCGTCGCTGCTTCTCGTGTAGATTTTAGCTTTTCCTGAAATCAGACGTTTGATTTCTAGTCCTAAATCCTGCGCTATGTTTCCCACTAAAGAGCCTTTGGACATTTCCTCTGGGATTGAATAGCTGACCTGCCCGCACACTGAGTACACGGAGAGCAGACAGATGAACAACAGCACTTGCAGATTCATTGTTCTTCCAGATTTACTCACACCGAGGCTCAGCCGTCAGATTATAATCCCAAAGCAAAGATAACGTGGATCCAAACGTCCAAAATCACATGAACTAATCCATTAATCCACCAGTTTGAAGAAAAATAATAAATATCCAGTTTTTAGTTCAACAAAGAGCAGAAATGACCGATCCGTGTCCGTCCTTTTCTTTCTGCACACTGTCGACGTTACATGGAAGGTTCTGCTATTAATGAGCTCATACTTCACAACACTCAGGTCAACAGCGTCCCTACGAGTCCAAATGATGAAACTGCAGCAAAACCACTGAGTGTCAACCTGTATTATATTTAAAAGAGTCCTACGTACATAAATATAGCAAATTATTTGAAATACTAAGTCAATTTTTATTTTTTTTAAACAGTGACTTCATTTTTATTTGCTACTTTGTTTTAAAAAAAATACTGTGAAAAGATTTGTAAAAATAAAAAAAAATGATACATGGAAAATGAACAAGGCTACAACAACTTTAAAAGGTATACAACACAAAATAACCAAAAAATAATAATAAATATGTGTATATTTAATCCGTCATAACAGGAATAAAAAGAGGCATAAGAGGAGTAAATAATGTAGTTCAATGATACACGTTTATTTAGCAAATAGAAAATCAAATCCATGTTTCCCATCCCTCGTCTGTTTTGTTGCTGTCCTTGGTTCTGGATATAATAAAATTAGTTTTAAACGAACAATAAGAAACTAGTAACAAGTGTTGCTCTGATTCTAAATAATTCATGGTGAAATACATATTTTGTTTTTTAAACTCTTCAATACCTGCAATGTAGGCCTTATTCTCAAAAATAGGAATATTAAAAGTATTTTGGGGTAAGGGAACCAAGCTTGTTTGGTCAAACAGTGCATGCTGATTCAGAATATGAACGTACGAAGGTTGTGACTTCAGCTAGAGCTGGAAAATATATCGAGATTCAAGATACATCAGACTTTCTATCTAAATCTATAAATGACTATATTGTCGATCGTGATAATTTTTAGTTTTTTACTTTTTTTTATTTACACAATCACACAGTACAATTAACATCATACAAGTATTTAATATTATTTTTCGAGTACAGTCAAACAGTGTCCTTCTTTACAATTTTTCCATATTCCATATTATTTGTAACCAATTCACAGACAACAGTCAGAAATTTCAGTGTGTGTATGTATATAATCTTTATTTTATTGTTTTTATTGTGCAATATCCTTTCTTGCCACATGTCTTCCCTCTTTCTATCTGTGCTGTGTACAGGCCCAGGTATCTTCTTATTCATCTGCTGCTTAAATTCTGCAAATTTCCCATTAGTGGGACTCATGATGTTTATTTTTATCTTTATTCCTAAGACATTTATTTTATTGCTTATTTTGTGAAATACTGAATTTAGGAGTCGCTCAACCTTCAGCATTTTACAAAAAAAAAAAAAAAAAATGTTAATATTTGAAATGTGATAATGTTGGTTTATGTGATCAAATTTTAGTCAAATCAATTTGGGATGTCATTAATGTCCGTTACATTACATTAGAAAAAAACTCTGTGGAGCACGTAAACCCACCAATGCAACATATTGTGTAAAGATAAACGTAGATATTAGCAATATTTGTGAATCAAATCATTCATTTTTGTTCATGCAGACAAGTTGTTTAGTGATATCGCTCCATTTTTATGACATTTGCAAGATAAAGTTCTAAACAGTTGTTGGCACGAGCATAAAATTATCTCTAAGCTAACCATGTCTATAAGCAGTTTTAAACTGTGAATTTGAGCTTAAAGGACTTGAAATTCAGCTTGGGAACAAGGAATATAGGAATCAGCACATCAAAATATTCTAAAACTATCATGTTACCTGCTTTTACCACAATTTGCAGCAAACCGCTATAGTTCCAGCACCTTTTTTGAGAATCAGGCCTAGTCTAATAGTTATGTCATCAGCAAAAACATCAATATAAAAAAACAGAGCGTATACCAGCCTTATCAGAATTGAAGCTGTATTTCAACTAGAAAACTTCTGAATTATTTTCACCAGCAGGAAAATAGTGAACAATCAGGGAGTAAGTTAAAAAACAATAAAACAAAAACCTCAGAAGAAAAAACTGGTTTAAAATCCAGCCTCAGAGACGGCAAATGAAATATTTGAAGAACAATTTTTACCACAAGCAGTTCAACAATACCATCACACTTCCACAACAAAGTCCAACTTAGAAACACAACTGAAGTGAGAAACATCTTCAAAAATCTTACCAACAGTTGAATTGTAATCTGTACACAGTATTGCTCAATCATAGTAAATAAAAATGTGATCATTATTACTGTAGTTTGCTTTTATTTAAGTTATAACTGTTCAAAAACAATCACCAATGGCACAACTTCACTATATTTATTAGACGTTGCAATTAAGGAGGATTTTAAATTTAAAGATGTAAATTAAGTTTCTATTTCTATTTTCATTCTTTAGCTTTATTTACCATTGAAGACGCTTACTCAGCTTATATAACAGAAAACTATACATTTACCCAGTGAAGTGGAACATTACAATTTTTTGTTAAAATCATCATATTTCAGTTTTATAATCACCTCTTGAAAATAATATTAAAAACATACGTATTAAAAATTTAAGACAACTATCTTGTGCGCAATTCTAAAAAGACTCATATACCGAAAATAAGTAGAACTGACTTTCTGTCAAATCAATAGAAACAAAAAAAAAAACAACTGAAAGTTCAAAAAATACTGTTTAACTAACCTCCAGAGGAGAGTCTGGTTCATCCAGGATGTTCCTGTCACTCTGTATCCGCTGCATGGTCCCTGTTGAACTGGGCTCCATTATCAGCACGTTCTGACTACCAGCTCTGCCGAACTTACAGTCACTCTTTCTGGAGTCTGTGGTCCTGCACACCTCGTAATTGTACACATGTGGGAGAGTCCCTGTCCCCAAAGTGTCTGAGTAACGTGGTGGATAATATGGGATCACAGGCAGCTTGGACTGATACAGGATGCGAGACTGTCTCCATCTGTAGATCTTCACTGAGATGATCACCACTAAACAGGTGATGAACAGGAAGGAGACTACAGCCAGAGCCAGCACTAAGTAAAAAGTCAGGTTGTCCTTGTACTCCTTGTCGTGTGTGAAGTCAGTGAACTCTGACAGCACTTCAGGGAAGCTGTCGGCCACCGCCACGTTCACAATGACTGTAGCTGAACGAGAGGGCTGCCCGTTGTCCTCCACTATAACAGTCAGTCTTTGTTTCACTGCATCTTTATCACTCACTTGGCGGATAGTTCTGATCTCTCCATTCTGTAAGCCCACTTCAAACAGCGCCCTGTCTGTGGCTTTCTGCAGTTTATACGAGAGCCAGGCATTCTGTCCAGAGTCCACATCAACAGCCACCACTTTAGTCACCAGATAGCCCACATCTGCTGAACGGGGAACCATCTCAGCCACCACAGAACCACCAGTCTGGACTGGGTACAGCACCTGAGGGGGGTTGTCGTTCTGGTCCTGGATCAGGATTTTCACTGTCACGTTGCTGCTGAGAGGAGGAGAACCTCCATCCTGAGCTTTGACCCTGAAGTGGAAATCTTTGATGTGTTCGTAGTCCAAAGAGCGCACTGCGTGGATGACTCCACTGTCAGCACTGACGGACACATATGAGGAGACTGGCACTCCGTTAACAGAGGAGTCCTCCAGTATGTAAGAAACACGGGCATTCTGGTTCCAGTCAGCGTCTGTGGCTTTCACTGTGAATATAGAGAGGCCTGGTGTGTTGTTTTCTACAATGTAGGCCTCATATGAGCTCCTCTCAAAAACAGGCGCATTGTCATTAACATCAGAGATCTGTAAGGTGAGAGTGACGCTGCTGGAGAGGGAGGGCACTCCCTCATCAGAGCAGGTCACTGTGATGTTATACTCAGAGGACAGCTCTCTGTCCAACTCACTGTCTGTTACCAGGCTGTAGAAATTATTAGATGTTGTTTTCAGTATAAAAGGTAAATTTTCACTAATAAAACATCTCATATTTCCATTTTCACCAAAGTCTTGATCCTCAATGTTTATTACTGTAACAACTGTGTTTATTTTAGCATCTTCTGAAATCACAGTGGACTTTGACATTATATTAATTTCAGGTGTGTTGTCATTTACATCTTGTACTTCAATTATTAATTTACATGAATCAGTGAGTCCTCCTTCATCAATTGCACGTACATTTAATTGAAACTGTTTTGATTTTTCAAAATCAATGTTTCCAATTACAGATATCTGACCATTTTCTTTGTTTATCTCAAAAACATTCCTGACACTTTCCAATGCATTAGTGATAAAATAAGTGATTTTACTGTTAGATCCGTGATCAGCATCTGAAGCTGTCACAGTCGCTACAATCGTACCTTTAGGTGAATTCTCAGTAACTGTAGCTTTGTATGTTTGCTGTGTAAAAACAGGAGCGTTATCATTTGCGTCTAAGACTGTAATGGCGATCATCATTGTTCCTGACATCTGCGGCTCTCCTCCGTCTACGGCTGTTAACACCAGAGAGATCTGCTCCTGTTTCTCTCTGTCTAAAGGCTTCTGCAGCACCATCTCTACATTTTTATGACCGTCTGCGTTATTTTGTACTTTTAGAGCAAAATGATCCGTTGGTTTCAATGTATAAATTTCAACTCGATTTTTCCCTGCGTCACGGTCAACAGCTCTTTCCAGCTCAAATTTTGCTCCCACATTTGCTGATTCACTGATTTTAAAATTCATCTCGTTTTTCTCAAATGTCGGTGCGTTATCATTAATATCTGTGATCTGAACAGTGACTGTGTAAAATTCAATCGGGTTTTCTAAAATGATCTGAAAATGCAGCGCACAAAGCGCAGTCTCCGTGCACAGCGCCTCTCTGTCTATCCTCTGTTTGACGAGCAGGACGCCTCTCTCTCTGTTCAGCTCCATGTACTCGTCGCTGCTTCTCGTGTAGATTTTAGCTTTTCCTGAAATCAGACGTTTGATTTCTAGTCCTAAATCCTGCGCTATGTTTCCCACTAAAGAGCCTTTGGACATTTCCTCTGGGATTGAATAGCTGACCTGCCCGCACACTGAGTACACGGAGAGCAGACAGATGAACAACAGCACTTGCAGATTCATTGTTCTTCCAGATTTACTCACACCGAGGCTCAGCCGTCAGATTATAATCCCAAAGCAAAGATAACGTGGATCCAAACGTCCAAAATCACATGAACCAATCCATCAATCCACCAGTTTGAAGAAAAATAATAAATATCCAGTTTTTAGTTCAACAAAGAGCAGAAATGACCGATCCGTGTCCGTCCTTTTCTTTCTGCACACTGTCGACGTTACATGGAAGGTTCTGCTATTAATGAGCTCATACTTCACAACACTCAGGTCAACAGCGTCCCTACGAGTCCAAATGATGAAACTGCAGCAAAACCACTGAGTGTCAACCTGTATTATGTTTTAAATGAGTCCTACGTACATAAATATAGCAAATTATTGAAAATATCCAGTCAAAATCATTAAAAAATAAATAAGTAAATAACGATTTAATAGATAATTGCTACTTTGTTTATTTTCAAAAAAATATAAATACCGTGAAAAGATTTGTAAAAATAAAAAGAATGATGAATGGAAAATGTATAAGGCTAAAACTATTTTAAAAGCTATACAACACATAAAATAACCAAAAAATAATATATAAGTATGTATTTAATCTATCATAATAGGAATAAAAAGAGGCATAAGAGTAGTAAATAGTGTAGATCAATGATACATTTTTTTTTGGCAAATAAAAAATCAAATCCATATTTCCCAACCTTCGTCTGTTTTGTTGCTGTCCTTGGTCCTGAATATATTAAAATTATTGTAAAAGGAACAATAAGAATCTAGTGACAAGTGTTTCTATGATTCTAAATAATCCATGGTGAAATACATATATTGTTTTTTCCAACTATGCAATACAAGCAATATAGACTAGGCCTTTTTCTAAAAAAAAAAAATATGTTAAAAAAATTTCGGGGTAAGGGAACCAAGCTTATTTGGTCAATTAGTGCATGTTGATTCAGAATATCAATGTACCCAAGATGTGACTTCAGCTAGAGCTGGGCAATATATCGAGATTCAAGATATATCGAGTTTTCTATTCAAGCAACATCAAAAATGACGATATCGCCTATCGAGATATATCTTTCTTCTTTATCCTTTTTTATTTACACAATCACACATTATAAATAACATCATACAAGTATTTATTATATTTTTTAGAATGTAATCAAAGTGTCCTTGACATTTTTTCCATATTTCAAAATTTTGTAGCCAATTCACAGATAACAGTCATAAATTGTAGTGTGTATTTGTATATATACTGTATTTAATTGTTTTAGTTGTGCAATGTCCTTTTTTGCCATGTTTTCATCTTTCTATATGTGTACAGGCCAATATATCTTCCTACTTATCTGCTGCTTAAACTTTGCAATTTTTCCATTTATGGGCCCAATAAAGTTCATCTTTATCTTTATTTCCAAAATATATGTTTTATAGCTTATTTTGTATTAAAAAAAAACTCTATTCATGAGCTGCTGCTTTTGTTACTTCTCAGATCAACATGAAAAGCACAGTTTGATGGATTTCTGAAGGTGTTCTAACTCAGACCTTCTGCTAAACAAGCCACACTACAGAACTCACTCACACGTGCTGTCCCTGATGAGAAGAAGACACAAGTAGCTCATATTGTGCAGATCTTTGTTAATAAATGTGGCTGGGTGGCATTTTGCATCGGCACATTAAACCCAGAATTGTCTTTCAGGTAAAACTTTATTGAGTTAAAAATATTGAGATTGATATTGTATATCGCCATTTTGAGAAACAATATTGAGATATGAGTTTTGGGCCATATTGCCCAGCCCTAACTTGAGCCCATTTATCTCTTCAATTGAAAATCAAAATTGCTGCCAAAACAGCAGAATTTGGCCAACCTTTAGAAACTTAAAAAAAAAAAAAAAAGATAATATTTGGACTGTGATAATAATGGTTTATTTGGTCAAATTTTAGTCAAATAAATTTGAGATGTCATTAATGTCCATTACATTACATTACATTAGAGAAAAAACTCTGTGGAGCAGATAATCCTGCAATGCAACAAATTGTGTAAAGATAAACGTCAATGATATTAGCAAAACTTGTGAATGAAATAACTCATTTGTTTTTATGCAGACAAGTTGTTCACTGATATCACTATTTTTACACCTGCATAGTGCTTTACATCATAGCTGAGTTTTCTGACATTTGCAAGATAAGGTTCTCAAAAGTTGTTGGCACAAGCATAAAATAATCATAAGCTAACCATGTCCATAAGTAGTTTTAAACTGTGAATTTTAGCAGGAAAGACTTTAAATTCAGCTTGGGAACAAGGATAATAGGAATCAGCACATCAAAATATTCTAAAACTATCATGTTACCTGCTTTTACCACAATTTGCACCAAACCGCTATAGTCCCAGCACCTTTTTTGAGAATCATCCCTTGTCTAATAGTTATGTCAGCAGTAAAAACATCAATATAAAAAACAGAGCGTATACCAGCCTTATCAGAATTGAAGCTGTATTTCAACTAGAAAACTTCTGAATTATTTTCACCAGCAGGAAAATAGTGAACAATCAGGGAGTAAGTTAAAATAACAATAAAACAAAAACCTCAGAAGAAAAAAACTGGTTTAAAATCCAGCCTCAGAGACGGCATATGGAATATTTGAAGGACAATTTTTACCACAAGCATTTCGACAATACCATCACACTTCCACAACAAAGTCCAACTTAGAAACACAACTGAAGTGAGAAACATCTTCAAATATCTTACCAACAGTTGAATTGTAATCTGTACACAGTATTGCTCAATCATAGTAAATAAAAATGTGATGATTATTACTGTAGTTTGCTTTTAGTTAAGTTAAAACTCTGTTCAAAAACAATCACCAATGGCACAACTTCACTATATTTATTAGACGTTGCAATTAAGGAGGATTTTAAATTTAAAGATGTAAATTAAGTTTCTATTTCTATTTTCATTCTTTAGCTTTATTTACCATTGAAGACGCTTACTCAGCTTATATAAGAGAAAACTATACATTTACCCAGTGAAGTGGCACATTACAATTTTTTGTTAAAATCATCATATTTCAGTTTTATAATCACCTCTTGAAAATAATATAAAAAGCATACGTATTAAAAATTTAAGACAACTATCTTGTGCGCAATTCTAAAAAGACTCATATACCGAAAATAAGTAGAACTGACTTTCTGTCAAAAAACTAGAAACAAAAAAAAAAAAAAACAACTGAAAGTTCAAAAACTACTGTTTAACTAACCTCCAGAGGAGAATCTGGTTCATCCAGGATGTTCCTGTCACTCTGTATCCGCTGCATGGTCCCTGTTGAACTGGGCTCCATTATCAGCACGTTCTGACTACCAGCTCTGCCGAACTTACAGTCACTCTTTCTGGAGTCTGTGGTCCTGCACACCTCGTAATTGTACACGTGTGGGAGAGTCCCTGTCCCCAAAGTGTCTGAGTAACGTGGTGGATAATATGGGATCACAGGCAGCTTGGACTGATACAGGATGCGAGACTGTCTCCATCTGTAGATCTTCACTGAGATGATCACCACTAAACAGGTGATGAACAGGAAGGAGACTACAGCCAGAGCCAGCACTAAGTAAAAAGTCAGGTTGTCCTTGTATTCCTTGTCATGTGTGAAGTCAGTGAACTCTGACAGCACTTCAGGGAAGCTGTCGGCCACCGCCACGTTCACAATGACTGTAGCTGAACGAGAGGGCTGCCCGTTGTCCTCCACTATAACAGTCAGTCTTTGTTTCACTGCATCTTTATCACTCACTTGGCGGATAGTTCTGATCTCTCCATTCTGTAAGCCCACTTCAAACAGCGCCCTGTCTGTGGCTTTCTGCAGTTTATACGAGAGCCAGGCATTCTGTCCAGAGTCCACATCAACAGCCACCACTTTAGTCACCAGATAGCCCACATCTGCTGAACGGGGAACCATCTCAGCCACCACAGAGCCACCAGTCTGGACTGGGTACAGCACCTGAGGGGGGTTGTCGTTCTGGTCCTGGATCAGGATTTTCACTGTCACGTTGCTGCTGAGAGGAGGAGAACCTCCATCCTGAGCTTTGACCCTGAAGTGGAAATCTTTGATGTGCTCGTAGTCCAAAGAGCGCACTGCGTGGATGACTCCACTGTCAGCACTGACGGACACATATGAGGAGACTGGCACTCCGTTAACAGAGGAGTCCTCCAGTATGTAAGAAACACGGGCATTCTGGTTCCAGTCAGTGTCTGTGGCTTTCACTGTGAATATAGAGAGGCCTGGTGTGTTGTTTTCTACAATGTAGGCCTCATATGAGCTCCTCTCAAAGACAGGCGCGTTGTCATTAACATCAGAGATCTGTAAGGTGAGAGTGATGCTGCTGGAGAGGGAGGGCACTCCCTCATCAGAGCAGGTCACTGTGATGTTATACTCAGAGGACAGCTCTCTGTCCAACTCACTGTCTGTTACCAGGCTGTAGAAATTATTGGATGTTGTTTTCAGCACAAAAGGTATATTTTCACTAATAAAACATTTCATATTTCCATTTTCCCCTGAGTCTAGATCCTCAACATTTATTACTGTAACAACTGTGTTTATTTTAGCATCTTCTGAAATCACAGTGGACTTTGACATTATATTAATTTCAGGTGTGTTGTCATTTACATCTTGTACTTCAATGAATAATTTACATGAATCAGTGAGTCCTCCTTCATCAATTGCACGTAAATTTAATTGAAACTGTTTTGATTTTTCAAAGTCAATGTTTCCAATTACAGATATCTGACCATTTTCTTTGTTTATCTCAAACATATCTTTGGCATTTTTTACAGCATTAGTGATAGAATAAGTGATTTTACTGTTAGATCCGTGATCAGCATCTGAAGCTGTCACAGTCGCTACAATCGTACCTTTAGGTGAATTCTCAGTAACTGTAGCTTTGTATGTTTGCTGTGTAAAAACAGGAGCGTTATCATTTGCGTCTAAGACTGTAATGGCGATCATCATTGTTCCTGACATCTGCGGCTCTCCTCCGTCTACGGCTGTTAACACCAGAGAGATCTGCTCCTGTTTCTCTCTGTCTAAAGGCTTCTGCAGCACCATCTCTACATTCGTGTTTCCATCTGCACTATTATGTAATTTTAAAGCAAAGTTATCAGTTGGTTTTAATTCATAGTGTTGAACTCCATTTTTTCCTATATCCTGATCATCTGCTCTTTCCAGCTCAAATTTGACCCCGATGGTTGCTGATTCACTGATTTTAAATCTCATTTCATTATTCTTAAAAGTCGGTGTGTAATCATTAATATCTGTGATCTGAACAGTAACTGTGTAAAATTCAATCGGGTTTTCTAAAATGATCTGAAAATGCAGCGCACAAAGCGCAGTCTCCGTGCACAGCGCCTCTCTGTCTATCCTCTGTTTGACGAGCAGGACGCCTCTCTCTCTGTTCAGCTCCATGTACTCGTCGCTGCTTCTCGTGTAGATTTTAGCTTTTCCTGAAATCAGACGTTTGATTTCTAGTCCTAAATCCTGCGCTATGTTTCCCACTAAAGAGCCTTTGGACATTTCCTCTGGGATTGAATAGCTGACCTGCCCGCACACTGAGTACACGGAGAGCAGACAGATGAACAACAGCACTTGCAGATTCATTGTTCTTCCAGATTTACTCACACCGAGGCTCAGCCGTCAGATTATAATCCCAAAGCAAAGGTAACGTGGATCCAAACGTCCAAAATCACATGAACTAATCCATTAATCCACCAGTTTGAAGAAAAATAATAAATATCCAGTTTTTAGTTCAACAAAGAGCAGAAATGACCGATCCGTGTCCGTCCTTTTCTTTCTGCACACTGTCGACGTTACATGGAAGGTTCTGCTATTAATGAGCTCATACTTCACAACACTCAGGTCAACAGCGTCCCTACGAGTCCAAATGATGAAACTGCAGCAAAACCACTGAGTGTCAACCTGTATTATATTTTAAATGAGTCCTACGTACAATATATAGCAAATTATTGAAAGTATTCAGTCAAAATTATTAAAAAAAAATAGCCATTTCATAGTTAATTGCTATTTTGTATATATATGTATATATTTAAAAAAAACTATACATACTGTGAAAAGATTTGTAAAAATAAAAAAAATGATAAATGAAAAATGTATAAGGCTGCAACAGCTTTAAAAGCTATACAACACATAAACTAACCAAAAAAATAGATAAGTATATATTTAATCTAGCATAACAGAAATAAAAAGAGGCATAAGAGGAGTAAATAGTGTAGATGAATGATACACATGTTTATTTGGCAAATAAAAAATCAAATCCATATTTCCCAACCCTCGTCTGTTTTGTTGCTGTCCTTGGTCCTGAATATATACTCTATATTGTAAAACGAACAATAAGAAACTAGTAACAAGTGTTGCTCTGATTCTAAATAATCCATGGTGAAATATATATTTTGTTTTTTCAAACTCTTCAATACATGCAATATAGGTCTTATTCTCAAAAATATGAATATGAAAAGTATTTTGGGGTAAGGGAACCAAGCTTATTTAGTCAAATAGGGTTTGTTGATTCAGAATATTAATGTACCCAAACTGTAACTTGAGCTAGAGATGGGCAATATATCGAGATTCAAGATATATCAGACTTTCTATTTAAATATATAGTAAATGACCATATTGCCTATCGAGATATATTTTTGTTTTTTACTTGTTTTTATTTACACAATCACACAGTACAATTAACATCATACAAGTATTTAATATTAATCTTAAAGTACAGTCAAACACTGACCTTCTTTAGAATTTTTCCATATTCCATATTTTTTGTAACCAATCCACAGACAACAGTCAGAAATTTTAGTGTGTATATGTATATATTCTTTATTTTATTGTTTTTGTTGAGCAATGTCCTTTCTTGCCACATGTCTTCCCTCTTTCTATCTGTGCTGTGTACAGGCCCAGGTATATATATATATATATATATATATATATATATATATATATATATATATATATATACAATGGAAAAATACTGAATTTAGGAGTCGCTCAACCTTCAGCTTTTTACAAAAAAAACTGTTAATATTCGATGTGTGATAATGTTGGTTTATTTGATCATATTTTAGTCAAATCAATTTGGGATGTCATTAATGTCCGTTACATTACATTAGAAAACAACTCTGTGGAGCAAGTAAACCCACCAATGCAACATATTGTGTAAAGATAAACGCTGATATTAGCAATACTTGTGAATCAAATCATTCATTTGTTTTCATGCAGACAAGTTGTTTAGTGATATCGCTCCGTTTTTTACACCTGCACATGATGCTTTACATCATAGAGTTTTATGACATTTGCACGATTAAGTTCTAAACAGTTGTTGGCACGAGCATAAAATTATCTCTAAGATATTCATGTCCATAAGTAGTTTTAAACTGTGAATGTGAGCATGAAGGACTTGAAATTCAGCTTCGGAACAATTATATTAAGAATCAGCATATAAAAATATTCTAAAACTATCATGTTACCTGCTTTTACCACAATTTGCCGCTAACCGCTATAGTTCCAGCACTTTTTTTGAGAATCAAGCCTAGTCTTATGTCAGCAGTAAAAACATTGATAATAAAGTCAGAGCTGCCAGCTTTATCAGAATTGAAGCTGTATTTCAACTAGAAAACTTCTGAATTGTTTTCACCAGCAGGAAAATAGTGAACAATCAGGGATTAAGTTCAAAAATGAAAAAACAAAAATACCAGAAAAAAAAAAAATTTCCACCTCAGAGACAGCATATGGATATTTGAAACACATTTTTTGTACCACAAGCAGTTCGACAATACCACCACACTTCCACAACAAAGTCCAACTTAAAAACACAACTGAAGTAAGAAACACCTTCAAAAATCTTACCAGTCGTTGAATTGTAATCTGCACACACTATTATGCTCAATCACAGTGAATAAAAATGTGCTAATTATTACCGTAGTGTGCTTTTATTTAAGTTATGACAGTTCAAATACAATCACCAATGGCATGACTTCACTATATTTATTAGACGATAAGGAAGTTTTTAATTTTAAAGATATAAATTACATTTCTATTTCCATTTTCATTCTTTAGCTTTATTTACCATTTTATAGGCTTCCTCAGCTTATATAACACAATACTATACATGAACCCAATAAAGTAGCACATTGCTATTTTTTGTTAAAATCATCGTAATTAAGTTTTATAATCATGTCTTGAATATAATTTAAAAATCAAACATTATAAAGACTTAAAGACAACTATCTAAATACTAAAAAGACACAAGCATTACAATCAAAAAAAGACAAATATCACAAAACAATGTTAAAATTTCTGTAAATGAGGCATTTGAATTGGTGTTTCAGTTCAAGTTATTGGGTATCATACTGGACTCTGATGTCACTTTCAAGACCGTGGCTCAATGGTAGAGTGGGTCGTCCAATAACCGAACGGTTGGGGGTTCAAATCTCGCTTTAGCCAAGTCATTGGTGTTGTGTCCGTGGGCAAGGCACTTTACCCTCTTTGCCTCATTGAATTGTGCATGAATGTTAGTGGTGGTCAGAGGGGCCTTAGACGCAAAATGGCAGCAACGGTTTTGTCAGTATGCCCCAGGAAAGCATATGGCTACAGTGTAGCTTATCACCACCGGTATGACTGATGTGAGTGACTAGTGTGAACAAATAATGGTTTCTGTACGACTCTCCTAAAAAAAAGCACTATATCCAAGCTGGTATAATTATTATTATTATCATAATTAATATTTAATAATAATAATAATAAAAAGGTTGTGAACACTATAACAATTTACTTCCAAAAGTTTAAACAAATGAAGCTCTTTATTTCTACTACTGCTGCTAAATCATACTTTCATTCGATAGCATTATTCTCATAGTTTGAGAAGTTTTCGCTGTATATTATTGGTATAATAAGATAAGTAACCTTGTTACATGACAATTATCAGCACTGATGCCCCAAAACATTTGCCATATTTAATCTTACCATCAAAAAACTTGCAAAGTTCAATTTACCATTTAGATATGTAGGAGAGGTGTAGTTTTGGACTCATATATTGTAAAGAAGCAGAACTGACTTTTTTGTCAAAAAACTAGAAACAAAAAAACAAGTGAAAGTCCAAAAATACTGTTTAACTAACCTCCAGAGGAGAGTCTGGTTCATCCAGGATGTTCCTGTCACTCTGTATCCGCTGCATGGTCCCTGTTGAACTGGGCTCCATTATCAGCACGTTCTGACTACCAGCTCTGCCGAACTTACAGTCACTCTTTCTGGAGTCTGTGGTCCTGCACACCTCGTAATTGTACACGTGTGGGAGAGTCCCTGTCCCCAAAGTGTCTGAGTAACGTGGTGGATAATATGGGATCACAGGCAGCTTGGACTGATACAGGATGCGAGACTGTCTCCATCTGTAGATCTTCACTGAGATGATCACCACTAAACAGGTGATGAACAGGAAGGAGACTACAGCCAGAGCCAGCACTAAGTAAAAAGTCAGGTTGTCCTTGTACTCCTTGTCGTGTGTGAAGTCAGTGAACTCTGACAGCACTTCAGGGAAGCTGTCGGCCACCGCCACGTTCACAATGACTGTAGCTGAACGAGAGGGCTGCCCGTTGTCCTCCACTATAACAGTCAGTCTTTGTTTCACTGCATCTTTATCACTAACTTGGCGGATAGTTCTGATCTCTCCATTCTGTAAGCCCACTTCAAACAGCGCCCTGTCTGTGGCTTTCTGCAGTTTATACGAGAGCCAGGCATTCTGTCCAGAGTCCACATCAACAGCCACCACTTTAGTCACCAGATAGCCCACATCTGCTGAACGGGGAACCATCTCAGCCACCACAGAGCCACCAGTCTGGACTGGGTACAGCACCTGAGGGGGGTTGTCGTTCTGGTCCTGGATCAGGATTTTCACTGTCACGTTGCTGCTGAGAGGAGGAGAACCTCCATCCTGAGCTTTGACCCTGAAGTGGAAATCTTTGATGTGCTCGTAGTCCAAAGAGCGCACTGCGTGGATGACTCCACTGTCAGCACTGACGGACACATATGAGGAGACTGGCACTCCGTTAACAGAGGAGTCCTCCAGTATGTAAGAAACACGGGCATTCTGGTTCCAGTCAGCGTCTGTGGCTTTCACTGTGAATATAGAGAGGCCTGGTGTGTTGTTTTCTACAATGTAGGCCTCATATGAGCTCCTCTCAAAGACAGGCGCGTTGTCATTAACATCAGAGATCTGTAAGGTGAGAGTGACGCTGCTGGAGAGGGAGGGCAATCCCTCATCAGAGCAGGTCACTGTGATGTTATACTCAGAGGACAGCTCTCTGTCCAACTCACTGTCTGTTACCAGACTGTAGAAATTATTAGAGGAGCCTTTCAGTATAAAAGGTATATTTTCACTAATAAAACATTTCATATTTCCATTTTCTTCTGAGTCTTGATCCTCAACATTTATCATTGTAACAACTGTGTTTATTTTAGCATCTTCTGAAATCACAGTGGACTTTGACATTATATTAATTTCAGGTGTGTTGTCATTTACATCTTGTACTTCAATTAATAATTTACAAGTATCTGTGAGTCCTCCTTCATCAATTGCATGTAAATTTAATTCAAACTGTTTTGATTTTTCAAAGTCAATGTTTCCAATTACAGATATCTGACCATTTTCTTTATTTATCTCAAAAACATTCCTGACACTTTCCAATGCATTAGTGATAAAATAAGTGATTTTACTGTTAGATCCGTGATCAGCATCTGAAGCTGTCACAGTCGCTACAATCGTACCTTTAGGTGAATTCTCAGTAACTGTAGCTTTGTATGTTTGCTGTGTAAAAACAGGAGCGTTATCATTGACGTCTAAGACTGTAATGGCGATCATCATTGTTCCTGACATCTGCGGCTCTCCTCCGTCTACGGCTGTTAACACCAGAGAGATCTGCTCCTGTTTCTCTCTGTCTAAAGGCTTCTGCAGCACCATCTCTACATTTTTATGACCGTCTGCGTTATTGTGCATTTTAAGTGCAAAATGATCCGTCGAATTTAAAACGTAATTTTCAACCCTATTTTTTCCTGAATCATTGTCTAATGCTCTCTCCAGGTTAAATTTTGCCCCAATGGTCGCTGATTCACTGATTTTAAAATGTATCTCATTATTTTTAAATGTCGGTGCGTTATCATTAATATCTGTGATCTGAACAGTGACTGTGTAAAACTCCATCGGGTTTTCTAAAATGATCTGAAAATGCAGCGCACAAAGCGCAGTCTCCGTGCACAGCGCCTCTCTGTCTATCCTCTGTTTGACGAGCAGGACGCCTCTCTCTCTGTTCAGCTCCATGTACTCGTCGCTGCTTCTCGTGTAGATTTTAGCTTTTCCTGAAATCAGACGTTTGATTTCTAGTCCTAAATCCTGCGCTATGTTTCCCACTAAAGAGCCTTTGGACATTTCCTCTGGGATTGAATAGCTGACCTGCCCGCACACTGAGTACACGGAGAGCAGACAGATGAACAACAGCAGTTGCAGATTCATTGTTCTTCCAGATTTACTCACACCGAGGCTCAGCCGTCAGATTATAATCCCAAAGCAAAGATAACGTGGATCCAAACGTCCAAAATCACATGAACTAATCCATCAATCCACCAGTTTGAAGAAAAATAATAAATATCCAGTTTTTAGTTCAACAAAGAGCAGAAATGACCGATCCGTGTCCGTCCTTTTCTTTCTGCACACTGTCGACGTTACATGGAAGGTTCTGCTATTAATGAGCTCATACTTCACAACACTCAGGTCAACAGCGTCCCTACGAGTCCAAATGATGAAACTGCAGCAAAACCACTGAGTGTCAACCTGTATTATATTTAAAAGAGTCCTACGTACATAAATAAAGAAAATTATTGAAAGTATTTAGTCAAAATTATTTAAAAATAGCAATTTCATAGTTAATTGCTATTTTGTATATATATGTATATATTTAAAAAATATATACATCCTGTGAAAAGATTTGTAAAAATAAAAAGAATGATAAATGGAAAATGTATAAGGCTGCAACAACTTTAAAAGCTATACAACACATAAACTAACCAAAAAAATAGATAAGTATATATTTAATCTATCATAACAGAAATAAAAATAGGCATAAGAGGAGTAAATAGTGTAGATGAATGATACACATGTTTATTTGGCAAATAAAAAAATCAAATCCATATATCCCAACCCTCGTCTGTTTTGTTGCTGTCCTTGGTTCTGAATATATTAAAATTAGTTTTAAACGAACAATAAGAAACTAGAAACAAGTGTTGCTCTGATTCTAAATAATCCATGGTGAAAGATATATTTTGTTTTTTCAAACTCTTCATTACCTGCAATATAGGTCTTATTCTCAAAAATATGAATATGAAAAGTATTTTGGGGTAAGGGAACCAAGCTTATTTGGTCAAATAGGGTTTGCTGATTCAGAATATCAATGTACCCAAACTGTAACCTGAGCTAGAGCTGGGCAATATATTGAGAGTCAAGATATATCAGACTTTCTATTTAAATATATAGTAAATGACTATATTGCCTATCGAGATATATTTTTGTTTTTTACTTGTTTTTATTTACACAATCACACAGTACAATTAACATCATACAAGTATTTAATGTTAATCTTAAAGTACAGTCAAACACTGTCCTTCTTTAGAATTTTTCCATATTCCATATTTTTTGTAACCAATCCACAGACAACAGTCAGACATTTTAGTGTGTATATGTATATATTCTTTATTTTATTGTTTTTGTTGTGCAATGTCCTTTCTTGCCACATGTCTTCCCTCTTTCTATCTGTGCTGTGTACAAGCCCAGGTATATATATATATATATATATATATATCTTCTTTTTTATCTGTTGCTTAAATTTTGCAAATTTCCCATTTGTGGGACTCATAAAGTTTATTTTCATAGTTATTTCTAAGACATATTTCATGGATTATTTTGCGAAAATACTGAATTTAGGAGTCACTCAACCTTCAGCTTTTTACAAAAAAAACTGTTAATATTCGATGTGTGATAATGTTGGTTTATTTGATCAGATTTTAGTCAAATCAATTTGGGATGTCATTAATGTCCGTTACATTACATTAGAAAACAACTCTGTGGAGCAAGTAAACCCACCAATGCAACATATTGTGTAAAGATAAACGTTGATATTAGCAATACTTGTGAATCAAATCATTCATTTGTTTTCATGCAGACAAGTTGTTTAGTGATATCGCTCCGTTTTTTACACCTACACATGATGCTTTACATCATAGAGTTTTCTGACATTTGCACGATTAAGTTCTAAACAGTTGTTGGCACGAGCATAACATTAACTCTAAGATATTCATGTCCATAAGTAGTTTTAAACTGTGAATGTGAGCATGAAGGACTTGAAATTCAGCTTCGGAACAATTATATTGAGAATCAGCATATACAAATATTCTAAAACTATCATGTTACCTGCTTTTACCACAATTTGCCGCTAACCGCTATAGTTCCAGCACTTTTTTTGAGAATCAGGCCTAGTCTTATGTCAGCAGTAAAAACATTGATAATAAAGTCAGAGCTGCCAGCTTTATCAGAATTGAAGCTGTATTTCAACTAGAAAACTTCTGAATTGTTTTCACCAGCAGGAAAATAGTGAACAATCAGGGAGTAAGTTCAAAAATGAAAAAACAAAAATATCAGAAAAAAAAAAAAAACGGGCTCAAAATTCCACCTCAGAGACAGCATATGGATATTTGAACCACATTTTTTACCACAAGCAGTTCGACAATACCACCACACTTCCACAACAAAGTCCAACTTAAAAACACAACTGAAGTAAGAAACTCCTTCAAAAATCTTACCAGTCGTTGAATTGTAATCTGCACACACTATTATGCTCAATCACAGGATAAAAATGTGATAATTATTACCGTAGTGTGCTTTTATTTAAGTTATGACAGTTCAAATACAATCACCAATGGCATGACTTCACTATATTTATTAGACGATAAGGAAGTTTTTAATTTTAAAGATATAAATTACATTTCTATTTCCATTTTCATTTTTTAGCTTTATTTACCATTTTATAGGCTTCCTCAGCTTATATAACACAATACTATACATGAACCCAATAAAGTGGCACTATACTATTTTTTGTTAAAATCATCGTAATTAAGTTTTATAATCATCTCTTGAAAATAATTTAAAAATCAAACATTATAAAGACTTAAAGACAACTATCTAAATACTAAAAAGACACAAGCATTACAATCAAAAAAAGACAACTATCACAAAACAATGTTAAAATTTCTGTAAATGAGGCATTTGAATTGGTGTTTCAGTTCAAGTTATTGGGTATCATACTGGACTCTGATGTCACTTTCAAGACCGTGGCTCAATGGTAGAGTGGGTCGTCCAATAACCGAAGGGTTGGGGTTCAAATCTCGCTTTAGCCAAGTCATTGGTGTTGTGTCCGTGGGCAAGGCACTTTACCCACTATGCCTCGTTGAATTGTGCATGAATGTTAGTGGTGGTCAGAGGGGCCTTAGACGCAAAATGGCAGCAACGGTTCTGTCAGTATGCCCCAGGGAAGCATATGGCTACAGTGTAGCTTATCACCACCGGTATGACTGATGTGAGTGACTAGTGTGAACAAATAATTGTTTCTGTACGACTCTCCTAAAAAAAAGCACTATATCCAAGCTGGTATAATTATTATGATCATAATTATTAATAATAAAAAGGTTGTAAACACTATAACAATTTACTTCCAAAAGTTTAAACAAATGAAGCTCGTAATTTCCACAACTGCTGCTAAATCATACTTTCATTCGATAGCATTATTCTCATAGTTTGAGAAGTTTTCGCTGTATATTATTGGTATAATAAGATAAGAAACCTTGTTACATGACAATTATCAGCACTGATGCCCCAAAACATTTGCCATATTTAATCTTACCATAAAAAAACTTGCAAAGTTAAATTTACCATTCAGATATGTAGGAGAGGTGTAGTTTTGGACTCATATATTGTAACGAAGCAGAACTGACTTTTTTGTCAAAAAACTAGAAACAAAAAAACAAGTGAAAGTCCAAAAATACTGTTTAACTAACCTCCAGAGGAGAATCTGGTTCATCCAGGATGTTCCTGTCACTCTGTATCCGCTGTATGGTCCCTGTTGAACTGGGCTCCATTATCAGCACGTTCTGACTACCAGCTCTGCCGAACTTACAGTCACTCTTTCTGGAGTCTGTGGTCCTGCACACCTCGTAATTGTACACGTGTGGGAGAGTCCCTGTCCCCAAAGTGTCTGAGTAACGTGGTGGATAATATGGGATCACAGGCAGCTTGGACTGATACAGGATGCGAGACTGTCTCCATCTGTAGATCTTCACTGAGATGATCACCACTAAACAGGTGATGAACAGGAAGGAGACTACAGCCAGAGCCAGCACTAAGTAAAAAGTCAGGTTGTCCTTGTACTCCTTGTCGTGTGTGAAGTCAGTGAACTCTGACAGCACTTCAGGGAAGCTGTCGGCCACCGCCACGTTCACAATGACTGTAGCTGAACGAGAGGGCTGCCCGTTGTCCTCCACTATAACAGTCAGTCTTTGTTTCACTGCATCTTTATCACTCACTTGGCGGATAGTTCTGATCTCTCCATTCTGTAAGCCCACTTCAAACAGCGCCCTGTCTGTGGCTTTCTGCAGTTTATACGAGAGCCAGGCATTCTGTCCAGAGTCCACATCAACAGCCACCACTTTAGTCACCAGATAGCCCACATCTGCTGAACGGGGAACCATCTCAGCCACCACAGAGCCACCAGTCTGGACTGGGTACAGCACCTGAGGGGGGTTGTCGTTCTGGTCCTGAATCAGGATTTTCACTGTCACGTTACTGCTGAGAGGAGGAGAACCTCCATCCTGAGCTTTGACCCTGAAGTTAAAATCTTTGATGTGTTCGTAGTCCAAAGAGCGCACTGCGTGGACGACTCCACTGTCAGCACTGACGGACACATATGAGGAGACTGGCACTCCGTTAACAGAGGAGTCCTCCAGTATGTAAGAAACACGGGCATTCTGGTTCCAGTCAGCGTCTGTGGCTTTCACTGTGAATATAGAGAGGCCTGGTGTGTTGTTTTCTACAATGTAGGCCTCATATGAGCTCCTCTCAAAGACAGGCGCGTTGTCATTAACATCAGAGATCTGTAAGGTGAGAGTGACGCTGCTGGAGAGGGAGGGCACTCCCTCATCAGAGCAGGTCACTGTGATGTTATACTCAGAGGACAGCTCTCTGTCCAACTCACTGTCTGTTACCAGGCTGTAGAAATTATTGGATGTTGTTTTCAGCACAAAAGGAATATTTTCACTAATAAAACATCTCACATTTCCATTTTCCCCTGAGTCTAGATCCTCAACATTTATTACTGTAACAACTGTGTTTATTTTAGCATCTTCTGAAATCACAGTGGACTTTGACATTATATTAATTTCAGGTGTGTTGTCATTTACATCTTGTACTTCAATTATTAATTTACAAGAGTCTGTCAGTCCTCCTTCATCAAATGCACGTAAATTTAATTGAAATTGTATTGATTTTTCAAAGTCAATGTTTCCAATTACAGATATCTGACCATTTTCTTTGTTTATCTCAAACATATTTTTTGCATTTTTTACAGCATTATTGATGGAATAAGTGATTTTACTGTTAGATCCGTGATCAGCATCTGAAGCTGTCACAGTCGCTACAATCGTACCTTTAGGTGAATTCTCAGTAACTGTAGCTTTGTATGTTTGCTGTGTAAAAACAGGAGCGTTATCATTTGCGTCTAAGACTGTAATGGCGATCATCATTGTTCCTGACATCTGCGGCTCTCCTCCGTCTACGGCTGTTAACACCAGAGAGATCTGCTCCTGTTTCTCTCTGTCTAAAGGCTTCTGCAGCACCATCTCTACATTTGTGTTTCCATCCGCACTATTATGTAATTTTAAAGCAAAGTTATCAGTCGGTTTTAATTCATAATGTTGAACTCCATTTTTTCCTATATCCTGATCATCAGCTAGCTCCAGCTCAAATTTTGCTCCCACATTTGCTGATTCACTGATTTTAAAATGTATCTCGTTTTTCTCAAATGTCGGTACGTTATCATTAATATCTGTGATCTGAACAGTGACTGTGTAAAATTCAATCGGACTTTCTAAAATGATCTGAAAATGCAGCGCACAAAGCGCAGTCTCCGTGCACAGCGCCTCTCTGTCTATCCTCTGTTTGACGAGCAGGACGCCTCTCTCTCTGTTCAGCTCCATGTACTCGTCGCTGCTTCTCGTGTAGATTTTAGCTTTTCCTGAAATCAGACGTTTGATTTCTAGTCCTAAATCCTGCGCTATGTTTCCCACTAAAGAGCCTTTGGACATTTCCTCTGGGATTGAATAGCTGACCTGCCCGCACACTGAGTACACGGAGAGCAGACAGATGAACAACAGCACTTGCAGATTCATTGTTCTTCCAGATTTACTCACACCGAGGCTCAGCCGTCAGATTATAATCCCAAAGCAAAGATAACGTGGATCCAAACGTCCAAAATCACATGAACTAATCCATCAATCCACCAGTTTGAAGAAAAATAATAAATATCCAGTTTTTAGTTCAACAAAGAGCAGAAATGACCGATCCGTGTCCGTCCTTTTCTTTCTGCACACTGTCGACGTTACATGGAAGGTTCTGCTATTAATGAGCTCATACTTCACAACACTCAGGTCAACAGCGTCCCTACGAGTCCAAATGATGAAACTGCAGCAAAACCACTGAGTGTCAACCTGTATTATATTTAAAAGAGTCCTACGTACATAAATATAGCAAATTATTGAAAATATTCAATCAAAAGAATAAAAATTAAATAAATAAAAACAGCGACCTAATTTTTAATTGCTACTTTGTTCATATAAAAAATACTGTGAAAAGATTTGTAAAAATGAAAAAAAATATAAATCAAAAATGTATAATGCTACAACAACGTTAAAAGCTATTAAACACATAGAATACCAAAAAAAAAAAAAAAAAAAATCCAAGTGTACATTTAATTTATCATAACATGACTAAATAGAGCATTAGAAGAGTAGAATAGTGTAGATCAATGATACACATGTTTATTTGTCAAAATAATTAAATAAATAAAAAATCCACAAGTCATAACCCTCGTCTGTTTTATTGCTGTCCTTGGTCCTGAAGATATTAAAATTATTGTAAAACGAACAATAAGAAACTATTGACAAGTTTTGCTATGATTCTAAATAATCCATGGTGACATTTTTTGTTTTTTCAAACTGCAATTTCAGCAATGTAGACTAAGCTTCATTCTCAAAATTTTGAATGTTAAAATTACAGATGATGATGATGACAAAAAATGCACGCTGATTATTTCTGAATGCACGAATGTAAGAAGTTACTAAAATCAGGCTTTCCAAAAAATACCAATTGTTTATCTGTTGTTAATAAGAAGAGGAAAAAGAAAGATTTTAACTGTGGCTCAGATAGAAAAATGTGTCCAATCTTCATCCCTCCAATAATCTGATCAATAATCTGATCAAATCAATCGGTGACATTGTTTGTCAACGAAAGCTTTTCAAATTAAATGTGGGCTTTATAACTTTCGCGAATTTCAATGACATTTACAAGCGTTATGAAAACTCCATGTTACGTGATTAGTAGACTGCCCAAAAAAAATGACATCATGGCCTAGTCCGCCTTCTTAGCTTCAGACCTCCTTCATTAACAGACTTCGCACTTTTGGTTGATTATTGCGTGATGGGCGTGTCAGGAGCCTGGACCGGAGAATAAGGGCAGGAGAAAGGCGCGTAACTGCAGGTGTGTAAATAAGCGCTTTAGTCCAGACGGGAGAATAAGGCCCAAAACGAACAATATCACAAAACAAACAATATTAAAGATTAATATGGAGAGGTATTCAATTGGTGTCTCAGTTCAAGTACTTGGGAATCACACTGGATTATAATCTTACCTTCAAGAAATATATAGAAAAGTTAACACTACAAAATTTAACTTCCAAAAATTTAAACAAATCAGGCTCTTTATTTTCACTACTGCTGCTAAATCATACCTTCAGATACTTTATATCAATAAGAAATTGCTTCAGTTTGTTGTAAATCATGTCAATATTATGTCCATGTCTGTATATGTTATTGTCATTGTCTTAAATATATGAGTACTATGGATGAAAAGTAGCTCATGGCTAAATCTGGCACATTCACAGAAAGTATTGTGGTGTTCATTAATGTGCACTGTCTTCTCCAAATAAACAAATAAAGTAAAAATAAAATATTAACAGCAGCAATAAATAAATAGGTACAGATATTTTACACAGATTACTTGAATGTAAACATGTTAAAGAACAACTTTGAATAAATGAAAAAAATCAACGATAGTATTATTCTTATGGTTTGAGAAGTTTTTCAATAGTTTAGCTGTATATTATTGTGACAATAAGGCAAGAAACCTCTTTACATGACATTTATCAGCACTGATGCCCCAAAAACGTTTGTCATATTGATTCATCTCCGCAAAGGTACTTGCAAAGTTATCATTACCATTAAAATATGTCCAAAAATACTGTTTAACTAACCTCCAGAGGAGAGTCTGGTTCATCCAGGATGTTCCTGTCACTCTGTATTCGCTGCATGGTCCCTGTTGAACTGGGCTCCATTATCAGCACGTTCTGACTACCAGCTCTGCCGAACTTACAGTCACTCTTTCTGGAGTCTGTGGTCCTGCACACCTCGTAATTGTACACGTGTGGGAGAGTCCCTGTCCCCAAAGTGTCTGAGTAACGTGGTGGATAATATGGGATCACAGGCAGCTTGGACTGATACAGGATGCGAGACTGTCTCCATCTGTAGATCTTCACTGAGATGATCACCACTAAACAGGTGATGAACAGGAAGGAGACTACAGCCAGAGCCAGCACTAAGTAAAAAGTCAGGTTGTCCTTGTACTCCTTGTCGTGTGTGAAGTCAGTGAACTCTGACAGCACTTCAGGGAAGCTGTCGGCCACCGCCACGTTCACAATGACTGTAGCTGAACGAGAGGGCTGCCCGTTGTCCTCCACTATAACAGTCAGTCTTTGTTTCACTGCATCTTTATCACTCACTTGGCGGATAGTTCTGATCTCTCCATTCTGTAAGCCCACTTCAAACAGCGCCCTGTCTGTGGCTTTCTGCAGTTTATACGAGAGCCAGGCATTCTGTCCAGAGTCCACATCAACAGCCACCACTTTAGTCACCAGATAGCCCACATCTGCTGAACGGGGAACCATCTCAGCCACCACAGAGCCACCAGTCTGGACTGGGTACAGCACCTGAGGGGGGTTGTCATTCTGGTCCTGGATCAGGATTTTCACTGTCACGTTGCTGCTGAGAGGAGGAGAACCTCCATCCTGAGCTTTGACTCTGAAGTGGAAATCTTTGATGTGTTCGTAGTCCAAAGAGCGCACTGCGTGGATGACTCCACTGTCAGCACTGACGGACACATATGAGGAGACTGGCACTCCGTTAACAGAGGAGTCCTCCAGTATGTAAGAAACACGGGCATTCTGGTTCCAGTCAGCGTCTGTGGCTTTCACTGTGAATATAGAGAGGCCTGGTGTGTTGTTTTCTACAATGTAGGCCTCATATGAGCTCCTCTCAAAGACAGGCGCGTTGTCATTAACATCAGAGATCTGTAAGGTGAGAGTGACGCTGCTGGAGAGGGAGGGCACTCCCTCATCAGAGCAGGTCACTGTGATGTTATACTCAGAGGACAGCTCTCTGTCCAACTCACTGTCTGTTACCAGACTGTAGAAATTATTGGAGGAGCCTTTCAGTATAAAAGGTATATTTTCACTAATAAAACATCTCATATTTCCATTTTCTCCTGAGTCTTGATCCTCAACATTTATCATTGTCACAACTGTGTTTATTTTAGCATCTTCTGAAATCACAGTGGACTTTGACATTATATTAATTTCAGGTGTGTTGTCATTTACATCTTGTACTTCAATGAATAATTTACATGAGTCTGTCAGTCCTCCTTCATCAATTGCACCTAAATTTAATTGAAATTGTATTGATTTTTCAAAGTCAATGTCTCCAATTACAGATATCTGACCATTTTCTTTGTTTATCTCAAACATATCTTTGGCATTTTTTACAGCATTATTGATGGAATAAGTGATTTTACTGTTAGATCCGTGATCAGCATCTGAAGCTGTCACAGTCGCTACAATCGTACCTTTAGGTGAATTCTCAGTAACTGTAGCTTTGTATGTTTGCTGTGTAAAAACAGGAGCGTTATCATTGACGTCTAAGACTGTAATGGCGATCATCATTGTTCCTGACATCTGCGGCTCTCCTCCGTCTACGGCTGTTAACACCAGAGAGATCTGCTCCTGTTTCTCTCTGTCTAAAGGCTTCTGCAGCACCATCTCTACATTTGTGTTTCCATCTGCACTATTATGTAATTTTAAAGCAAAGTTATCAGTTGGTTTTAATTCATAGTGTTGAACTCCATTCTTTCCTATATCCTGATCATCTGCTAGCTCCAGCTCAAATTTGACCCCGATGGTCGCTGATTCACTGATTTTAAATCTCATTTCATTATTCTTAAATGTCGGTGCGTTATCATTAATATCTGTGATCTGAACAGTGACTGTGTAAAACTCCATCGGGTTTTCTAAAATGATCTGAAAATGCAGCGCACAAAGCGCAGTCTCCGTGCACAGCGCCTCTCTGTCTATCCTCTGTTTGACGAGCAGGACGCCTCTCTCTCTGTTCAGCTCCATGTACTCGTCGCTGCTTCTCGTGTAGATTTTAGCTTTTCCTGAAATCAGACGTTTGATTTCTAGTCCTAAATCCTGCGCTATGTTTCCCACTAAAGAGCCTTTGGACATTTCCTCTGGGATTGAATAGCTGACCTGCCCGCACACTGAGTACACGGAGAGCAGACAGATGAACAACAGCACTTGCAGATTCATTGTTCTTCCAGATTTACTCACACCGAGGCTCAGCCGTCAGATTATAATCCCAAAGCAAAGATAACGTGGATCCAAACGTCCAAAATCACATGAACTAATCCATCAATCCACCAGTTTGAAGAAAAATAATAAATATCCCGTTTTTAGTTCAACAAAGAGCAGAAATGACCGATCCGTGTCCGTCCTTTTCTTTCTGCACACTGTCGACGTTACATGGAAGGTTCTGCTATTAATGAGCTCATACTTCACAACACTCAGGTCAACAGCGTCCCTACGAGTCCAAATGATGAAACTGCAGCAAAACCACTGAGTGTCAACCTGTATTATATTTAAAAGAGTCCTACGTACATAAATATAGAAAATTATTGAAAGTATTCAGTCAAAATTATTAAAAAATAGCAATTTCATAGAAAACTGCTATTTTGTATATATATATATGTATATATTTTAAAAAAAATATACATACTGTGAAAAGATTTGTAAAAATAAAAAAAATGATAAATGAAAAATGTATAAGGCTGCAACAACTTTAAAAGCTATACAACACATAAACTAACCAAAAAAAAAGATAAGTATATATTTAATCTAGCATAACAGAAATAAAAATAGGCATAAGAGGAGTAAATAGTGTAGATGAATGATACACATGTTTATTTGGCAAATAAAAAATCAAATCTATATTTTCCAAACCTCGTCTGTTTTGTTGCTGTCCTTGGTCCTGAATATATACTCTATATTGTAAAACGAACAATAAGAAACTAGTAACAAGTGTTGCTTTGATTCTAAATAATTCATGGTGAAATATATATTTTGTTTTTTCAAACTCTTCAATACCTGCAATATAGGTCTTATTCTCAAAAATATGAATATGAAAAGTATTATGGGGTAAGGGAACCAAGCTTATTTGGTCAAATAGGGTTTGCTGATTCAGAATATCAATGTACCCAAACTGTAACTTGAGCTAGAGCTGGGCAATATATCGAGATTCAAGATATATCAGACTTTCTATTTAAATATATAGTAAATGACCATATTGCCTATGGAGATATATTTTTGTTTTTTACTTGTTTTTATTCACACAATCACACAGTACAATTAACATCATACAAGTATTTAATATTAATCTTAAAGTACAGTCAAACAGTGTCCTTCTTTAGAATTTTTCCATATTCCATATTTTTTGTAACCAATCCACAGACAACAGTCAGAAATTTTAGTGTGTATATGTATATATTCTTTATTTTACTGTTTTTGTTGAGCAATGTCCTTTCTTGCCCTCTTTCTATCTGTGCTGTGTACAGGCCCAGGTATATATATATATAATGGAAAAATACTGAATTTAGGAGTCGCTCAACCTTCAGCTTTTTACAAAAAAAACTGTTAATATTCGATGTGTGATAATGTTGGTTTATTTGATCATATTTTAGTCAAATCAGTTTGGGATGTCATTAATGTCCGTTACATTACATTAGAAAACAACTCTGTGGAGCAAGTAAACCCACCAATGCAACATATTGTGTAAAGATAAACGTTGATATTAGCAATACTTGTGAATCAAATCATTCATTTGTTTTCATGCAGACAAGTTGTTTAGTGATATCGCTCCGTTTTTTACACCTGCACATGATGCTTTACATCATAGAGTTTTCTGACATTTGCACGATTAAATTCTAAACAGTTGTTGGCACGAGCATAAAATTATCTCTAAGATATTCATGTCCATAAGTAGTTTTAAACTGTGAATGTGAGCATGAAGGACTTGAAATTCAGCTTCGGAACAATTATATTAAGAATCAGCATATAAAAATATTCTAAAACTATCATGTTACCTGCTTTTACCACAATTTGCCGCTAACCGCTATAGTTCCAGCACTTTTTTTGAGAATCAGGCCTAGTCTTATGTCAGCAGTAAAAACATTGATAATAAAGTCAGAGCTGCCAGCTTTATCAGAATTGAAGCTGTATTTCAACTAGAAAAATTCTGAATTATTTTCACCAGCAGGAAAATAGTGAACAATCAGGGTTTAAGTTCAAAATTGAAAAAAAAACAAAAATATCAGAAAAAAAAAAAAAAAAAGGGCTCAAATTTCCACCTCAGAGACAGCATATGGGTTTTGAACCACATTTTTTTACCACAAGCAGTTCGACAAGACCACCACACTTCCACAACAAAGTCCAACTTAAAAACACAACTGAAGTAAGAAACACCTTCAAAAATCTTACCAGTCGTTGAATTGTAATCTGCACACACTATTATGCTCAATCACAGTGAATAAAAAAGTGATAATTATTACCGTAGTGTGCTTTTATTTAAGTTATGACAGTTCAAATACAATCACCAATGGCATGACTTCACTATATTTATTAGACGATAAGGAAGTTTTTAATTTTAAAGATATAAATTACATTTCTATTTCCATTTTCATTCTTTAGCTTTATTTACCATTTTATAGGCTTCCTCAGCTTCTATAACACAATACTATACATGAACCCAATAAAGTGGCACATTGCTATTTTTTGTTAAAATCATCGTAATTAAGTTTTATAATCATCTCTTGAAAATAATTTAAAAATCAAACATTATAAAGACTTAAAGACAACTATCTAAATACTAAAAAGACACAAGCATTACAATCAAAAAAAGACAAATATCACAAAACAATGTTTAAATTTCTGTAAATGAGGCATTTGAATTGGTGTTTCAGTTCAAGTTATTGGGTATCATACTGGACTCTGATGTCACTTTCAAGACCGTGGCTCAATGGTAGAGTGGGTCGTCCAATAACCGAAGGGTTGGGGGTTCAAATCTCGCTTTAGCCAAGTCATTGGTGTTGTGTCCGTGGGCAAGGCACTTTACCCACTTTGCCTCGTTGAATTGTGCATGAATGTTAGTGGTGGTCAGAGGGGCCTTAGATGCAAAATGGCAGCAACGGTTCTGTCAGTATGCCCCAGGGAAGCATATGGCTACAGTGTAGCTTATCACCACCGGTATGACTGATGTGAGTGACTAGTGTGAATGGTTTCTGTACGACTCTCCTAAAAAAAGCACCATATCCAAGCTGGTATAATTATTATTATCATAATTAATAATAATAATAAGAAGGTTGTGAACACTGTAACAATTTACTTCCAAAAGTTTAAACAAATGAAGCTCTTTATTTCCACTACTGCTGCTAAATCATACTTTCATTCGATAGCATTATTCTCATAGTTTGAGAAGTTTTTGCTGTATATTATTGGTATAATAAGATAAGAAACCTTGATACATGACAATTATCAGCACTGATGCCCCACAACATTTGCCATATTTAATCTTACCATAAAAAAACTTGCAAAGTTAAATTTACCATTTAAATATGTAGGAGAGGTGTAGTTTTGGACTCATATATTGTAAAGAAGCAGAACTGACTTTTTTGTCAAAAAACTAGAAACAAAAAAACAAGTGAAAGTCCAAAAATACTGTTTAACTAACCTCCAGAGGAGAGTCTGGTTCATCCAGGATGTTCCTGTCACTCTGTATCCGCTGCATGGTCCCTGTTGAACTGGGCTCCATTATCAGCACGTTCTGACTACCAGCTCTGCCGAACTTACAGTCACTCTTTCTGGAGTCTGTGGTCCTGCACACCTCGTAATTGTACACGTGTGGGAGAGTCCCTGTCCCCAAAGTGTCTGAGTAACGTGGTGGATAATATGGGATCACAGGCAGCTTGGACTGATACAGGATGCGAGACTGTCTCCATCTGTAGATCTTCACTGAGATGATCACCACTAAACAGGTGATGAACAGGAAGGAGACTACAGCCAGAGCCAGCACTAAGTAAAAAGTCAGGTTGTCCTTGTACTCCTTGTCGTGTGTGAAGTCAGTGAACTCTGATAGCACTTCAGGGAAGCTGTCGGCCACCGCCACGTTCACAATGACTGTAGCTGAACGAGAGGGCTGCCCGTTGTCCTCCACTATAACAGTCAGTCTTTGTTTCACTGCATCTTTATCACTCACTTGGCGGATAGTTCTGATCTCTCCATTCTGTAAGCCCACTTCAAACAGCGCCCTGTCTGTGGCTTTCTGCAGTTTATACGAGAGCCAGGCATTCTGTCCAGAGTCCACATCAACAGCCACCACTTTAGTCACCAGATAGCCCACATCTGCTGAACGGGGAACCATCTCAGCCACCACAGAGCCACCAGTCTGGACTGGGTACAGCACCTGAGGGGGGTTGTCGTTCTGGTCCTGGATCAGGATTTTCACTGTCACGTTGCTGCTGAGAGGAGGAGAACCTCCATCCTGAGCTTTGACCCTGAAGTGGAAATCTTTGATGTGCTCGTAGTCCAAAGAGCGCACTGCGTGGATGACTCCACTGTCAGCACTGACGGACACATATGAGGAGACTGGCACTCCGTTAACAGAGGAGTCCTCCAGTATGTAAGAAACACGGGCATTCTGGTTCCAGTCAGCGTCTGTGGCTTTCACTGTGAATATAGAGAGGCCTGGTGTGTTGTTTTCTACAATGTAGGCCTCATATGAGCTCCTCTCAAAGACAGGCGCGTTGTCATTAACATCAGAGATCTGTAAGGTGAGAGTGACGCTGCTGGAGAGGGAGGGCACTCCCTCATCAGAGCAGGTCACTGTGATGTTATACTCAGAGGACAGCTCTCTGTCCAACTCACTGTCTGTTACCAGGCTGTAGAAATTATTGGATGTTGTTTTCAGTATAAAAGGTATATTTTCACTAATAAAACATTTCATTTTTCCATTTTCCCCTGAGTCTTGATCCTCAACATTTATTACTGTAACAACTGTGTTTATTTTAGCATCTTCTGAAATCACAGTGGACTTTGACATTATGTTAATTTCAGGTATGTTGTCATTTACATCTTGTACTTCAATTAATAATTTACAAGTATCAGTGAGTCCTCCTTCATCAATTGCACGTACATTTAATTGAAACTGTTTTGATTTTTCAAAATCAATGTTTCCAATTACAGATATCTGACCATTTTCTTTATTTATCTCAAAAACATTCCTGACACTTTCCAATGCATTAATGATAGAATAAGTTATTTTACTGTTAGATCCGTGATCAGCATCTGAAGCTGTCACAGTCGCTACAATCGTACCTTTAGGTGAATTCTCAGTAACTGTAGCTTTGTATGTTTGCTGTGTAAAAACAGGAGCGTTATCATTGACGTCTAAGACTGTAATGGCGATCATCATTGTTCCTGACATCTGCGGCTCTCCTCCGTCTACGGCTGTTAACACCAGAGAGATCTGCTCCTGTTTCTCTCTGTCTAAAGGCTTCTGCAGCACCATCTCTACATTTTTATGACCGTCTGCGTTATTTCGTACTTTTACAGCAAAATGATCCGTTGGTTTTAATGTGTAAATTTCAACTCGATTTTTCCCTGCGTCACGGTCAACAGCTCTGTCCAGCTCAAATTTTTCTCCCACATTTGCTGATTCACTGATTTTAAAATGAATTTCCTTTTTCTCAAATGTTGGTACATTATCATTAATATCTGTGATCTGAACAGTGACTGTGTAAAATTCAATCGGGTTTTCTAAAATGATCTGAAAATGCAGCGCACAAAGCGCAGTCTCCGTGCACAGCGCCTCTCTGTCTATCCTCTGTTTGACGAGCAGGACGCCTCTCTCTCTGTTCAGCTCCATGTACTCGTCGCTGCTTCTCGTGTAGATTTTAGCTTTTCCTGAAATCAGACGTTTGATTTCTAGTCCTAAATCCTGCGCTATGTTTCCCACTAAAGAGCCTTTGGACATTTCCTCTGGGATTGAATAGCTGACCTGCCCGCACACTGAGTACACGGAGAGCAGACAGATGAACAACAGCACTTGCAGATTCATTGTTCTTCCAGATTTACTCACACCGAGGCTCAGCCGTCAGATTATAATCCCAAAGCAAAGATAACGTGGATCCAAACGTCCAAAATCACATGAACTAATCCATCAATCCACCAGTTTGAAGAAAAATAATAAATATCCAGTTTTTAGTTCAACAAAGAGCAGAAATGACCGATCCGTGTCCGTCCTTTTCTTTCTGCACACTGTCGACGTTACATGGAAGGTTCTGCTATTAATGAGCTCATACTTCACAACACTCAGGTCAACAGCGTCCCTACGAGTCCAAATGATGAAACTACAGCAAAACCACTGAGTGTCAACCTGTATTATTATGAGTCTCACGCACATGAATATCGATCCATCCATTTTCTGACCCACATGCTCCTCACATAAATACAGTAACTGCACCCCCCCCCACAAAAAAAAAGCATCATAATATGTATATATACATGTAAAACTTAAAAAGCTAAAACAACTTGAAAAGTTATGTAAAAGTACACCAGTGCTTTAAGTGAAAAAACCAAGTGCTGGTACACCCCTATATGACTTACTGTTTGTTTGTCATACAAATATGAGACAAAAACATGGGTGTTATTTATGAATAGGTCTATTTATAAATTTATAATAATAGTTTTATAGTACACAAATTACAAAGAATAAAATAACAAAGTCAGTTTTAAATTAACTCTAGACGAACCAATTTCAAAGTTCGAGCCACTTTCATTAACCTCAAGTCTCATGGTGTTAACGTGGACATGAAAAATAACAATTGAAAAAAAGGTATAAAATAAAAGCTCCTCAAAGCATAAAGAAATAACAAGTCCCACCAAGACATAACTTTTTAAATAATAATAATAATATTAAAAATAATAATAATAATAATAATAATAATAATAATAATAATAATATCCCCAATAAGCTTATTGTTACTTTTTCTGCTGAACACACACACACACACACACACACACACACACACACACACACACACACACACACACACACACACACACACACACACACACACATATATGGGTATTAAGTAGTGCTGTTTATCAATCCTTGTCCCACTCCTCACATTTTAGTAAAAGTATTTTAATTTTGCTTATTTAGTTGTAAAATGTCTGAGTACTGGCCTCTAAGGGTTGAACTCCGGCCATTGCAATAAAATTTTGCTATTGGCTGAAACTGAACCTTTATGAATTCCCTGCCTCATCAACTTTCGCTGTTGGCCCCGCCCATCTTATAAAGCGAGAGCGGGAAGAGGGTTTCCTCCAATCACAGCCCTCAGTGAGCATTGATTGACAGCCTAACTTAGGAAGTCCACTGTGTTCCTTGTGAAACAACCGCTGTTGTGGTGCCGTTTTTAACTCTGTGCTTCTATAAAAAGCAGATTCTGCTCTAATCAGAGGGTTCATCAAGCTATATATGTATTTACATACACATCTATGCTATGAGTGTATTCCTGTCTGTTTGTGTGTGAGCTGACGTCTTATTTGCTATGTGCGTGATGTGGTGGGAGAGCAGACATGTTTGCCCCTGAGTAGTGTCTGTAAGGCTGTGTGTGAGCTTCACTTCGTGATTGTGTGTGCCTGTGGTTGTTGTTACAAATCTTATGAACTTGCTATGTGTGTATATTACCGTCTGTTTCTGCGCACAGGGGTGTGGGCGTGTCTTACTGCTATAGCAGTACTGCCCATAATCAAGGCATTTTTTGAATTTCCCTCCTAGTGGCAGGTCAGCAGAAAGCAGGGGTTTAGTTACTCTTTAAAAGTGTTGGTGCTGCGTATCATGGTCCGATCGAAACAAGGAATAAACCAATAAAAAAATAGTAAGTAAGTAAATATTAAATACATCATTAAGACAGGAAAAGCAAAAATTTAAGATTTAAAAGAACAGTAAAGAGGGCAGATAAATGCCACACTTGTTTAAATGTAAATGAAAAGAGATCAATTATTATGTCTCAACCCTCATCTGCTTGGTCGCTGTCCTTGGTCCTGAAAATATTGAAATTCCTGTAAAATGAACTAAAATAAACTAGTAATAAGCGTTCCTTTAATTTAGAAATAATCCATAGAAAAATACAAATTGTTTTTTCTGCATTACCAGCAATCGTTACTGTCAGCAATTGTATGTTACAATCAATGCTGGCAGCCTCAGGGTTGACACTGTCAAAGACGAAAATGTTTCAATGTAAAATCCGGAACTTTGGAAAAAAAAAAAAAAAAGATTTAGCCTGAGAAACAGCAAATGAGATATTTGAAGCTGAATTTTACTGAAAGCATTCAGACAAAACCACTGGCACAACCAAGTCTAACCCAGAAACACACAACCAACTGAAGTGAAGATCACCTTCAATAATCTCATCAAAAGTTGAATTGTAATCTGCATACATTATTGCTAAAACTTAGTAGACAAATAAAAATGTGACATTTATTACCGAAAAGTAATATTTAGTCTAAAAAAGGAACAGTGTACTTTTGTTAATGTCACAAATATGCACTAATGGAACAACTTGACTTTATATAGAAGGAAATGAAACCAGAGTGCACCACTTTTACATTAAAAAAATGTAAATAATTCTGAATGTAACAAAATTTTGTGGCACAGACTTTGCCGGAAATAAATAAATAAATAAATAAATAAATAAATAAATAAATAAATAAATAAATAACTGCGATATGAAATTTAAAGGTTCACAAAATACAATTAATCAAACAGTGTTTACAAGATGGCAGTTGCTCTGTCGACTCATCGGTTTTGTGTATGATGCACTGAAAAAACAACCAGGCTGAAACAATGAGCGAGCTAACACCACGGTCAGCGCGCTTTTGCATACGAGCCAACACGTCCGTTGAGTGGCCGTATTTCAAAATTTAATTAATATATGACAGTGTTTAGTAGAAAACTGAGTAAATAATTTGCTTAATTTTTTTAAAGAAAGTATCTCTTACCCTCAAAAATACATGCAACGTTCAACTTCTAATTTAACTTATTTACTGTGCAATTGCTAGAAATGACTTGTGTAAAAAATCCTATTTCCTATTTACATGACCTCTGTTTAAAATATTCTGCTCAACAAATATGTAATGAGAAGTTTATAATTCTTGTTTTATATTTAAAACAACAAACCAACCAAATAAGTGAGGCAAAAAATGGCCAGGTTTCTGCAAGATTATGTATTTCGAGACTAACCTCCAGAGGAGAGTCTGGTTCATCCAGGATGTTCCTGTCACTCTGTATCCGCTGCATGGTCCCTGTTGAGCTGGGCTCCATTATCAGCACGTTCTGACTACCAGCTCTGCCGAACTTACAGTCACTCTTTCTGGAGTCTGTGGTCCTGCACACCTCGTAATTGTACACGTGTGGGAGAGTCCCTGTCCCCAAAGTGTCTGAGTAACGTGGTGGATAATATGGGATCACAGGCAGCTTGGACTGATACAGGATGCGAGACTGTCTCCATCTGTAGATCTTCACTGAGATGATCACCACTAAACAGGTGATGAACAGGAAGGAGACTACAGCCAGAGCCAGCACTAAGTAAAAAGTCAGGTTGTCCTTGTACTCCTTGTCGTGTGTGAAGTCAGTGAACTCTGACAGCACTTCAGGGAAGCTGTCGGCCACCGCCACGTTCACAATGACTGTAGCTGAACGAGAGGGCTGCCCGTTGTCCTCCACTATAACAGTCAGTCTTTGTTTCACTGCATCTTTATCACTCACTTGGCGGATAGTTCTGATCTCTCCATTCTGTAAGCCCACTTCAAACAGCGCCCTGTCTGTGGCTTTCTGCAGTTTATACGAGAGCCAGGCATTCTGTCCAGAGTCCACATCAACAGCCACCACTTTAGTCACCAGATAGCCCACATCTGCTGAACGGGGAACCATCTCAGCCACCACAGAACCACCAGTCTGGACTGGGTACAGCACCTGAGGGGGGTTGTCGTTCTGGTCCTGGATCAGGATTTTCACTGTCACGTTGCTGCTGAGAGGAGGAGAACCTCCATCCTGAGCTTTGACCCTGAAGTGGAAATCTTTGATGTGCTCGTAGTCCAAAGAGCGCACTGCATGGATGACTCCACTGTCAGCACTGACGGACACATATGAGGAGACTGGCACTCCGTTAACAGAGGAGTCCTCCAGTATGTAAGAAACACGGGCATTCTGGTTCCAGTCAGCGTCTGTGGCTTTCACTGTGAATATAGAGAGGCCTGGTGTGTTGTTTTCTACAATGTAGGCCTCATATGAGCTCCTCTCAAAGACAGGCGCGTTGTCATTAACATCAGAGATCTGTAAGGTGAGAGTGACGCTGCTGGAGAGGGAGGGCACTCCCTCATCAGAGCAGGTCACTGTGATGTTATACTCAGAGGACAGCTCTCTGTCCAACTCACTGTCTGTTATTAAAGTAAAGAAGTTATTGGATGATGATGAGATTTTAAAATGAGCACCATCATCTAAAACACAGTTAACTTTGCCATTTTCATTTGAATCAGGGTCCTGGATGTTCATCATAGTGACCACAGTACCTATTTTTACATCCTCAATTACAATGGATGATGTTGACATGATATTAATAACTGGTGGGTTATCATTTGTGTCCAGAATCTCAATCATTACTTTACACACATCTGAATTACCTCCTTCATCTAACGCTTGGACATCAATCTCATAGTGTTGGAATTTTTCATAATCCAGTTTACCCATAAGTCTGAGCTCTCCATTTTCTTTATCTATCTGGAATAATCCAGAATAATCTGCAGCCGAGTTAGAAATGGAAAACGTAATGTGTCCATGTGGACCTTCATCTGCATCAGATGCACTGACTGTGGCTAAAACGGCTCCCTTAGATGCATTTTCCCTTACACTGGTTTTATATTCTGCTTGAGAACAAACTGGTGCATTATCATTTGCATCTATCACAGTTACAGTAATCTGGATTGTTCCAGAAAGCTGCAGGTTTCCACCATCCAAAGCTGTGAGCACCAAAGACACACTGTCCTGCCTCTCTCTGTCCAGAGATTTTTTTAACACCATTTCAAGGTTACTACTGCTTCCTATTTTATAAGGATTTAATCTGAATATGTCACTTCCACTCAGAGAATAACCCTGAAGCCCATTGATGCCTACGTCAGCATCAATAGCTTTTTCTAAAACAAATTTAGATCCGATGTGAGCCAGCTCGTTTATATCAAATTTAATCTCACTCTTTTTAAATTCTGGGTTATTATCGTTTATATCTGTAATTTCTACCGTGATGCTGTAAAACTGCATCGGGTTTTCTAAAATGATCTGAAAATCCAGAGCGCAGGGCGTCGTCTGTGCGCACAGCGCTTCTCTGTCTATGCGCTCCTTGATCACCAGCAGCCCTCTCTCTTTATTCAGCTCCACGTATTCCGTGCCTTCTCCCGTATATATACGAGCTTTCCCCGATTTCAGCCGCTTCACATCCAAACCTAAATCCTGCGCGATATTACCCACCACAGATCCTTTCGCCATCTCCTCAGGGATGGAGTAGCTGATCTGGGCCGAAACCGAGCCCAGAGAGAGGACGGAGAGGAACAAGAGAAAGCCAGCCCGTCGTCTCATTGTTCTGTTGGATAAATCCCCGTCAACAAGACAACAAAGGCACGATCCAACACACGGTGCAGTTTATCCCTCAAAAAATGATTAAATAATCGGAATCCAAGCTGCAGTGATGTTAAAAATCCTCCTGATCGGTCCGTGCGTGATCCAGACTGAGCCTTTATGCTTGTTTTTCTTTACATGACGAGATGATAAAGGAGCTACAGCCGCAATGAGCCGTAAACGCACCATAAAGCTGGCCAACAGCGTCTCTGTGAGGAGAATACTGTGAAATACACTCATTATTTCCCTTTGAGCTCTTTATGTGTCCACATGTTACTGTTCACATTTTTAAAAACTCATAACAATGTGAGAATTTATATGTCACGGCTATCCATCAAACACCTGTTTTATTATTATTATTATATTTATACTTATTTGTCATGTATTTAACTGCACTATACCCTGGTGAAAGAAAAAAAAGGAATTCATTGTATTTTAAGTATATACAAATTTTCACTAGTATGTTGAAAATGTACTTACACAAATTGTACTTTTTGTAAATATATAAAAGTATACTAACATCACACTGCCACAGAAACACTTTTAACACACTTCAAAACAATTGTGCTATTACACTTTATTAAAAAAATTCACTAAAATATACTTTAAATTAAATTTACACAATTTTTAAAGTGTACTTATTTGAAATTCGTTTTTACACATTATTTACACTCATTTCATCATACACTGAGAACATATTTCAGAAGTACACGTTTTGATATCAATACTCTGATATTAGGTCTGAACGCATTTTAAGTTACATTTGAGTGTAATTATTAAGTCTTGTACCTTATTTATTTAAAACATTTATTTGGAAAGTGTCTAATAGTATTACTGTAGTCATGCACTTCAACTCGATTATTATTTTACTAATTTAGCATAAATTAGTACATTTAAAGTCATATACTTAAATCATACTAAATACACTTGTTCGACTTTAGGACGTAAGATACAATAAATACATTTCCAGTATAACTTTTTTTTCAATATAATTTAATTACAATTAAAATATATTTAGTAAAAATTTGTTGTTTCAAAATAACATGCTTTAAGTTTTCTAATCTTAGACACACTTCAAGTATATTGATGATTAGGCTTCAGTTACTCAAAAGTATGCTAAATTTTAGCACACTTAACACATTTGTTTTTCACCAGTAGAGAAAACAGTTTAAAAAAGTTGTTGAGTTATGATTTTCCCTTGATTATAATAAAAGCAATAACCTCAAAATCTAAATGTATAACTAACAAAAACAATAATCCTTTCAAGTAAAATAACCACCAAGAGTAGATGATGAAAAATGCCAAGAATGATGAGGATTTTTCTCTATCTTTTTATTACAAAATGCACAAGTAGGTCAGAAAAGAGGAATGGACATTTCCTTGTGCCGACAAACTCCAAATAACTCCTAAAAACCAACATGTCAAAAGTGATCAGGTTAGAACCAGTGCTTAGAGTGGAAAAATACGTGATGGTATACTCCCTTAATGACCTGCTGTCAGTCAGTCACGCAAATATGGGACAAAAATAAGTGTTATATTTATATATTGACATATTCATTGATCTATATAGGAAAGTAGACTTCTGTCTTCATTATTTAATAAAAAAGGACTTTTAAATCAAAAAAAGTTTACTTCAATCAAAAATTAATATTTTCAAGAAAAAATGTGTTCAAATGAAAAAAAAAAAAAAAAATTAGATAAAAACTTGGGACCCAAATAATTGCATTTGAACACTTTTTTTTTACTTTGAAAATGTTTTTTAATTGATTTTTTTGATTGAATAATGAAGACACAAATCTACCTCCATATATATATATATATATATATATATATATATATATATATATATATATATATATATATATATATATATATATATATATATATAGTTTTATAGCAGATACATTACAAAGAACAAAAAAACAAAAAAAACAAAGCCAGTTCTAAATCAAATTCAGACAAAATATATTCAAACTGTCTGAGAGTCAGTTTTAATGAATTCAGTACTTATTAATACATGAAAAACAAGCACCGTAAAAAGTTAAAGAAGTGATTAGTCCCATTTAGATCAAAGATTAAAAACAATAATACTGTTCTCAATGAGCTTATTACTGTTACCGTTTATTTCTGTAAAATATTTTGTTCTGTCTCAGTTTTAGGGGTGGCCTGTTTTTCTCAAATTTGCAAACCCATGGTGCAACTTTAGCAATGTTGTTTCCCTTTTGTCTGAAAATATGTCTGTGTCTCTAAAACTCAATACACTGACCAGCCAAACACATACACATACTCTATTTTGGTGATGTAAAACTTTGCTTTACTCTGCTTTTTGATGGCAGCTCCTGATTTCTCAGATATAGCGTTATGCTCCTTGCACTTGTAGGCATATCCCTAAAAATCAAGTGCTACGACAAGGGATTAAAAAAAGGATAGTTTTCTGCAATATGCACTGGACCCTGCCTGAGATGAAAGACACATCGTGTTCACCTGCATTAACAGGTTCATACCAAGTCGCCAAGTCAGAAAGACAAGCACGTACAAACCTCACTTCTGTACAAACCTCATATACCTACACCAACACCCCACGCTTCACTCACTGCAACACACATAGCTGACCCACCTCCACAGCACACCCTCACACTACAATAGCATAGAGTTATGCACCGAGTGAGCCCAACTCAGGCGCACACAGTGCATGCAGCCGATGTGCACCGCGCCACCGTGTTTGACTGTATGTCCTTGTGACATGACTGAATGACAAATTTTCTTTGGAACACCACCGGCTACCTATTCACCTCTTTAGCCCACCTTAGAATAATGACCAAGTTTGGGAAAGTTGGGAAAGAAAAAGTCCCATTCATGCATCTTATGCTGGAAAAAAAACTTCCAGTAAAATGTAAAGAGACGGTACTGCGTACCGATGCCGGCCCACTTAAAGCATTAGTTCGAACTGTGTCGATTGTCCATCATTAATAAAATATTCGAAATGGAAAAGTAATAATAGACAATTCTATACTTTTTGTTAAAGGTTTTACCAAGAAACCTTTTAAAGGGATCTAAACTTGCAGCTATCTTTAACACACAGGAGTGGCACAGTTTGTAGTGTTTCTTTAAAAAGCTGAGAAAAAATAAATAAATGAATTGAAAATTCATGACTACAGAATTGTTGTAGAAATCCCACCAGACATTAAAAGCAATCCGCCATCGCTGCACTGCAAAAGATGGTACTCTCTGTTACATTGAGTGAAAATGTCTTTGTTAAAGATCTGAAACATAATTTTAAAAAAAAAACCTAAGTTTAACTTGATATTTATTTTCTAGTTTTGCCACACTTTTTCTCATGCCTAAAATGTTCCTGCCAATAGGTGAAAAAATTTGTCTTTCATTACTTTTGCAAATTAAATTGAAGCAAATTTAACAAATTAGTTTCTGAGAACCTACTCATGAAATATTTGGAGTCCTATGGATTCATAATTTAAAAGTAGAAAAAGCTCTTTCTCTATTGTCTTACATCTTTAAATGTGCGCTGACAGACTCTATAAGATGAATTCATGCTGCTGATGTGCAGCCACACCTCAGTCTGTCATAATCTGCTTAGAAGACGATTTAATGCACAGATGTATTGAAATACGCCAGGTCTGGATCTGCACGTTGGCCCGTTTCCAGACACATGTGCGCTGACCATGGTGTTGGAAACATCCTGTGTTTATCAGTTGTTTCAGTGAATGAAATTGTATCTTCGGCCAAAAACAAAGATGCACTTTTGGGCCAAATTTTCAGTGCATCACTAATAATATGTCAGCCAAGCTGAAATTTTGTATTAAAATCCAGCCTAAATGATTTTGCAAGTAATTTAGTCCTGCTTTAAACATTCAACATCGTCAAGATATTTTACAAAATAACAAAATTAAATTTGCCTTTTACAGTAACCTGAAAGGTAACTACTCTCATATGTGCAACAAAAAAATGGTGTGCATCATAATCATCACAAAAAATCCACAGTTAAAACCATAAAAGATGCAAAAAGAATCATCATAAAAGAACGGATTAAAAAAAAATTACCACTCAGTAAGATGATGGAAAACATACAAAATAGAATTCTTAGCGTTTGACATTAGACTGTCACTTCACTTTTCTATTACTCTCCCTTTCAGCACCAGAGAGCTCTCCTTGGTGCTCAGCTCAAAATGTAAAAAAGAGGGAAATCATAATATTTTTGACATATTGATCAAACGTGTTGTTATAAGCTTTTGTAATAAATGTTTGCATAAAATGTGTGTATGTGTGCTGTACTATGTAAATAAACAAAGTTATACAAACATCATCAACCAAAAGGTAATACTTTGGAGGAACAAGAATTAAAAATGAGAACATTTCCTATTTGCATGACCTCTGTTTAAAATATTCTGATCAACAAATATGTAATGAGAACTTTATAATTCTTGTTTTATATTTAAAACAACAAACATACAACCAAATATGTGAGGCACAAAATGGCCAGGTTTCTGAAAGATTATGTATTTCGAGACTAACCTCCAGAGGAGAATCTGGTTCATCCAGGATGTTCCTGTCACTCTGTATCCGCTGCATGGTCCCTGTTGAACTGGGCTCCATTATCAGCACGTTCTGACTACCAGCTCTGCCGAACTTACAGTCACTCTTTCTGGAGTCTGTGGTCCTGCACACCTCATAATTGTACACGTGTGGGAGAGTCCCTGTCCCCAAAGTGTCTGAGTAACGTGGTGGATAATATGGGATCACAGGCAGCTTGGACTGATACAGGATGCGAGACTGTCTCCATCTGTAGATCTTCACTGAGATGATCACCACTAAACAGGTGATGAACAGGAAGGAGACTACAGCCAGAGCCAGCACTAAGTAAAAAGTCAGGTTGTCCTTGTACTCCTTGTCGTGTGTGAAGTCAGTGAACTCTGACAGCACTTCAGGGAAGCTGTCGGCCACCGCCACGTTCACAATGACTGTAGCTGAACGAGAGGGCTGCCCGTTGTCCTCCACTATAACAGTCAGTCTTTGTTTCACTGCATCTTTATCACTCACTTGGCGGATAGTTCTGATCTCTCCATTCTGTAAGCCCACTTCAAACAGCGCCCTGTCTGTGGCTTTCTGCAGTTTATACGAGAGCCAGGCATTCTGTCCAGAGTCCACATCAACAGCCACCACTTTAGTCACCAGATAGCCCACATCTGCTGAACGGGGAACCATCTCAGCCACCACAGAGCCACCAGTCTGGACTGGGTACAGCACCTGAGGGGGGTTGTCGTTCTGGTCCTGGATCAGGATTTTCACTGTCACGTTGCTGCTGAGAGGAGGAGAACCTCCATCCTGAGCTTTGACCACAAACAGCAGCTCTTTGATTTGTTCATAATCAAATGAGCGCACTGCACGAATAATCCCAGTTTCAGAGTTAATGGTCACATAAGAAGCAACTGAATTTCCACTGATTTCTGCATCCTCCAAAAAGTAAGACACTCTAGCGTTTTGATTCCAGTCAGCATCTCTTGCACTTACACTAAATACTGATAAGCCCGGGGAATTATTTTCACTAATACTTCCTAAATAACTACTTTTAGTGAACATTGGTGCGTTGTCATTTACATCAGATATTTTCAAGGTTAAAGTTGTTTTTGCAGAAAGCGGTGGGGAGCCTGAGTCAGTTGCTGTTATAGTTATATTGTACTCAGATATGGTTTCACGGTCAAAAGACACATCTGAGAGCAAATTATAATAATCAGTGAGGGATGATTGAATTTTAAAGGGGAGATTGGACTCAACTGAACACTTGATCTGACTATGTCTATCAGAGTCTGCGTCTTTTATGTTGAACACAGCGATGGTTGTGCCTGGACTCACATCTTCTGACACTGTGCTCGAGAAGGACATCACATTAATAACTGGAGCGTTATCATTCACGTCAATGACCTCTACCACAACTTTAGTTGCATCATTAAGGCCACCTTGATCTTTGGCGATGACTCTTATTTCATATTTTTTGTCTTTTTCATAATCTATATTTTGAAAAAGAGTGATTTTTCCCGTCAAGCTGTCAATTTTGAATTTTCCTGAAGATTTTCCATTCATATCAGAAAATGTGTAGGTAACTGCGCCATTGGAACCACTGTCTGCATCTGAAGCGTTCACGGTGGTTATATAAGTGCCAATAGGTGCGTTTTCTAAGACAGTGGTTTTATATAGCGTCTGGTTAAAAACGGGAGTATTATCATTAACATCAAGAACCGTGATTTCAATATGTACTGTACCAGATCGCTGCGGAGTCCCTCCATCGACTGCTATCAGCTTCAGGGAGAGGTGTGGACTCACTTCTCTGTCCAAAGGCTTTTGTAAAATCATCATTGCGAACCGGAGTCCGTCCGCATTGGAGTGCTGCTTTAGAGCAAAATGATCATTTGAGGACAAAAGGTAATTTTGTAAACCGTGAATCCCTGCGTCTGGGTCGTATGCGCTCTCCAGTTCAAAATGCGATCCTATGTTGGCAGACTCGCTGATTTCTAGATTAATCAACGTATTTTTAAACGTTGGGGCGTGATCATTGACATCTAATATTTCTATTGTCACTCTGTGAAGCTCAATGGGATTCTCTAAAATGATCTCAAAGCTGAAGCTGCACGGTGTCACGTCCCCGCAGAGCTGCTCTCGGTCGATCCTCTCATTCACCACTAAAGTCCCTTTGTCTGCCTTCAGCTCCGTGTACTGGATGCTCTCTCCGCTCACGATCCGGGCCCGACCAGAACGGAGCCTTTTCAGGTCCAAACCGAGGTCCTGCGCTACGTTACCGATCAGAGATCCTTTCTTCATCTCCTCCGGGATTGAATATCGGATCTGGCCGCTGATGGTGGAGATCATCAAGAGGAAAAATACCACTTTACATGCGGGAGAAAAACACAGCAGCCTCTTTCTGCACCGCTGCTGATGCTGCATTTTCATTCCGTCGTGTATAATGAAAATATGACCGTAAATCAAAGAAATGAACCACACCTGACCCCGCTATCTACTCCGGTTGGCATGTGATGCGTCAAAGGAATAAAAAGACGCTCAGTAAAAAAAAACAAGAACGCAGTTTAAATGGACGCGATCCTGCGCCTGCTGCATGTAATATCCCTTCTCTTTCTCCAATGACACACACGTACTGTATACCACCACCCTCTCTTTAGTTGATCAACAGCGTCCTTTAGTGTCCAAACTGAAGAAGCAATTAATGAAACGCAAAAAGAAAAAAGATGCAGAAGATAACTGTGCTCCTTCGTCTTCTATGATTGCAAAATGATGAAACATTTACATGTGCAAAAATTACACATGCTGGTGGCTCTGCATGTATGATTTAACGTGATATTTGCACAATTAAACTCAGAATTCATACATTATTCTAAATTATTTTTACAATGAGAGACAGAAACCATCTAAAACGTTTAATATGAGTATAATTCTTTCAGTATATTCTAGGACAAACAAAGCAACAACAAATTTGAAAATCATTTTTTGTAATTATTTTGTAAAAGGCCTGTATAAAATAAAAAGTAATGCAACAACAGTCAGAATTCATACATTATTCTAAATTGCTTTTAAGATTAGAGACAGTAACCAACTAAAATGTTTAATATGAGTATAATGTATGAAGTCAAATTTAGGACAAACAAAGCAAAAACCATTTTAAAAATTATTTTTAAAATAATTTTGTAAAAGGCCAGTTTAAAATATAAGAAGTAATGCAACACCAAATCACAGTGAAAGGAGATTTTGAATGGTTGAATAAGATTTCTGTCTACAACTTTAATACGTTAAACATGTTATGTAAAATGATAACTTTAGCTTCGGTGAAACAGCAAGTCCTATAACTTTCAAATTTACCTGGAAAGATACATTAGTAATTTTTTTTTCTTTTTAATGATACAAAAAAAAATAAATTACAACACTCTTGAGTCATTAGACAATTAAAATTCAGCACTACAACCTTAAATATAAGCATTTGGGGGAAAAAAAAAAAAAAAAAAGTTTCCAAATGTGTGAATCGCTCAAACTTTTTTTTAACTTTACATGAGCATTTGTGAACATTATGAGAGAGAGATGCAATATCAGCAGCTGTACTTGATGATGAAAATAAACACTCAGTTTGCAGGTGTTAAAGCTGCACTGAAATCATCGCAAAAAGGAAAAAAAAAAAACAAAGTGTGATCAACATCCTTCTTTTGTTCGACTTTAGTCCCTAAATATAACCAAATAAAATGTTGACAAAATTGCAGAAAATTTTCAACAATTGCTTTCTATTCCAAACCATGAACATACAACCAAATATATGATGCACAAAACTGCAAGATATCCATGGACAATTATACGACAAAAAAAAATGATACTTATTGTAACTATTCTCTAGGTATTGCTACAATTAATAAAATAAAATAAAATCCCAAATCTCCTTTGATTTAACAAATTAAACTTTGATATGGTTTTTTATGGGTTCATACAAGTTATTAAGAAGGACTTTTTTTTTTTTTTTTGTTTTTTTAGGAAATATTCATACAGGTGAATTAAATCATTGTGTCAAGTAAGGATCACATTATCACAAGTGACTAGAAGAGCAAAGCAAAAAACAAAAACCTACAATGTCAACAACAATACAAAGATAAACAAATTTATCTTTACTGTCAAAAAAATGTTATTTTCATTTATAAAACTGGATGCATTTAAAAAAACATTTGGCAAAACAGCAACAACAAAAAAGACGTTGATTGGAGCCATAACCAACAGGAATCATTCATTAATGTTCTAAAAAAAAAAAACGGCCCAACCGCACCAAACTTCGACTACAAGAAGAATACAAAAATACTGAAACAACAGAAATAATCATGGATCCAAACCAGAAACCTCCAGAGTCAATTGATGTGTTATTACTTTAAAACTAAAATGAATACGAATTCAAATAAACAAAGCAAAAACCTAAAATGAAAAATACCAAGGAACGAATAAAGACAAGATGCTACACAACCTGAGAAAACACAAAGATTGACAAAAGAAAATATGGGATAAAGACAGAAAAAATGGGAAAAAAGAAGCTATACACAACCTTAAAAAAAGTCCAAGAAATGACAAAGGATGTAAAAGCCTGCTCTAATCTCAGACAAAAAGTAACTGTAAAAGTCCAGCATCAAAATTGCTAAGGACAATAAGACAACATATTATGTAAAATTTAGTTGTGTCATTAAACTGCTGGCGCATTTCAATCCAAATATTTACTAATTATAAAAAGTAAGCTGTTTAACTAACCTCCAGAGGAGAATCTGGTTCATCCAGGATGTTCCTGTCACTCTGTATCCGCTGCATGGTCCCTGTTGAACTGGGCTCCATTATCAGCACGTTCTGACTACCAGCTCTGCCGAACTTACAGTCACTCTTTCTGGAGTCTGTGGTCCTGCACACCTCGTAATTGTACACGTGTGGGAGAGTCCCTGTCCCCAAAGTGTCTGAGTAACGTGGTGGATAATATGGGATCACAGGCAGCTTGGACTGATACAGGATGCGAGACTGTCTCCATCTGTAGATCTTCACTGAGATGATCACCACTAAACAGGTGATGAACAGGAAGGAGACTACAGCCAGAGCCAGCACTAAGTAAAAAGTCAGGTTGTCCTTGTACTCCTTGTCGTGTGTGAAGTCAGTGAACTCTGACAGCACTTCAGGGAAGCTGTCGGCCACCGCCACGTTCACAATGACTGTAGCTGAACGAGAGGGCTGCCCGTTGTCCTCCACTATAACAGTCAGTCTTTGTTTCACTGCATCTTTATCACTCACTTGGCGGATAGTTCTGATCTCTCCATTCTGTAAGCCCACTTCAAACAGCGCCCTGTCTGTGGCTTTCTGCAGTTTATACGAGAGCCAGGCATTCTGTCCAGAGTCCACATCAACAGCCACCACTTTAGTCACCAGATAGCCCACATCTGCTGAACGGGGAACCATCTCAGCCACCACAGAGCCACCAGTCTGGACTGGGTACAGCACCTGAGGGGGGTTGTCGTTCTGGTCCTGGATATTTAATTTAACTGTGGTGTTGCTGCTTAAAGGAGGTGAGCCTCCATCCTGTGCCTTTATATGTATATTCATTGTTTTAATTTGTTCGTAGTCAAATGATCGAACTGCCTGTATAGCTCCTGTTTCTGCATTTATAGATAAATAGGTGGATATGGGGTTACCACTCAGCTCATTATCAATTAGAAGGTATGAAACACGTGCATTCTGTCCTGAATCTGAGTCATGCGCTTTCACTGAAAACACCATCATTCCTGGGGAGTTATTCTCCAATACATTAGCTTGATAAGAACTCTGCTCAAACACTGGGGTATTATCATTCACATCAGAAACTTTGAGTGTTATGGTCTGGTTTGTTGAGAGTTGTGGGCTTCCCTCATCAGTAGCTATAAACGTAATATTGTACTCAGGATTACGCTCCCGGTCCAGGATACCATTTGTGACCAGGGTGTAGTAACTTTTAAGAGATGAATGGATCACAAATGGAATATTTCCAGCTACAGTGCAGTCTACTTTACTATTTTTGCCTGAATCTAGATCTTTAACATTGATTATAGCTACAGTGGTACCAATAGGAGAGTCCTCTGTAATAGTGTTAGAAAACGAGGTGAGTGTTATCAAAGGTGCGTTATCATTTTCATCGATTACCTCAATGATTACATTAGTGGACGTGCTCTGTCCTCCCTGATCTTTGGCTTGTACCCCTATCTCATATATTTTAGTCTCCTCATAATCAATCCGTCCATTTACAGTTAAATCCCCGCTGATTTCATCGAGAAGAAACAGGTCCACATATTTACTAGACATGCGGTTAAAGTGATATGTAACACGACCATTCATCCCCTCATCTGCATCTGCAGCACTTAAACTCAGGACGAACGTGCCTTTGGACACATTTTCTCGTACAGATGTTTTATAGATTGACTGCGTAAAAACGGGTGCATTGTCATTGGTGTCGCGGACAGTGACATGTATCTTCATTGTGCCTGTGCGCTGCGGTTCACCTCCATCTACAGCCGTCAGTGTGAGCACCGTTTTCTCCTCCTTCTCTCTATCTACAGGGTGAGAGAGATACAGCTGCGCGTATTTGTTTCCGTTGGGACTAGACTGCACCCTGATGTTAAAATGAGTGGTTGGGTGTAATGTGTAGCCGTGTAACGCATTGACGCCTACGTCGGGGTCCGTTGCACTCACTTGTAATATCTCTGTACCGGGTGGAGCCGATTCAACGATTTCCGCGTGCATTTCTTTTTCGTGAAACGCAGGTGCGTTGTCGTTCACATCCAGCACTTCCACCACTACACTGTGCAGCTGCATCGGACTCGTCATGATCATCTCAAAATTCAAGCTACAAGGTGAGGCCTGGCCGCAGAGCTGCTCTCTGTCAATCCTCTCTCCCACTACCAGAGTCCCTTTGTCTGCATCCAGCCTGATGTACTCCGTGTGATCACTGCTCACCATCCGGGCACCGCCTGATTTCATCCTTTTGGCGTCGATGCCTAAGTCTTCAGCCACATTTCCAACAAAAGAGCCCTTTCTCATCTCCTCCGGGACAGAATAGCGGATCTGAGACACGGTCGTTTCAATCAGAAACAAAAGGATGAGGCTCAGTATTTTCCCTTTAACAGATCGCTCTCTGCCAAATGTCCACATTTCGACGACGTAATCCACACGCGTCCAGAAAATGCTGCTTTCAGCCAAGTATTTTCCTTAAACGACTGGACTGCAACCCACAGAAAAGGGGGGAAAATAGTCCAATAAACACGCTGGTGAAAAACAAGACCAAGCGTCCTGCTGTCCGCCGCCTATGACTGAAGGGAGAGATGGGGGTGAGAAGCTTTATGTCAGCTTTAATGTGATATAAAGACCAACAGCGGCCCTTAGAGTACAAAAAGGAAAACAACAACTGCTGCCTTTGAGTCTTAAAACAATAGGAACGCCACAAACTGAACATTTTCTATTATAGAAGTACAGGGGATGAAAGCCACTGATTTCTAAAACTATATATCCTTCATGTCAGTGTTTCTCAAACAGGGGTTCGTGTACCCCTAAGGGTACGCGATGGCACTACAGGGGGTAGAGAGAGAGAGAGAGAGAGAGAGAGAGAGAGAGAGAGAGAGAGAGAGAGAGAGAGAGAGAGAGTTAACAAAGAAAGTGTCAGTCTTGGTCCCACCCTATAGCGTGAGATGACCAGAAATGATAAAAACTATAGAACTACATCTATTCAGGAGCCACTAAATCAGTGTTTTTCAACCTTAGGGTCTGGATCCCATGTGGGGTCGCCCAAAAATTCAGAAAACTTCAAAGAACAACACACAATCTTAAACACCTGTATTCCTATACTTTCACTTTGTGACATATAAATCCAGTTAAACTAAAATGCAGTAAAAATAAAAATAAAAAAATAAATCTGTGCTCAAACATGATCAAAAAATAATTGTAGAAAAAAAAAAAAAAATGTATTTTAAGGTCATCAGAAATTATTGATATCAAAAAGTGGTCACGATCAAAAAAAGGTTCTGAGTCACTGCAATAAATGCTGTTTCTTTTCCCTTATTTACAGAATGAGATTCGTAAAAATGTGTTATCACTCAATGATTCCATCATTATGTTCTATAGTTGATTTAAAATAGTTTTCTAAGCAAAATGTTGTAGTTGGATTCAGAAATAAGAGAGAGATACTTGAAACCAAAAGTTTTGAGAACAACTGCTCTATGTTATGATTGAACTATAGAAGTTGTATGTAGCTGATAAAGTACATTAAAAGTACTAATGTGTTAAAAAAAAAAAACTTCACAAAAATGCACACAAGCAAAAAAAAATCATTCATGTGCAGAGGTGTAAAGAGTGCTGATATATCCTCCTCAAGTAAAAGTACTGTGACTTGATTGGAATTGTTCTCAAGTACAAGTACAAGTAAGTCAAATATAAAATACACAAGTAAAAAGTAGCTTAATGAAATAGTACTCAAAGTAAAAGTTTCACCCCCCACGTTTATTTTTGGTAATAAATCTTGCCAAGGTTCCCTTATGCAGTAAACATTTCAAGTATAAACATAAAAATGCACAATTGGAACTTAATATATTTTCCACAAAGGCATCTGTATAAAATAAAAGGTTTGTCAAAATGTACAACAATTTTTAAAAATAAAATAACACCAATTAATTCAATTAAAGAAAAATAAAAAATGAATGAACTCTAAAACTGAGAAAATAACCAGCATTCAGTGCTGTTTTGGCAATGTGCATTACGTTTAATCTGATTGGTCTCTATGATGTGATGCATTGGATTCTTGTCTGGTCATTTCATTTTTTTTGTAGTTTCACAAATGTTCGTTGGTAATTTTAAAACAAAAAATCAACACAGACACCGACAGCAGGAAGTTCTGGAACATTAGCCTGTTGTCTATTCCTATATTGTGTACATCCTTTCTAAGCTATAGCTGCTTTTTCTCCCCAGAGTAGCTTATATTTCTGAAGAAAACTCTGAATGTTTACATTTCACTGTTGTTTTATTATAACTAATCAATGCAGGAAAATGTTTAGCAAGCTCCGCTAATATTCAGTCAAAACAAATGGTGCATGTTCCCAACAGACACGTCATAGCAGCAGCTGTCCTGGGTTACCCCAGAGGAAATAGGTGAGCAGCTGTGTTAAATGAATCATTTATTAGGAAGAAAAAAACATTAAAGAATAAAAATGGTTCTGAAAAAAATACAACAAAAAAAAAAAAAAAAACTGAGGGTGTGTTTAAATTATTGATCCAGGACACCATTCTGATCCTGAACATAACAGATAACTGAGAGCTCGAGCAGAATCCATCACACCTCCCAACATTACAAAACTCCAGAGGTGAAAGTAACAAGCACTCACGTTACTGTAATTGAGTTGCTTTTATTGGTACTTGTACTTTTTTGAGTGTATTTCTGATTCAGTAGTTTTACTTAAATAAGTTTTAAAAGAAGTCAAATATTTTGTTACATTTTTACATTCAACCGTTGCTGCGTAAATAATTATATTTTGTTTTAAAATGATCAGCGGACATTGTGAAACTACAAAAAAAGAAATGACCAGAAAACAATCAAATGCATCACATCACAGCCGACCAATCAGATTAAACGTTATGCACATTGTGTGAATTCAGCTACTTTTTACTTGTACTTGAGTATTTTATGTACAGTATGACTTATTTGTACTTGTACATGTGTAAAATTTCAATCAAGTAACAGTACTTCTACTTGAGTATAGATATATACCATTTACACTGCTGGAAACCCCCACCCCCACACCCCCTTATTATATCACTTCACAGCCTTCCTGCAGCAGCAATACTGGCTCCCATGCATCAGCAATTCCCACAAGAATTTAAAAATACTATTGCTGACTTTTAAATCCATTCACAATCGTTCCCTTCATAATCCCATATCTACACATCCTTACTGTAAGGTATATGTGGGCCCAGCAAAGCAAATATAGGTTCATGTCTGGAGAAAACCACAACAATAACAATGCAAAATGTTCAGTAAAAGTTGATTAAGTCAATTAAAAACAAGTACAACAAAATATTGGTAGACAGTGAGCAATAAAGAAGACAGAAGGTGAGAATATGAAGTGTTTTGACTGATTTGTTTACAATAAGACATCATAGTGCATTGTGTGTTGTAGAAATAACACAAAATATGTCGCAGAAAACGTGATTGTATTTTAGACTAACCTCCAGAGGAGAGTCTGGTTCATCCAGGATGTTCCTGTCACTCTGTATCCGCTGCATGGTCCCTGTTGAACTGGGCTCCATTATCAGCACGTTCTGACTACCAGCTCTGCCGAACTTACAGTCACTCTTTCTGGAGTCTGTGGTCCTGCACACCTCGTAATTGTACACGTGTGGGAGAGTCCCTGTCCCCAAAGTGTCTGAGTAACGTGGTGGATAATATGGGATCACAGGCAGCTTGGACTGATACAGGATGCGAGACTGTCTCCATCTGTAGATCTTCACTGAGATGATCACCACTAAACAGGTGATGAACAGGAAGGAGACCACAGCCAGAGCCAGCACTAAGTAAAAAGTCAGGTTGTCCTTGTACTCCTTGTCATGTGTGAAGTCAGTGAACTCTGACAGCACTTCAGGGAAGCTGTCGGCCACCGCCACGTTCACAATGACTGTAGCTGAACGAGAGGGCTGCCCGTTGTCCTCCACTATAACAGTCAGTCTTTGTTTCACTGCATCTTTATCACTCACTTGGCGGATAGTTCTGATCTCTCCATTCTGTAAGCCCACTTCAAACAGCGCCCTGTCTGTGGCTTTCTGCAGTTTATACGAGAGCCAGGCATTCTGTCCAGAGTCCACATCAACAGCCACCACTTTAGTCACCAGATAGCCCACATCTGCTGAACGGGGAACCATCTCAGCCACCACAGAGCCACCAGTCTGGACTGGGTACAGCACCTGAGGGGGGTTGTCGTTCTGATCCTGGACTATAATTCTGACTGTAGCTACTGAGCTCATAGGAGGTGATCCAGCATCGCGTGCAGTCACATTAAATTCAAACCACTTGATCTGCTCATAATCAAAAGATTTAATGGCATGGATTACACCATTTTCTGAGTTTACTGACACTAACAAGGACACAGCGACGCCATTAACTTCTTTTTCTTCTAGAAAATAAGAAACCCGAGCATTTTGGCCCCAATCTGCATCACTAGCAGTGAGAGAAAAGACAGAAAACCCAGGAGGGTTGTTTTCTGGAATGGCTTTACTATATTCTGATTTACCAAATAATGGTGGACTGTCATTGACATCAGACACTTTGACATTAATATTTTTACTGTTAGACAGAGGCGGTGAGCCCTGATCAGTGACAATTATAGTTATATTATACTCAGGCGTATCTTCTCTATCTAACAAAGTATCAGTTACTATTGTATAATATCCTGTTAATGAAGATTCAATTTTGAAAGGGATGTCTGCATTAATGGAGCACTTTACTGCACCGTTCCTATCAGAGTCTTCATCGTCTACATTGATGACAGCTATTGTTGTACCTGGAGGAGAGTCCTCTGATATAGAGTTGGAAAATGACAGTAGCTGAATATTTGGCACGTTGTCATTCTCATCAATTATTTGAATAAAAACTTTGCAGTAATCTGCAAATCCACCGTAATCGCTGGCCTGTACATTAAGTTGATAAGTTTTAGATTTTTCAAAGTCTAATTTGCCCGAAACTTTAACTTCTCCAGTTTTTAAATTTACATCAAAAAGCTGCTTTGCTTCTTTGGCCACGTGAGCAATTGAATATGTCACCTCACCATTTACACCTTTATCTGCATCATTTGCACTAACTGTTGTGACCACTGTTCCTTCAGGAGAGTTCTCCTTAACATCTGCTTTATAAACCGTTTGGCTGCACACTGGTGCGTTATCGTTTGCGTCCAGCACAGTGATGTGAATACGCACCGTCCCTGATCTGTGCGGCTCTCCAGCGTCTGAAGCGATGAGTAGGAGTGTGTGTGTGTCCACTTCCTCTCTGTCTAAATGACTTTGTAAAACCATTTCAACAAACTTGCCTCCATCTGGCTGACTTTTCATCTCCAATTTAAAATTTGCAGTGGGTTTGAGGGTGTATTTTTGAATATCATTGAGACCAACATCAGGGTCATCTGCATTCTCCAGTGAAAAACGCGCACCCGGTGCCGCATTTTCACCTATTTTTAAATGTATTGCCTCCTTTGGAAAGGAAGGACTGTTATCGTTTATATCTGTGACTTCTACCGTAACGCGATAAAGCTGGATGGGGTTTTCTAGAATCACCTCAAAGCTGAAACTACAGGGCGTCGTCTTCCCGCAAAGCTCCTCACGGTCGATCCTCTCTTTAACAACAAGCGTGCCTTTGTCTCGGTTCAAATCCACGTACTGTCTGCTTCCTTTCGTAATAATGCGAGCTTTACCTGATTTAAGCCTCGCCACATCCAGACCCAGATCTTTGGCAATGTTTCCCACAAAGGAGCCTTCCGTCTGCTCCTCTGGAATTGAATACCGAGCCTGAGCCGTCACCGAGCTCAGCTGGAGAAGACAAAGACTCACAGCAAGCGCCTGCCATCGGCCTCTCCCGGTGATCATCCGTTCATATGTCATCCCAACTCAACCGATCTTATTATCCTCAATACGAACGGGTGTAATTGAATCCACAAAAAATGATGATTATATGTTGTTTTTCCCTGCGTAAAAAAGGAAAAAAGAGTGTCCACATCGAGAGCTTGGACCGAGGAGAGCCTCGTCTGTCCGTGCAGTACAAACCAAATGGAGGCAGAAGGAAGGAGAAGTGCTGCATATAAGCAAGGCTGATTCTAAAGCCAACCGTGAACGAACAGCGGCGCTAAGAGCATATCCGCAGTAATGTCTGCACTGTGGAACACAATTATGACGCATGAAAAAAAAGAGTAAGGAATTAACATGATTTTTATTTAAATATTTACGAAAATATATATACAAACTATATTGAACAAGTATTATGAAGTATTTTACATTATTATCATTATTTCATAATCTATTGTATATAACTAACCTTTTCTGAAACTGTGAGCTTCTTAAATACTACATTTTCCCTGTTTCACTTTAATTGGAGGGTAAGATAATCAGGAAGACAAGCAGTAACTTAAGGTAAGAAATGTTTAAGTTTCAAAATGCAACACTTTATTTCTTCTAATTAATACAATTGTTTCATTTTCCACATTTCAGGAAATCCCTGTTGCTATTTTACTAGCTACAAACAAACTACTTTTAACAATCGTAAAACATGAAAAATTTGTAAATTTCACCTTGCGTTTAGAAAATATATTTAATTTATTTAATTTATTTGTATTATATAATTATATATAACATACCACAACCCAGACACCAAAATCTGCAACATTTAAAAACATTTGTCACAATGTTTCCGTGAAAATAAACATCTGAACATGGTTAATTTGATACTAAAACTTTATCACTTGCAGCAACTCTACTAAGTAATAACTACATGTGTCTTATTATCTTTATGAGTTTGAATCATTAAAGGTAAATCACATTTTAGATGGAGCTCATTGGTGACTAGAGCTCCGGAGGGCCCCTCACATGGTAAAGGGGGGCTACCTGCGGCCCACGAGCATATAGGTGACCCCGTAATCATTATATTTGTGGTCACCGACATGGTGTCCAGGCACCAGGTAGCCCTCATGGACCACAAGAGGTGCCCTCAGGCCTCTTCTAACAGGAGCAATAACAATGACCTTTGTCTAAAATCTGATTTACTTGCCAGGCTTCAAACCCACAAAGATATGTACAGGTGACACACATAGTCAGAGCCTTAATAGTTAAATACTGCTTCTCTTTACACGGTGTTGTATTAAATTAATCATCATTAAATGTTTATTTTCAGTGAAACATTGAGACAAATTGAGGTGTTGCATATAGGATTTTATTTAAGAAGCTGCAGATTTTTATTAGATGTTTTTTTTTTAAAAAAAAAATACAAAGTGGATTTTTGTAAAATATTACAAAACTGTTTAACTGTACAAATGTTACGATTAGTTAAACAGTTGTTATTTAGTGGCTCGTAAAATAGGGACAATGATTTCCTATGAACTTTAATGAAATTGAAACAATTTCTTGAATTGAGGAAAAAAGAGTGTTGCATGTTGAAATATTCACTACTCGTTTTCATTATTATCTTATCCTTTAATTAAAGTGAAACCATGAAAATGTAGTACTTACAAAATGTATATCAAACCAATAGCCCTTCGGACAATTGGTGAATACTACGTTATTTAAATGACTTATAAATGTAATCAACGTTTGTTGAGTAGCAAAATTATTCAATATTAGATATAAAACAGATTTGATTTAAATATTAAGATAAAACATTATTTTATATTTCAACTGATTGGAAAAAAAAAAAAAACCCTCGTGTTTAAAATTGCAAAATGTAAACATTCATCATAGAAGTGCATGGGAGCACCATAGATAGAGGCACGTTAGAATCCTCGGGTCAATGTGAACATCAAATTATTGATCAAATTAAAAGTATACAAAGCTATATATATATATATATATATATATATATATATGTAATGATATTTATCACAGGTAATTTATATTATGTTTGGTAAGAAAAAAGAATAAAAACTCTGTCTGTGAAAGAGAGGATACTAGGTAAATTTGTACTGCCTTAAAGCTGCGGTATGTAAAATGCTCTCCATTCCGTTTTGAAACCAAAACCGAAACTCAACCTCTCTTAAGGCGAAGATACACTGTGCAATTTTTTCAATTGTGTTGTCAGCTCCAGCTCAAATTTTGCAACTCAAGTGCAGAGCCCGAATGTGCACAACTCACCATTCATGTTCTCACACTATACAGACATACACTCTGACACCATCTGACTGCTCAAACTGTACGTCAATACACGACGGTGTCTTGTTTCTGGAAATGCAATGTAGAAATTAGAAGAAGAAGAAGAACTCTGAAGTGTCACCAATTAAAACAGAAGAAGAAGAACCCAGAAGTGGACACTCGCAAATCTCAGCAAAAAAAGGTTTAAAAAGAAAAGACGGCAATGTGACAGACCAGGAACTGGCTGGGGAGATGTGGGCAGTACGGTCCGTCAATTTTACAGTGGTCCTACAGTGTTCGCGTATGCACAGTGAGAGTATGTGGTAAGCCAGTCTTTGGCACTGCTTCAACAGTGAGATACCCTCATGAGGAGTGACTATATTTCAAACAGGTTTGATTTCCTTACGACCATACGATTGCTGATCGGGAGCAACTTGTGAGCTGTTAATCGCTTCTCATGACCCCATTTACTGTATACTACACCATGCACAAAACAGGATTTAGCAGAGACATGGCCCGATCCCAAAAATAGATGCACGAGTCAAAAATTGGCAAAAAAATGACTTTTAGTCACTCCTGACTTTTAGTCACACCAGTCAGGTGTTTTAGAGACTCTAACATGAATACATACAGTAAATCACTATGTAGTTACTGCCCTGAGCAGGGGCTGCTGCCGTCAGCTCGTCGCCACCAGGGAGCTCACACGGGCACTGAGATCTCAGCTGCCTGTCACTCTGAGCGGACTGACAACCAACACTCCACATCCAGACTATAAAATTAATTCTCCTTGAATAAGCCTCTCTTCATTTACACGCGATTCATCCTGTCTGTTCTCACTCTCTCTCTGACATCAGTGTGTGTGAGGTGCAGACCCTGCACGGTCAATGAGGATCCGCGAGGACCCAAAACAAAAGTGATCCATTCCTCCTCAGTGTTTGTGGCTTTAAACTGTTGCTTCTCCACCTTGGTCTGCCTTTTCCTCTGGATTTGCTGTGTAATTGTGTCTAACACTGTTATGAAGACTTTTGATGGGACATCCGTCATTCCACTTTTATGACCGAAAGTACCTGAACATGTCTGACTTCAGACGAACAGGCAATAGTAACGCCAAAAACAGCTGATGGAGCACACATGTTTGTAGAAAGATCTCTGATTGTCTGACATCCAGCATCACGCTATTATTTTAGAGAGCCAGGAGAAGGAGTATAGCTTCACTGTCCACTCAGAACACTTTGATTACAATATACTCAAAAATAATTATGTATTTTTTACCTAATAATGCCAAAAATTGCGCAGCTTTAAAGAGAAAATTAAAATCGGCTAATTGGAGAGTTCTTGAAACAATCAATAATAATAATAAAAAAAAATTAATTTAAAAAACAATTTGTTTGGGAAGCAAAAATTAACCTTAGCACGAATACTAAAAAAAAAAAAAAAAAAAAAAAAAAAAAGGTTAAAGAACAGTCTAAAGTGACGGCACCATGAAAAGACAAAGGACAAAAATTATAGTAGATAAACATGCAATGATGAAAAAAAAAAAACAATTAAAAAATACACTCACCAAAGTTGACATTTGGGAGCAGATTCCTGAACTGTCCACTTGTGGCGATTCATCACCAGCTCCGTCCACACTAACTAGACTTTGACTCATTGGTTGCAAGTATTTAACGTCACTCTTTCTGGAGTCTGTGGTCCTGCACACCTCGTAATTGTACACGTGTGGGAGAGTCCCTGTCCCCAAAGTGTCTGAGTAACGTGGTGGATAATATGGGATCACAGGCAGCTTGGACTGATACAGGATGCGAGACTGTCTCCATCTGTAGATCTTCACTGAGATGATCACCACTAAACAGGTGATGAACAGGAAGGAGACTACAGCCAGAGCCAGCACTAAGTAAAAAGTCAGGTTGTCCTTGTACTCCTTGTCGTGTGTGAAGTCAGTGAACTCTGACAGCACTTCAGGGAAGCTGTCGGCCACCGCCACGTTCACAATGACTGTAGCTGAACGAGAGGGCTGCCCGTTGTCCTCCACTATAACAGTCAGTCTTTGTTTCACTGCATCTTTATCACTCACTTGGCGGATAGTTCTGATCTCTCCATTCTGTAAGCCCACTTCAAACAGCGCCCTGTCTGTGGCTTTCTGCAGTTTATACGAGAGCCAGGCATTCTGTCCAGAGTCCACATCAACAGCCACCACTTTAGTCACCAGATAGCCCACATCTGCTGAACGGGGAACCATCTCAGCCACCACAGAGCCACCAGTCTGGACTGGGTACAGCACCTGAGGGGGGTTGTCGTTCTGGTCCTGGATCAGGATTTTCACTGTCACGTTGCTGCTGAGAGGAGGAGAACCTCCATCCTGAGCTTTGACCACAAACAGCAGCTCTTTGATTTGTTCATAATCAAATGAGCGCACTGCATGTACGACTCCGCTCTCTGCATTGACTGAAACAAAGTCAGAAATTGGAGATCCGCCCACATTGGTCTCCTCCAGGATGTAGGAAACACGAGCGTTCTGGTTCTCATCAGGATCTTTAGCTCTCAGTGTGAGCACAGAGAGACCTGGAGAGTTGTTCTCTGTGATGAACGTGTTGTAAACACTTTGTAAAAACACTGGAGCGTTATCATTAACATCAGACACCTTCAAATGAAAGGTTCTCCTCACTGAGAGAGGAGGCAGCCCTGAATCTGTGGCTACAACAGTGATGTTATAATCTGAAACACCTTCACGGTCCAACACAGTATCTGTTACCAAAGTGTAATAATTCCTCAGATTAGATTTGATCTTAAAAGGTGAATTTTCTTCTATTTTACAGTTGACCTGTCCGTTATCACCTGAATCCAGGTCTTTGACATTAATGATGCCAATAGTTGTACCAGGAGGAGAGTCCTCTGACACAGGACTGGTGAAGGACATGACGCTGATAGTCGGGGCGTTGTCATTAACATCAGTCACTTCAATGATCACTTTACTTAAATCTGTCAAACCTCCCTGATCTTTAGCATCTATTCTGAGTTCATGTTTTTTATCCTTTTCATAATCAATAGACCCTTTAATTGATATTATTCCAGTTTGTTCATTAATTGTAAAAACATTTAATAAACTACTGTCAATTTCGGAGAAATGATACGTCACAACTCCATTTGATCCATGATCAGCGTCACTGGCGTTTACAGTTATAACGTAGGTATCCTTTGGAGAGTTTTCTAACACTGTAGCTTTATATACAGACTGATTAAATACTGGTGCATTATCATTGGCATCTAAAACTATAATATCTATATTTACTGTACCAGATCGCTGCGGAGTCCCACCGTCTACAGCTATTAATTTCAGAGACAGAGATGGATTTGTCTCCCTGTCCAAAGGCTTCTGCAGCACCATCTCTGCGTATTTCTTTCCATCTGCGTTTGAATTCTGTTTAAGAATGAAATTCTCGTTTTCTGTTAAAAAATATTCCTTCAATCCGTTCACACCCACATCCTGATCTTCTGCACTAATCAAAGCAAAACGAGCTCCGACTGCAGCAATTTCACTGATGTCAAAATTAAGCCTGTTTCTTTTAAACACAGGAGAATGATCGTTTATATCCGTGATTTCAACAGTGACCTGATGCAGCTCCATCGGATTCTCTAAAATGATCTCAAAGCTGAAGCTGCACGGTGTCACGTCCCCGCAGAGCTGCTCTCGGTCGATCCTCTCATTCACCACTAAAGTCCCTTTGTCTGCCTTCAGCTCCGTGTACTGGATGCTCTCTCCGCTCACGATCCGGGCCCGACCAGAACGGAGCCTTTTCAGGTCCAAACCGAGGTCCTGCGCTACGTTACCGATCAGAGATCCTTTCTTCATCTCCTCCGGGATTGAATATCGGATGTGTCCTGATACCAAAGGACTGAAGCACAGCAAGAGAGACAAAAGCCTCCAAACATGTCCGCATCCACAACGCCATTTTACGCAGCGCGTCTCTGCTCGTGCTCCAAGTGCCATAGTGACAAAAAACCCCACAAAACTGTGAAATAAAACCGACCAATTACGATCAGAAACGATGTAAAATTCCAACAATGATTTCCAATAAGAAATGATGGCAGTATATCATTTACTGCATGTATCTGAGAGCTGACGTGCGTCTGCTCTAAACGTCAGCCGATGAACTGCAGCTCATCTCTTTTTCTCCTGGTCCACAGACACAGGGAGGGGATCATGTTGTCAGCATTAATGTAATAATTTAGATTGTCCAACAGCGTCCCTTAGAGTTCAGAACAAGAAACACAGCATCGTGAAATGTACGTATCTAATTGTTTTAGATTACCAGTGTACAACCCACGGCCCGGGGGCCAAATCTGGCCCTTTGAAGCATCCATTTCAAACCACAGGAAAACACGAATCAATTAGGAAAATAAAAAACTAATTTCATTGTGGATATCACAGCCCACAAATTAAATGAAACTCAATAATATTTGGAGGAGTCACAGTTTCTCACACTTATATTACATGATGTCAGTTTTTTTTTAATTGAAAATTGTTGAAATAGCTCTCATATTTTTCAAAGTTGTGCTATCATCCTCTAATCATTCCACAAAATTCACCCCCCCCCCCAAAAAATAAATAAATAAATAAATAAATAAATAAAAATAGATAGAAAATGATCACAAAATAATTTTACACAAAGATCCTGCAAACTGATATAACTTAATTATTGTTTGGCTATTGTCAGTGACTTCCATTCCTTACATACAATTTATAGGTTGATGTGCAAACAAAACACACAAATGATGAAAATGCTTTTCCCCAGCCTAAAATCTACCACCCACTCAAGTTGAAACTGGTCTGTATTTGGCCCCTTAACTAAAATGAGTTTGACATCTATGTTAGATCATTTAATTCTCTGCTTCAAAACTGTTTTTTTTTTTTACTCTTTAGATGGAAATACTAATTCATTTAGTTTAATTTAAAAAATGTGTAAAGTTTTAGAAACCAGAAACGGCAAACATTTTTAAATTGTGCATTGAAAAACATGAACGCTTGGGTACAAGGGACAGGAAGTAAATTCAGTAAAGTATAGAGCAAATACTAATAAAATATGCCAACTATATTTCAAGAAAAAAACCATGTAAAAATGGAAAAATAAACGTTTAAAATAATGTTATAATTTTTTTTAAAAAAATGCTTGTATTAACAGGTCAAGGTATGCAACAATAAAGGCACTGTCCTTGGTGCTGAATATTTATGTAAAATTATTTTGAAAACACAACAATTATCATTGTATTAAACTTTGCAAGTACTGTAATAGTTATTTTTTAAGGGTCTATAAATCATGAAATGGTGTCAACATAATACATTTACACATGAAATAGAACAATTCTGTAATTTCATATCAAGGTGGACAATTCATTTACGTAAGAAAAGATTAAAACAGAAAAGGACTGCTAAAAAAAAAAAAACTGAAATAGGAGCAAGTGCGTTAGAAAATGGATGATTGTATTGAAACAGAAATCATGTTTTAGATAAAAAAGGGAAAATTGTTTGCATTCCTTAGGTCAATATCAAGATTAAACAATAAAGACAAAACAAAGTGGAAAAATATAGCGGTATGATACAATATTAGTCTTTTACAAAACTTTAAAAGTACTATGAACATTTTTAAAGGGATTTACAAGTCATAAAACACTGCAATTATAATAATTATAGTATATATGATGTAAAAGGAGTTCAATTTGACCAAACTATTTTTAAGTGTATCAAAATCTGTATGAATTTGTTAAACAAAATAAATTACGCTAACATATTCAGTTTTTAATACTCTGAGATTGAATTCATTTAATCAAAGCAAAGTAATTTAGAAATGTTTTTTTTTTTCTTCTTTAAATAGATGTAACTCCTAATTTCTGAGTAAAAAACATACATTCAAAATCTAGAATTGAAAAAAAGTGAAGAATGAAATGAAGAAATGAATTATTTACATCATGTTGTTTATCATACATTTGATATTTTAAAATATTCAGATATTCTACATTTCAACCCATGGCCATCCTCCTAAACATGCACGCTATGATATTCTCATACATATCATACTACATTACAGCGTGGGGCCAGGCTGCCCCCTCTGCACACAAAGCACATTGACTCAATCAAGCAATACAAATTACGGACAAAAACCATTTCGCTATCATCACTGCATTATTCTGGAGAAGCACAAGTTGCGATGCTTTGTAAGCTTTAGCAACTTGTGCTTTCTCCAGCGAACATTGAAATGTATCAAAGTAACACCTGAACCACTCAGTTCTTTTATCCAGAAAAAAAACAGCAATTACAGTCACCAGAGGTTCCATCAATCATAACTGTCAGATCCCACACTGCAGGACTTTAGGTGGTCATTCTGCCTATATTTACAAAAGTGCCAAGCTGTGGAATCCACTACCAACAGAACTCTAGACCTAATCAGATTTTAAAATGTTCAAATATAGGCTTAAGTTTCAGCTGAAAAAAAATCTAAATTGTACCCATTTGTAAAGAGCCGTGTGTTTATGTGAATATTTTGATAAACTTTGTATTGGGGCTTGTTTTGACTGTATTTCAATGTAGTGTATAACGCACAACCAGGGAAAGTATAGTCGTGAACTAGCATTAGCTACATAATCTATGTGCATCACATCATCATCATTCACTTTTCTATCTATTGTATGTTGAGTTGCGTTGTCCCTGTCAAATAAATGTATTAATAAAATACATTGGGAAAAAAAAAAAAAAACGTGTTTTACTTTTTTAAACCAAATATAATGAAAACTATTACAAGAAAGAGAAAAACTAATTTGATGGGTACCATTATGATGGACATATTCACAATTTAAATTGATGTAATTAAAAAATGGGGAAAAATGTTGGACAAATCCAAAATCTATGTATTATTCAAATATTGTCACAAGAAAATAAAAAAAGAATTTACCAGCAAAAGCTCTTTGATTTATTGAAAACTGGATATTGTTTAATGGTTCGTTCAAGTTACTTATACAGGAAATGTATTTAATTTTATTATGGAACCATTTATAAAAAAGATTAAACCCATGTGCTCAAGTTGAAAACACAGCACAAAACACCAGAAAAACCATGCAAAAAAAAAAAAAAAAAAGATAAACTATAGCTTCAACTACAATTCAAAGTTGAACTTAAAGTTTGGAACCAAAACTAACAGGAAATATTTAGAAACGTCATGAAAAAGTTAATAAACAACCCAATAGCATCAAACTCCAACTTTGACAATTCTAACAGCTACAACTTAAGAACCAAAATACTGAGAAAAGTACCACAGAGTAAATTAAGACAATACCGTACAAATATAAACAGTTGTGTTATTTTTTTTTGTATTTCATTAATGGCAATTAACAGGTAAAAATACCAGCCCTAACATAAGACCAGTATCATCACTGATGTAGAAAATGTAGAGTATTTGGTAAAAGGCCTCTTTAAAATCTAAGAAGTAATGCAACACCAACTCACAGTGAAAGGGGATTTTGAAAATTGAAAATGTTTTCTGGCTAAAACTTTTGTACCTTAAAGATGTACATGTTATAGTAAAATGAAAATTTCAGCTTAGGTGACACGCAAACAATGCAGTCCTAATAACTTTCAATTTTATCTGAAAAGACACCTTATTAAAAAATAAATAAATAAATGATACAACCTACCCACCCTAAAAAAAAGAAAAAAAAAAAAAAGATCAATAGTCTTGAGACATTACAAAATTTAAATCTAGCATTAGAAATTTGGAAAAAATAGGAAGCTGAATAGTGTGTGAATCACTCTAACTTTTTTGCTTTAGATGAGAATTTGTCAATATTATTTGAGAAAGATTCAATATCAGCAGCTGTACTTGATGATAAAAACAAAATAAAAATAATGCAAAAATAAATAGATAAAAACAAAGTGTGACCAACATCCTTCTTTTGTACAGCTTTAGTCCCTAAATATACAACAAAATAAAAAGTTGACAAAATTGCTGTATATACTAAAAAATACATCATAAAAAGTTTCATATTTCCTGTTTTATAATTTAAACCACAAACCTACAACCAATGATGAACAAAATTGCAAGATATCAGCAAGTGTTTAGAGACTAACCTCCAGAGGAGAGTCTGGTTCATCCAGGATGTTCCTGTCACTCTGTATCCGCTGCATGGTCCCTGTTGAACTGGGCTCCATTATCAGCACGTTCTGACTACCAGCTCTGCCGAACTTACAGTCACTCTTTCTGGAGTCTGTGGTCCTGCACACCTCGTAATTGTACACGTGTGGGAGAGTCCCTGTCCCCAAAGTGTCTGAGTAACGTGGTGGATAATATGGGATCACAGGCAGCTTGGACTGATACAGGATGCGAGACTGTCTCCATCTGTAGATCTTCACTGAGATGATCACCACTAAACAGGTGATGAACAGGAAGGAGACTACAGCCAGAGCCAGCACTAAGTAAAAAGTCAGGTTGTCCTTGTACTCCTTGTCGTGTGTGAAGTCAGTGAACTCTGACAGCACTTCAGGGAAGCTGTCGGCCACCGCCACGTTCACAATGACTGTAGCTGAACGAGAGGGCTGCCCGTTGTCCTCCACTATAACAGTCAGTCTTTGTTTCACTGCATCTTTATCACTCACTTGGCGGATAGTTCTGATCTCTCCATTCTGTAAGCCCACTTCAAACAGCGCCCTGTCTGTGGCTTTCTGCAGTTTATACGAGAGCCAGGCATTCTGTCCAGAGTCCACATCAACAGCCACCACTTTAGTCACCAGATAGCCCACATCTGCTGAACGGGGAACCATCTCAGCCACCACAGAGCCACCAGTCTGGACTGGGTACAGCACCTGAGGGGGGTTGTCGTTCTGGTCCTGGATCAGGATTTTCACTGTCACGTTACTGCTGAGAGGAGGAGAACCTCCATCCTGAGCTTTGACCACAAACAGCAGCTCTTTGATTTGTTCATAATCAAATGAGCGCACTGCGTGTACGACTCCGCTCTCTGCATTGACTGAAACAAAGTCAGAAATTGGAGATCCGCCCACATTGGTCTCCTCCAGGATGTAGGAAACACGAGCGTTCTGGTTCTCATCAGGATCTTTAGCTCTCAGTGTGAGCACAGAAAGACCTGGAGAGTTGTTCTCTGTGATGAACGTGTTGTAAACACTTTGTAAAAACACTGGAGCGTTATCATTAACATCAGACACCTTCAAATGAAAGGTTCTCCTCACTGAGAGAGGAGGCAGCCCTGAATCTGTGGCTACAACAGTGATGTTATAATCTGAAACACCTTCACGGTCCAACACAGTATCTGTTACCAAAGTGTAATAATTCCTCAGATTAGATTTGATCTTAAAAGGAGAATTTTCATCTATTTTACAGTTGACCTGTCCGTTATCACCTGAATCCAGGTCTTTGACATTAATGATGCCAATAGTTGTACCAGGAGGAGAGTCCTCTGACACAGGACTGGTGAAGGACATGACGCTGATAGTCGGGGCGTTGTCATTAACATCAGTCACTTCAATGATCACTTTACTGGAATCTGTCAAACCTCCCTGATCTTTAGCTTCAATTCCCAATTCATATTTTCTTCCCTTTTCATAATCAATAGGGCTTTGGATTGAGATAACACCACTATTTTCATTGATTTTTAAAACATTAAGTAGGCTGCTGTGAAGATCAGAGAAATGATACGTCACAACTCCATATGATCCATGATCAGCATCACTGGCGTTTACAGTTATAACGTAGGTATCCTTTGGAGAGTTTTCTAACACTGTTGCTTTATATACAGACTGATTAAATACTGGTGCATTATCATTGGCATCTAAAACTGTAATATCTATATTTACTGTACCAGATCGCTGCGGAGTCCCACCGTCTACAGCTATTAATTTCAGAGACAGAGATGGATTTGTCTCCCTGTCCAAAGGCTTCTGCAGCACCATTTTTACGTATTTTCTGCCATCTGTGTTTGAATTCTGTTCAAGGACAAAATTATTGTTTTCTGTTAAGAAATATTCCTTCAATCCGTTCACACCCACATCCTGATCTTCCGCGCTGGTCAGAGGAAAACGAGCCCCAATTACAGCACTTTCACTGATTTCAAAATTAATCCTGTTCCTTTTAAACACAGGAGAATGATCGTTTATATCCGTGATTTCAACAGTGACCTGATGCAGCTCCATCGGATTCTCTAAAATGATCTCAAAGCTGAAGCTGCACGGTGTCACGTCCCCGCAGAGCTGCTCTCGGTCGATCCTCTCATTCACCACTAAAGTCCCTTTGTCTGCCTTCAGCTCCGTGTACTGGATGCTCTCTCCGCTCACGATCCGGGCCCGACCAGAACGGAGCCTTTTCAGGTCCAAACCGAGGTCCTGCGCTACGTTACCGATCAGAGATCCTTTCTTCATCTCCTCCGGGATTGAATATCGGATGTGTCCTGATACCAAAGGACTGAAGCACAGCAAGAGAGACAAAAGCCTCCAAACATGTCCGCATCCACAACGCCATTTTACGCAGCGCGTCTCTGCTCGTGCTCCAAGTGCCATAGTGACAAAAAACACAAAACTGTGAAATAAATCCGACCAATTACGATCAGAAACGATGAAAATCTCCGACAATGATTTCCAATAAGAAATGATGGCAGTATATAATTTACTGCATGTATCTGAGAGCTGACGTGCGTCTGCTCTAAACGTCAGCCGATGAACTGCAGCTCATCTCTTTTTCTCCTGGTCCACAGACACAGGGAGGGGATCATGTTGTCAGCATTAATGTAATAATTTAGATTGTCCAACAGCGTCCCTTAGAGTTCAGAACAAGAAACACAGCCTCATGACATGTACGGATCTAATCTTTATTCATATCAAACCCACGGCCCGCGGGCCAAAACTGGCCCTTTGAAACATCCAATTCGACTACAGGATATAATAAAAATGACAGAGGAAAAAAACAATCAAATAGGAAATTACAAACTAATTCCATTTTGGATATCACAGCCCACATATCAAATGAAACTCAACAATATTTGGAGGAGTCACCGTTTTCTCACACTTAAATCACATGATGGCAGTTATTTTTAATCGCAAATTGTTGAAATAGCTCTCATATTTTTCAACATTGTGCTATTATACTTAAATCATTTCACAAAATTTCCCAAAAATAAATAAAAATTAATCACAAAGGAAATTTAGCTGAAGATCCTGCAGAAACTGAAATTATTTACACATTGTTTGGATATTGTCAGTGACTTCCATTCCTTATATACCAATTACATGCAAACATAACACATAAATGTTCAAAATGCTTTTCCCTGCCTACATACTGCACCCTCTCGAGTTGAAATTGATCTGTATTTGGCCCCTGAACTAAAATTAGTTTGACATCTCTGTTAGATCATTTAATTCCCTGCTTCAAAATAGTGTTTTTTAATGGACATATTAATTAATTTAATATAATTAAAAAGTGTGAAGTTTTAGAAACCAAAAACGGCAAACATTTTAAAATTGCACATCTATACAGTATATACAGCATTATGAAATTGATTTTGTTTAAAAAAAAATGTTTGAACAGATGCTACAATAAATACAGCAAATACAGACGCTGTCCATGGTGCTGAATAATTCTGTAAACTTATTTTGAAAACACATAAGAGATTGAAAGGCTGCAACAGGATTGTTGCTCTATTAATCTATTGTAATAAACTGTGCAAGTACTGTAAAGGTTATTTCTTAAGAGTCTATAAAACATGAAACGGTGTCACTGAATCAAATTTATCATATGAAATAGAACAATTCTGTAATTGCACATCAAGGAGGACAATTCATTTAAGTAAGAAAAAACAGCACACCAACTATCAACTAAGAAAAAGAAATTGGATGATTGTATTGACACAGAAATCATGTTTTAGATTGAAAAGAGAAGTTGGTTTGCATTTGTTAAGTCAATGTCTATTAAACAATCAAGACAGAACAAAGCGACACAGTATAGTGGTATAATAGAATATTAGTCTTTTATGAATTTTTAAAACTATTGACATTTTCAACGGCATTTATGTCATTAAATACTGTAATTGAAATAATTATAGAATATATGACGTATAAGGAGTTCAAATCAACCAAGCTATTTTTAAGTGGAGAAAAAAACAGAAATTCAAAAAATTCTCAATAATGATAATGATAGTTAAAAAACTGCTTCTGCTTGAACTACCAGCTTCCACCTGCATCTATGGACTTCCTTCAGTCCTCTGTTCTACTGCTCACTTTTGATTGCTCTGCTTAACAACTCGGCAATCTTATATTGAGATTTGTGGAAATTTGCGGCAAGTTGGCCCATACAGACAGGTGGTAGGATACCTGAGGGGTTTTCCAGAAAGCGGGTTATGTTCATACTCTCAGAATGTTAGGGCTCAAATGAGGGAAACTCTGAGAATCCCATTCCAAAGAGCAAGGTCAATTCTTCTCTGAGTATGTCACCATGGTAACATTCTCCATGAACTGACCCTGCTCGCTGGGTTTCTGTTTGACTCCGCCCACCTGAACACCGCTTCTCAAAGAAAATTTTAATTTACCTTGACACTCTTCTCTGACCACACATTAGTATCATCACACACCACAGACGTGCACTCACATCAGTACAAATGTTGTGCTGCTTTATGTTTTTTTGTAAATGGTATAGTTTTTCTTCATAACATTGTAGATGCAGAGGTTTTAGTGAAAGGCTATGTATACAGAGCAATCAGAAAGGTTAATCTGCATTAAAACGCTTAATGATGTCTGCTGTAAAATCCCCGGTATACAAACCTGTGGCAAATCTAACGGGGGATATGTCAATTTAAAGGAACGCTCAAAGAGCAATATATGAATAGTACGGAAACACAACTGAATGTATACTAATTAACCTTAGAGTGAGCATTGCATAATGAATGCATACGGTTAGGGGTTCCAATTTTACATTAGAAAATGTTTTTTTGGGACGTCTATACGACTCTGGCGACTACATTACACTCAAAATCAATGTAAATTACGTGACTTCAAGCGGCCGTCAATGTCTGTAGAGCCGAAGCTGCACTGACAGGACTGTACACTTCCTCTTCTTACTGTGGTCAAATGTAGAATTTGAGTGAACTTATCCTTTAGTAACTCATGAGTTGATCATTTAAACCGTAATTACAAGTGGAGCTGTCTATGATAAATGCTGTAAACGTACGACTGTAGAAGAAGTGATCAGCTCTCTCTATGCAGCAGCCCCAGCTAAGCAGGTACATTCTGTTCTCAGGGTTGTTTGACCCCCTTCATACCAGCTGTAATGGAATCGGATACCCAGAGTTTCCCATAGCGAGGTATGTTGACCCAGAGTTTATGGATAGACTCAGAGTTTGTTGAACCTCCTTTTTGGAACACCCCTCTGATGGACTGTTGAAGTGACAACGATCTAAATATCAACATGGATAAAACAAACGAGATGGTTGTGGACTTTAGGAGAGAAGACCAACATGTCTCCCTCCTCCTCTACATCAAGGGGGAGAAGTGGAGATGGTCCACAGCTGTAAAGTGAGCCACCAACACAGTCAGCATGGTCAAAAAGATCCACCATCAGCTGATCTTTCTGAGGAGGCTAAACCAAGACTGAGCACTGCCATCCTCTCAGCCTTCCAAAGGTGTGGTTGAGAGCACACTGGTCTCCTCCATCACCTCACGATACGCTAACTGCTCAGCTGTGAACAGGAAGGCTCCCGTCCACAGACATACACCAGCTGAAGCAGGGACAGAGCAGCCCATATAATGGGAAACTCCAAACACCCAGCCCTCAGACTATTCATCCTCTTCCCTTCATGAAAAAGACTCTGCAGCATCAGAGCCCAGACAACAAGGCTAAGACTAATGAACAATATCAGCCAAAGCTCAGATGCTGCTACACATCCTCAAAACCTCATTATCCTGTGTGTTCTATTATGTTGTGTATTTGTGCTTTATTATTTCTACCCCCTTTTGTATAAGATTATATACTTTTATTTGTATTAAACATTTTTCTATGCATGCTTCAAGCCCAGAGACATAATTTTTCTTTCATACGGTATGTGACATAGAAATGGAAAAAGAAATACCCTGAACTTTAAACCTTGAGTAGCTTTAAAATAATTTAAAAATATTAAAGTTTTCCATCAACTGCAGAACAATTGAGGGGAAAAGTCAGAACAAAACATGGCAAAGTTGTTTTACACTAAAAAACGCATGCACTTGATAAGTATTTTGTATTGAAATGTATCAGTAATGTAACACCTGAACCACTCAGTTCTTTTATCCAGAAACAAAACAGCAATTACAGTCACCATGAGGTTCCATCAATCATAACTGTCAGATCCCACACTGCAGGACTTTATTTAGTCATTCTGCCTATATTTACAAAAGTGCCAAGCTGTGGAATCCACTACAACTCTAGACCTTATCAGATTTTAAAATGTTTACCTATAGGCTTAAGTCTTGGCTGAAAGAATATCAAAATTGTACCCATTTGTAAATAGCTGTGTGTGTATGTGAATGTTTTTTATAATCTTTGTATTGGGGCTTGGTAAGTTTTATTGTTTTGACTGTATTTCACTGTAGTGTAGAAAGGCCCAAGAGAGTATTTGTGAAATAGCATTAGCTACATAATATGTGCATAACATCAACTGCAAACCTTTCTATCAATGTTGAATTGCATTCTCCCTGTCAAATAATACTATGAATAAAATACATTAAAAAATGTTTTTAAAAAATTGATTTAATTTTTTTTAAACCAATTTTGATGCAAAAAAAAAAAATTCAATGAAGAGAAAAAACTATATTGATGGGTACTATGATGATGGAAATATTCACATTTTGAATTAATGTAAATAAAGAGTGGGAAAAAAGTTGGAAAAATCCCAATGAATGTAATATTCAAGTCTTGTCACAAGAAAATTAAAAAAAAGGATTTACCAGCAAAAGCTCTTGAATTTACCAAGAAAAAAATGGATATTGCTTAATGGTTCAGTCAAGTTACTTACAGAGGACAATTTTTTTAAATTTTATATTATTTTGGAAACATTTATCAACAAATTAAACCCATGTGCTCAAGTTGAAAACACAGCACAAGACACCAGAAGAACAATGCAAAATAAAAAAAAAAAGATAAACTATAACTTGAACTACACTTCAAAGTTGAAACAAAAGTTTGGAACTAAAACAAAAAAGAAACATTCTGTAATTAATAAATGAAAAAACAACCCAACAGCATCAAACTCTAATTCTGACAATTCTAACAGCTACAACTTTGAATACAAAACCAAAAACCTACCGAGAAAAGGACCACAAAGACAATACTGAACAAATATATACAGGACAAATAACCGGTCAAAGCCCCAGCCCTAGCATAAGACCAGTATATTTTTAATGTAGAAAATATAGTATACATAATTTTGTAAAACGCGTGTTTAAAATCTAAGTAATAATGTAACACCAAATCACAGTGAAAGGGGATCTTGAGGAATTAATTAAGTCTTCTGTCTACAACTTTAGTAACTTAAAGACGTACATATCACGTAAAATGATAACTTCAGCTTTGGTGACACGCAAATAACACAGTCGTAATAGTTTTTAATTTTATCTGAAAAAACACCTTAGGTAATTATTTTTTTTAAATGATACAAAAAAACGTATCACAACATTCTTGAACCATTAGAAAATTAAAATCCAGCAATAGAAATTTAAAAATTTGTATTTGGAAAAAAAAAAAAAAAAAAAAAAAAAAAAGATGCTGAATAAGTGTGTGAATCGCTCAAACTTTTTTTTTCTTTGGATGAGCATTTGTGAATATTAATAAACAGAGATGTATCAGCAGCTGTACTTGATGATTAAAATAAACAGTTTGCAGATGTTATTAGTGCATTGAAAATATTGCAAAAATAAATAGGGAAAAACAAGATGTGACCAAATTCATTCTGTTGTTCGACTTTAGTCCCTAAATATACAACCATATAAAATGTTGACCAAATTACTATATATACTTAAAAAAAAAAAAAAAATCATGAAGGTTTTATATTTCTTGATTTCTAGTTAAAACCACAAACATACACAAACATGATGCACAAAATTGCAAGATATCAGCAAGTGTTTAGAGACTAACCTCCAGAGGAGAATCTGGTTCATCCAGGATGTTCCTGTCACTCTGTATCCGCTGCATGGTCCCTGTTGAACTGGGCTCCATTATCAGCACGTTCTGACTACCAGCTCTGCCGAACTTACAGTCACTCTTTCTGGAGTCTGTGGTCCTGCACACCTCGTAATTGTACACGTGTGGGAGAGTCCCTGTCCCCAAAGTGTCTGAGTAACGTGGTGGATAATATGGGATCACAGGCAGCTTGGACTGATACAGGATGCGAGACTGTCTCCATCTGTAGATCTTCACTGAGATGATCACCACTAAACAGGTGATGAACAGGAAGGAGACTACAGCCAGAGCCAGCACTAAGTAAAAAGTCAGGTTGTCCTTGTACTCCTTGTCGTGTGTGAAGTCAGTGAACTCTGACAGCACTTCAGGGAAGCTGTCGGCCACCGCCACGTTCACAATGACTGTAGCTGAACGAGAGGGCTGCCCGTTGTCCTCCACTATAACAGTCAGTCTTTGTTTCACTGCATCTTTATCACTCACTTGGCGGATAGTTCTGATCTCTCCATTCTGTAAGCCCACTTCAAACAGCGCCCTGTCTGTGGCTTTCTGCAGTTTATACGAGAGCCAGGCATTCTGTCCAGAGTCCACATCAACAGCCACCACTTTAGTCACCAGATAGCCCACATCTGCTGAACGGGGAACCATCTCAGCCACCACAGAGCCACCAGTCTGGACTGGGTACAGCACCTGAGGGGGGTTGTCGTTCTGGTCCTGGATCAGGATTTTCACTGTCACGTTGCTGCTGAGAGGAGGAGAACCTCCATCCTGAGCTTTGACCACAAACAGCAGCTCTTTGATTTGTTCATAATCAAATGAGCGCACTGCGTGTACGACTCCACTCTCTGCATTGACTGAAACAAAGTCAGAAATTGGAGATCCGCCCACATTGGTCTCCTCCAGGATGTAGGAAACACGAGCGTTCTGGTTCTCATCAGGATCTTTAGCTCTCAGTGTGAGCACAGAGAGACCTGGAGAGTTGTTCTCTGTGATGAACGTGTTGTAAACACTTTGTAAAAACACTGGAGCGTTATCATTAACATCAGACACCTTCAAATGAAAGGTTCTCCTCACTGAGAGAGGAGGCAGCCCTGAATCTGTGGCTACAACAGTGATGTTATAATCTGAAACACCTTCACGGTCCAACACAGTATCTGTTACCAAAGTGTAATAATTCCTCAGATTAGATTTGATCTTAAAAGGTGAATTTTCTTCTATTTTACAGTTGACCTGTCCGTTATCACCTGAATCCAGGTCTTTGACATTAATGATGCCAATAGTTGTACCAGGAGGAGAGTCCTCTGACACAGGACTGGTGAAGGACATGACGCTGATAGTCGGGGCGTTGTCATTAACATCAGTCACTTCAATGATCACTTTACTGGAATCTGTTAATCCTCCCTGATCCTTAGCATCTATTCTGAATTCATATTTTTTATCCTTTTCATAATCAATAGACCCTTTAATTGATATTTTTCCAGATTTTTCCTCTAACGTGAATATATTTTTTAGACTACTGTCAAGATCAGAAAAAAGAAACGTCACAATTCTATTTGATCCATGATCAGCGTCACTGGCGTTTACAGTTATAACGTAGGTATCCTTTGGAGAGTTTTCTAACACTGTAGCTTTATATACAGACTGATTAAATACTGGTGCATTATCATTAACATCTAAAACTATAATATCAATATTTACTGTACCAGATCGCTGCGGAGTCCCACCGTCTACAGCTATTAATTTCAGAGACAGAGATGGATTTGTCTCCCTGTCCAAAGGCTTCTGCAGCACCATCTCTGCGTATTTCTTTCCATCTGCGTTTGAATTCTGTTTCAGGATGAAATTCTCGTTTTCTGTTAAAAAATACTCCTTTAATCCGTTCACACCCACATCCTGATCTTCTGCAATGGGTAAAGAAAAACGAGCCCCAATTACAGCACTTTCACTGATTTCAAAATTAATCCTGTTTCTTTTAAACACAGGAGAATGATCGTTTATATCCGTGATTTCAACAGTGACCTGATGCAGCTCCATCGGATTCTCTAAAATGATCTCAAAGCTGAAGCTGCACGGTGTCACGTCCCCGCAGAGCTGCTCTCGGTCGATCCTCTCATTCACCACTAAAGTCCCTTTGTCTGCCTTCAGCTCCGTGTACTGGATGCTCTCTCCGCTCACGATCCGGGCCCGACCAGAACGGAGCCTTTTCAGGTCCAAACCGAGGTCCTGCGCTACGTTACCGATCAGAGATCCTTTCTTCATCTCCTCCGGGATTGAATATCGGATGTGTCCTGATACCAAAGGACTGAAGCACAGCAAGAGAGACAAAAGCCTCCAAACATGTCCGCATCCACAACGCCATTTTACGCAGCGCGTTTCTGCTCGTGCTCCAAGTGCCATAGTGACAAAAAAAACACAAAACTGTGAAATAAATCCGACCAATTATGATCAGAAACGATGTAAATCTCCGACAATAATTTCCAATAAGAAATGATGGCAGTATATCATTTACTGCATGTATCTGAGAGCTGACGTGCGTCTGCTCTAAACGTCAGCCGATGAACTGCAGCTCATCTCTTTTTCTCCTGGTCCACAGACACAGGGAGGGGATCATGTTGTCAGCATTAATGTAATAATTTAGATTGTCCAACAGCGTCCCTTAGAGTTCAGAACAAGAAACACAGCCTCATGACATTGAGTGCTATCTAAATATTTTAAATAGCCAAATCTGGCCCTTTGAAGCATTCAATTAGACCCCCAGGATATAATATAAACTAGAGACAAAAAATTCATCAATTAAGAAATTACAAACTAATTCCATTGTAGATATCACAGCCCACAAATTAAATGAAACTCAATAATATTTGGAGGAGTCAAAGCTTTCTCACACTTAAATTACATGATGACAGTTATTTGTAATCACAAAATGTTGAGATATCTCTTATATTTTTCAAAATCGTGCTATTATCCTCTAATCATTCCACAAAGTTTCCTAAAAAATGAATAGAAATTGAGCACAAAGTAAATTTAACCGAAGATCCTGCCGAGACTGATGTATTTTACATATTGTTTGAAGATTGTCAGTGACTTCCATTCCTTAAGTATCATTTATATGTCGTTGTGCAAACAAAACACATGAAAGTTAAACATGCTTTTTTCCCCCGCCTAAAATCTACCACCCACTCAATTTGAAATTGGTCTCTATTTGGCCCCCGAACTACTTTTTTTTTTAAATTGAAATATTAATGTATTTAGTGTAATTTAAAGATTGTGTGAAGTTTTAGAAACCAAAAAAAGCAAACATGTTTAAAATGTACACTGAAAAGGCTTTTTCAAACATGAATGCTTGGGTACAAGGCACAGGAAGAAAATTCAGTAAAGTATAGAGCAAATACTATTAAAATATGCCAACTATATGTCAAGAAAAGAACCATGTAAAAATGGACAAATAAATGTTGAAAATAATGTTTCAGTTAAAAGAAGGGAAAAAAAAATGCTTGTATTCATCAGGTCAATGTACAGATGCAACAATAAATACAGTTCTACAAGACGCTGTCCATGGTGCTGAATGAGTCTGTAAAATGATTTTGCAAACACATAACAATTAATATTGTAATAAACTTTGCAAGTACTGTAAATGTTCATTTTTAAGGGTCTATAAATCATGAAACGGTGTCAAAGGAATAAATGTGAAATAGAACAATTCTGTAATGTACCGGTACATATGTATCAGGGAGGAGGATGAGGTGCAGTACAGGGCTGCTGTGGCCAGCTTTGTCACATGGAGGGAGCTGAACCATCTCCAGCATGTGACACAGACTAAGGAGCTGATTGTGGATCTGAATAAAACCAAGAACCCGGCCAGCACTGTCTCCATCCAGGCGGACAGTGTGTGTGACAGTATATGGAGGAGAACAAACACCTCGGACTAGTGATTGATAACAAACTGGACTGGGGGAAGAACACTGACTCCCTCTGCAGGAAGGGCCAAAGCTGCCTCTATTTTCTCAGACAGCTGAAGTCCTTCAACATCTGCAGAAAAATGCTGAGGATGTTTTGAGTCTGTGGTTGCGAGTGCGATCCTCTACGCTGTTGTTTTCTGGGGGAGCAGACGAAGGGTCGCAGACACCAACAGACTCATCAGCAAGGCCAGTGACATTGTGGGGATTAAACTGGACTCTCTTACAGTGGTGACAGAGAGGAGGACCCTGTCCAAGGTGAAGGCCATCTTGGTCAATGAGTCCCACCCACTCCATGATGTGCTGGGAAGCCACAAGAGCACCTTCAGCATCAGGCTGATCCCACCATGGTGCTCCACAAAATGCCACAGGAAATCATTCCTGCCTGTGGCGGTCAAACTACAATGCATTTCTGTAACTGGACAGCTTTGATCGTTGTACATATCTGTATATTTGTATTATTATTATTATTATTATTATGTATCTTATTTTATTTTTACTATTGTAATGTGTGCACTTGTATTTAATCATTATTTAATTAACCGTCTTTTACTTAATTATACACGTTTTTCTTCTCTTTTTTTGTTTCGTGTTTATTCTTTTTATTTGTAATAATTCTTGAGTGGCTGTAACGCAAGTAATTTCCCCCCTGGGATAAATAAAGTAATTTTGATTCTGATTCTGTTTCTGACATATGAAGGAGGACAATTAATTTAAGTATGAAAATATAACAACACACCAACTAATAAAAAGACTGTATAAGACCAATAAAAAACTTGAAAATAAACTGAAAAAGGAGCAAGCTGGTTAGAAAATGGATGATTGTATTGAAACAAAAATCATGTTTTAGATTAAAAATTTGTTTAGGTCAGTATCTAGATTAAACAATAAAAACACAATAAAGCGGCACACTATAGCAGCATGATAGAATTTAAGTGTTTTATGAAACTTTACAAGTATATATGTTTTTAAAGGAATTTACAAGTAATAAAACACTGTACTTAAAATAATTGTATCATATATGGTGTATAAGGAGTTCAATTCAACCAAGTTATTTTTAAGTGAAGAAAATTCTGTATAGATTTACAAACAAAATAAATTATGCAAAAATATTCAGTTTTTATTATTCTGAGATTTTATATTTTTCATCAAAGCAAACTAATATAGAAATGTTTTTTTTTTTTTTTCTAAATGAATGTAACTCATACTATTCGATGAATGAAAACAGAAATTAAAAAAATGCAAAATGAATAACATCATAAAATACAATAAAGAATAAAATTATTTACATCACGTTGTTTTTTTAAAAATTTGAACCAAAACACACATGATATCTCAGTTATTGTATATAAAAGTGGACTTAGACCAGTACGCATAGAGGAAAAACTCTCAGATGGCTCCATCTTATCTGTGGTCCTCTCTGTTCTCACCCACCTGGAGAGATACATATACGTCAGGCTGCTTTTCCTTTAGCTCTGCCTTCAACACAATCAAACTGCTGACATAGTTAAAAAAAAACTGCTTCTGTTTACACTACCAGATTCCACCTGCATCTGTGGACTTCCTATCACACAGACAGACAGTGAGGATCAACAACATCTCCTCCTCCACCATCATCCTCAACACTGGCTCTTCTTAGGGCTGCATTCTCAGTCCTCTGCTCTACACTCTGCTCATTTATACCATTGCTCTGCTTAACACCTGGGCAATCTTATTTTGAAGTGCGGATGACACAGCGGTAGTGAGATTAATAATCCATACTGGTGCAGGGACAACAATCATACCAATGTGCGTAAAACAAAGGAGATGGAGTGGACTTTAGGAGAGGAGACCATGCCTCCCTCCCCCTCTGCTCTCTATATCCAGGGAGAAACTGTGGAGATGCTCCACAGCATTAAGTATCAGAGGTTCACATCTCCAGAGGATTAAAGTGAGCCACAAACACATCAGCATAGTCATAAGGTCCACCGATAGCTCTTCTTTCTGAGGAGTCTAAAGCAAGTGTGACTGAGCCCTGCAGTCCTCTCAGCCCTCCAAAGGTGTGGTGGAGAGCACACTGGCCTCATCCATCACCCCATGGTACGCAAACTGCTCAGCTGTGAACAGGAAGGCTATGCAGAGCGTGGAAGATCACCCAGAGAAGATGCCCCGCTGCACCCTCCCCTCCACAGACCTGAAGCAAAGGCAGACGCCAAACACCCAACACCAAACTATTCAACCAAAAAAAAAAAAAAAGAAAAAATGCAGCATCAGAGCCCAGACATCAAGGCTCACACCTTCTTCTAGAATCTCAGACAAATGAACAATATAAGCCAAAGCTCTGATGCTGCTACACATCCTCTAAACCTCATACTCCAGTGTTTTATATTGTGTATTTTGCTCTGTTATTTCAACACCATTTTGTATTACATTATATACTTTTGCTTTTATTAATAAGCATGCTACTGACACAGATGAACATTTTTTTGTTTTTATGTGACATAGAAATGACAAGAATGACTTTGAACTTTAAAGCTTGAGTATATATGTTTCAAATTAATTTCAAAACATTGATGTTTTCCTTCAATTGCAGAACATTTGAGGGGAAGAGTCAGAACAAAACATGGCAAATTCATTTTACACTGAAATACTTATGCACTTGATATGTATTTTGCATAGCTGATGTGAGTGTGTGGATCACCTATAGCCAGTTGGTGCTAAATCTAAAGCTGAGAAAATAATTAGAAAAGGACCACAGAGTAAATTAAGACAATACCGTACAAATATAAACAGTAGTGTGTTATTTTTCTGTATTTCATTAATGGCAAATAACACATCAAAGTCCCATCCCTAACATAAGACCAATATAATAATCGATGTACAAAATATAGAGTAAATATTTTTGTAAAAGGCGTCTTTAAAATCTAAGGAGTAATGCAACACCAAATCACATTGAAAGGGGATTTTGAAAGGTTAAAAGTGTTGTCGAAAACTTTAGAACCTTAAAGACATATTTTATGTAAAATGATTACTTTAGATTAGGTGACTCGGAAAGAATGTAGTCCTAATAACTTTCAATTTTATCTGAAAAGACACATTGGCAAATTATGTTCATGTACATACCTTTAATCTAAATGTTCTACTGCACTACTTATCAATGCTCTACTGCACTATTTTCCTTTTATTATTATTATTATATTTTATTATTATCTTTCTTTTCTATTATTTTCCTTCTTTTATCTTATTTTTTAATTTTTATTTTGTATCTATTTAATTATTTTTTATATTATTATTATTATTATTATTATTATTATTATTATTATTATTATTATTATTATTATTATTATTATCATCATCTTGTTATTTGCACATTCTAGTCTAACTACTGTTTATATTTATACTTATGTTTATACTTATTATCATCTTTTCTAGCTGATTGTTTATTGTTGAAAAAATTTTGTTTTCACTATTGGAGAGAGCACAGTTAAATTCCTCGTGTGTACAACATACACTTGGCGAATAAAGATGATTCTGATTCTGATTCTGATTCTGATTATATGTATATTTTTTTAAATGATAAAAAAAAAAAAAAATCAATACACTCTTGAGCCAATAAATCCAGAATTAGAAATGTAAAAATGTATATTTCGAAAAAAAAAAAAAGAAAAGCTGAAGTGTGTGAATCGCTCAAACTTTTTTGCTTTAGATGAGCATTTGTGAATATTATTAGAGAGAGATTGTAATAACAGCAGCTGTACTTGATGAAAATAAACTCTCAGTTTGCAGGTGTTATAGGTGTTTTAAAAATATTGCAAAAAGAAATAGGGAAAAACAAGATGTGACCAACATCCATTTGTTTGACTTTAGTCTATAAAAATACAACCAAATAAAATGTTGACAAAATTGCAGTAGATCCTTTACAAATATATCTTAATAGTAATATATATCCGCAGTTTTCTATTTAAAACCACAAACATACACACAAATATATGATGCACAAAATTGCAAGATATCAGCAAGTATTTGGAGACTAACCTCCAGAGCAGAGATGATGGTATAAAAAGGTTATATATATTCCCTTGAAAAAAAATATGAAATAGTTTATGTTGCTGAAAATGTGAACCAAAAAGACAGAATAAAAAATTAATTGTAAGAAATAAGTAAATTAAACCAACTAACCTCCAGAGGAGAATCTGGTTCATCCAGGATGTTCCTGTCACTCTGTATCCGCTGCATGGTCCCTGTTGAACTGGGCTCCATTATCAGCACGTTCTGACTACCAGCTCTGCCAAACTTACAGTCACTCTTTCTGGAGTCTGTGGTCCTGCACACCTCGTAATTGTACACGTGTGGGAGAGTCCCTGTCCCCAAAGTGTCTGAGTAACGTGGTGGATAATATGGGATCACAGGCAGCTTGGACTGATACAGGATGCGAGACTGTCTCCATCTGTAGATCTTCACTGAGATGATCACCACTAAACAGGTGATGAACAGGAAGGAGACTACAGCCAGAGCCAGCACTAAGTAAAAAGTCAGGTTGTCCTTGTACTCCTTGTCGTGTGTGAAGTCAGTGAACTCTGACAGCACTTCAGGGAAGCTGTCGGCCACCGCCACGTTCACAATGACTGTAGCTGAACGAGAGGGCTGCCCGTTGTCCTCCACTATAACAGTCAGTCTTTGTTTCACTGCATCTTTATCACTCACTTGGCGGATAGTTCTGATCTCTCCATTCTGTAAGCCCACTTCAAACAGCGCCCTGTCTGTGGCTTTCTGCAGTTTATACGAGAGCCAGGCATTCTGTCCAGAGTCCACATCAACAGCCACCACTTTAGTCACCAGATAGCCCACATCTGCTGAACGGGGAACCATCTCAGCCACCACAGAGCCACCAGTCTGGACTGGGTACAGCACCTGAGGGGGGTTGTCGTTCTGGTCCTGGATCAGGATTTTCACAGTCACGTTACTGCTGAGAGGAGGAGAACCTCCATCCTGAGCTTTGACCACAAACAGCAGCTCTTTGATTTGTTCATAATCAAATGAGCGCACTGCGTGTACGACTCCGCTCTCTGCATTGACTGAAACAAAGTCAGAAATTGGAGATCCGCCCACATTGGTCTCCTCCAGGATGTAGGAAACACGAGCGTTCTGGTTCTCATCAGGATCTTTAGCTCTCAGTGTGAGCACAGAAAGACCTGGAGAGTTGTTCTCTGTGATGAACGTGTTGTAAACACTTTGTAAAAACACTGGAGCGTTATCATTAACATCAGACACCTTCAAATGAAAGGTTCTCCTCACTGAGAGAGGAGGCAGCCCTGAATCTGTGGCTACAACAGTGATGTTATAATCTGAAACACCTTCACGGTCCAACACAGTATCTGTTACCAAAGTGTAATAATTCCTCAGATTAGATTTGATCTTAAAAGGTGAATTTTCTTCTATTTTACAGTTGACCTGTCCGTTATCACCTGAATCCAGGTCTTTGACATTAATGATGCCAATAGTTGTACCAGGAGGAGAGTCCTCTGACACAGGACTGGTGAAGGACATGACGCTGATAGTCGGGGCGTTGTCATTAACATCAGTCACTTCAATGATCACTTTACTGGAATCTCTCAAACCTCCCTGATCTTTAGCATCTATTCTGAATTCATATTTTTTATCCTTTTCATAATCAATAGAGCCTTTAATTGATATTATTCCAGTTTCTTCATTAATTGTAAAAACATTTAATAAACTACTGTCTATTTCGGAGAAATGATACGTCACAACTCCATTTGATCCATGATCAGCGTCACTGGCGTTTACAGTTATAACGTAGGTATCCTTTGGAGAGTTTTCTAACACTGTAGCTTTATATACAGACTGATTAAATACTGGTGCATTATCATTGGCATCTAAAACTGTAATATCTATATTTACTGTACCAGATCGCTGCGGAGTCCCACCGTCTACAGCTATTAATTTCAGAGACAGAAATGGATTTGTCTCCCTGTCCAAAGGCTTCTGCAGCACCATCTCTGCGTATTTCTTTCCATCTGCGTTTGAATTCTGTTTAAGAATGAAATTCTCGTTTTCTGTTAAAAAATATTCCTTCAGTCCGTTCACACCCACATCCTGATCTTCTGCACTAATCAAAGAAAAACCAGCTCCAATTACAGCACTTTCACTGATGTCAAAATTAATCTTGTTTCTTTTAAACACAGGAGAATGATCGTTTATATCCGTGATTTCAACAGTGACCTGATGCAGCTCCATCGGATTCTCTAAAATGATCTCAAAGCTGAAGCTGCACGGTGTCACGTCCCCGCAGAGCTGCTCTCGGTCGATCCTCTCATTCACCACTAAAGTCCCTTTGTCTGCCTTCAGCTCCGTGTACTGGATGCTCTCTCCGCTCACGATCCGGGCCCGACCAGAACGGAGCCTTTTCAGGTCCAAACCGAGGTCCTGCGCTACGTTACCGATCAGAGATCCTTTCTTCATCTCCTCCGGGATTGAATATCGGATGTGTCCTGATACCAAAGGACTGAAGCACAGCAAGAGAGACAAAAGCCTCCAAACATGTCCGCATCCACAACGCCATTTTACGCAGCGCGTTTCTGCTCGTGCTCCAAGTGCCATAGTGACAAAAAAACACTAAACTGTGAAATAAATCCGACCAATTATGATCAGAAACGATGTAAACTTCCGACAATGATTTCCAATTAGAAATGATGGCAGTATATAATTTACTGCATGTATCTGAGAGCTGACGTGCGTCTGCTCTAAACGTCAGCCGATGAACTGCAGCTCATCTCTTTTTCTCCTGGTCCACAGACACAGGGAGGGGATCATGTTGTCAGCATTAATGTAATAATTTAGATTGTCCAACAGCGTCCCTTAGAGTTCAGAACAAGAAACACAGCTTCATGACATGTACGGATCTAATTGTTTTAGATAGTCCGTGTCCAAACCACGGCCCGGGGGCCAAACCTGGCACTTTGAAGCATCCAATTCGACCCGCAGAATATAATGAAACTGACAGAGAAAACATTAATCATTTAAAAAATTACTAAACTGTGAGTCCTCCAATTATTGCAGAGATGTATTGAATTTGTGGGCTGTGATATCTACAACTGCGTTCGTAAAATTATTTATATATATATATATATATATATATATATATATATATATATATATATATATATATATATATATATATCAATAACATGTAACATATATATGTATATATATTTTATATGTTACATTTCTTTAATCAAAGTGGTTTTTGGCCTTCTATTTGATTTTCAAATCATAACAATACTTAGACAATAGTTACATTACGTATTAATTTATCCTTTGTTCTACATTTGTTTTTACTTTTAACCATATCAATTTTACGTGTCAGCATTTTCATTTTCATGTATATATCAAATATACATGTAAATTTGTATTGTAGCTTTTTTTTTTTTTTTTTTTTTTTTACATACGTTTGGTAAAAATAAATAAATAAATAAATAAACATATTTTCAAGTGGATTCACTTTTCAATCAAAAAAAAATTGTAATGAGTTTGTGTTTTTCCTTGAATTGCATTTGATTAAAAAAAATTAAAAAAAAAATGTAAAAAAATATACTCAGAAGAGATATTAAAGGTGTTGGTTTAAAATTCATGATAAACACGTGAATTCGTTTTTTGGTTTTTTTTTCATTTAATCTTTCTGTTTAATCTATTGTCTGTTTTTTTCTGCAGTTTTGTTTATTTTAAAATACTTACGCATTACTAAGATTGTTTGCTTTAAATTTCTCAATTATTTAATTTTTTTTCTTTTTTTTCCTTTCTTTTTTGTATTTTCCATGCTTATTTTGCTTCACTTCAAATTGCCTTGGATTAATTAAACTTATTTTATTTCATAAATACATTAATTTTGTTGACACCGTTTCATGATTAATAGAACTTTAAAAACTGTCTTTACAATATTTGTAAAGATTCTTACATTAATAATAGTGCTACAATTATGTTGCGGCCTTTCAAGCTGTTATATGTTTTCAAAATCATTTTACAGAGTTATTCAGCACCATAGACAGCGTCTTCTTTGCTGTATTTACTGTCTTCATTGTTGTATCTGTACAATGACCTGATGAATAAAAAAAAATAAATAAGGATTTAAACTTTATTTTAAACTTTTTTTTTTTTTACATGGTCCTTTTCTTCAAAAAGAATTTTCAACATTCATGGGCTCTGTTTGCACGTCAACATACTGTATAAATGATATGTAAGAAATGGAAGTCACTGACAATATCCAAGCAATATGAAAAATATTTCAGTCTGCACCTTCAGTTAAATTTACATCCATCGATTCGTCTATTTTCTAACCCGCTTTGTCCTATTTCAGGGTTGCAGGGATCTGCAGGTACCTATCTCCAGCTCACAGTGGGCGTTAGGCAAGGGGTACACCCTGGACAGGATCGCCAGTCTATCACAGGGCTACAGGCAGATGACAGACAACTATTCACAATCACTATATTGGCAATTCAGTGACTACAATCAACCTAAGTCATGTTTTTTGATAGTGGGAAGAAGCCTGAGTACCCAGAGGAAACCCATGCAGCGCAGGGAGAACAGGCAAACTCCACAAAGAAAGGAACCGTGTCTCCACCTCAGGGTTTGAACCAGGACCTTCTTGCTGTGAGGCCGACGAGCTAACCACTAGCCCACCGTACGCAGTTAAATGAAGGAATGGTATGAGGATAATTGCAGGATTCCGAAAAATATAAGAGCTATTTCAACAATTTGCAATTAAAATTGACTGTTATCATGCGATATAAGTGTGAGAAAACTGTGAGTAGTCCAAATATTGTGGTGTTTTATTGAATATGTGGGCTGTGATATCTAAAACTGAATTTGACAAAAAAAAAAAACAAAAAAAAAACAACAACAGCAATATCCAGGTCTCATTTGTTAAATGAAAGGTGTTTTGCTTTTATTTTGTTTTTGAATTATAAAAAAACTTAGACAAGACAATTGTTGCAAAATGTAATAATTTAGCATTTGTCTTAAAAATGTTTTTACTTTTAAATACATCAATCATAAAGTGTAATTTGTCAATCTAAAAGGACTCAAAACGTCTGTCAAATCTAACAGTCTCAGTTGTCAAACCAAGAGACGTCAAATGACACAGCCTCAGGCTTCAAAATAAAAGTCATAAAGACTTGACAGCCTCAGGCCGTAAAACACGACATGACGTGAAAAAACCGGAAATACACATATATTATATTACATTATATTATATTATATTATATTATATTAGTCTAACAAAGCAATACACTGTAGATTATTGTAAAGAGATTTATAAGTCATAAAACACTGTAATTAAAATAAAGGACATATGAAGGTGTTCAATTCAATCAAGCTATTTTTAGGTAAAGAAAAATTTGCAAACAAAATAAAAGACACAAACATATTCAGTTTTTAATCTCAGATTTTCTTTATTTATTCAAAGCAAAGAAAGTTATCTTTTTCTTTAAAAAAATAATCTGTGTACCCTTCATTCTTTGGTTATTCCGTTTTAAAATCGAATCAAAATAACAAATAAACAGTGTGGTATTTTTTTTACCGACTTAAAACCATAACAGAAATCCAGAAAAATGAAAAACCAAACAAGCAGGGTTTTTTTTTTGTTTTAAAATTAAATCTGGTTCTATTTGTGAAATATTTGGATATTAACGAGTAACCCAGGACGAGAATTTCATGTTTTATTCTCACCATACAGAGAGGACCGACAGACAAACATTTACTCTGCTGCGTTTGATAAAATCATTTTTTATCATGTTGTCAACCTCACAGCAATGGCAGAAGCATAATTTGTGTGTCAATGATGTTTTGTTAAAGAGTTACTGATGTACATGATATGTGATTAAAGGAAAAGACGTGGTGTATGAATCTACTGGCGCTCCTCATTTCTTGTTATCAACTTCCGTGCGTGTTAACGGCTGACGTTAGTGGCTAGCGGTATTATAACGTGCACGATACATATTTGGATACTCTTTGGACCGTAACACCATTAAGATCGCGTACACCATAAAAGAACATAAAAACATTACAAAAGACACGCTGCGCTCAACACAGCAGACCAACCATCTCAGACAACAAACAAGTCGCAACGACAAACAGACACAGACGAGACTTAGTCACTGTCTTATGAAGATAAATGTTGACATATGATTTTGAAGTAAGCACAGAGACAGCCCCACCCCACAATGTGTCCTGGGTCAATAATTCAAACACACCCTAAGCCACACAAACCCACTCATGAAATATCCACAAAAAACACCTGAACTGTGCTCACTCCTGTAAGAACAGCTGGCACCAGAGTAAAAAAACCCACACACAATATTTATCACACTCCACACTCCCACACACAAATACACACGTTCCGAAGATCAGAAGCCCGAGTCTCACCAACATAAACATAACATCACACAGACACTTTGACCAACATACCATCCATTCTGCCTCCATACTAAACAGTGCTGAGGAATGGTGCCCTGACACACTCTCCATTTCTTGTAAATAATGTTCAATTGCACTGTCCCAAAGTGTGTTTGTGTGTGAGATTAACTTCTATATCTAATTTATTTATTTTATTAATTGAGTACTTTTTTCTCACTTTCTAAAGTTGTTGCATTAATGTCATGAAAAGAACTGTCCATCAATCCATCCATGCAGAATTTTTACAAGACATTTTTTTTTCATACGAAGGTAAAAGTGGCTCAATATGTGCACTGAAAGAGCACTGAACACAGACATCAACAATACTACACATGATAAAAAAATATAGGTATATATATTCCCTTAAAATAAAATTACGAAATAGTGTTTGTTGCTGAAAACATAAACCAAGAAGACAGAAATTAAAAAAAAAAAAAAAGGAAATTTGACCAACTAACCTCCAGAGGAGAGTCTGGTTCATCCAGGATGTTCCTGTCACTCTGTATCCGCTGCATGGTCCCTGTTGAACTGGGCTCCATTATCAGCACGTTCTGACTACCAGCTCTGCCGAACTTACAGTCACTCTTTCTGGAGTCTGTGGTCCTGCACACCTCGTAATTGTACACGTGTGGGAGAGTCCCTGTCCCCAAAGTGTCTGAGTAACGTGGTGGATAATATGGGATCACAGGCAGCTTGGACTGATACAGGATGCGAGACTGTCTCCATCTGTAGATCTTCACTGAGATGATCACCACTAAACAGGTGATGAACAGGAAGGAGACTACAGCCAGAGCCAGCACTAAGTAAAAAGTCAGGTTGTCCTTGTACTCCTTGTCGTGTGTGAAGTCAGTGAACTCTGACAGCACTTCAGGGAAGCTGTCGGCCACCGCCACGTTCACAATGACTGTAGCTGAACGAGAGGGTTGCCCGTTGTCCTCCACTATAACAGTCAGTCTTTGTTTCACTGCATCTTTATCACTCACTTGGCGGATAGTTCTGATCTCTCCATTCTGTAAGCCCACTTCAAACAGCGCCCTGTCTGTGGCTTTCTGCAGTTTATACGAGAGCCAGGCATTCTGTCCAGAGTCCACATCAACAGCCACCACTTTAGTCACCAGATAGCCCACATCTGCTGAACGGGGAACCATCTCAGCCACCACAGAGCCACCAGTCTGGACTGGGTACAGCACCTGAGGGGGGTTGTCGTTCTGGTCCTGGATCAGGATTTTCACTGTCACGTTGCTGCTGAGAGGAGGAGAACCTCCATCCTGAGCTTTGACCACAAACAGCAGCTCTTTGATTTGTTCATAATCAAATGAGCGCACTGCGTGTACGACTCCGCTCTCTGCATTGACTGAAACAAAGTCAGAAATTGGAGATCCGCCCACATTGGTCTCCTCCAGGATGTAGGAAACACGAGCGTTCTGGTTCTCATCAGGATCTTTAGCTCTCAGTGTGAGCACAGAGAGACCTGGAGAGTTGTTCTCTGTGATGAACGTGTTGTAAACACTTTGTAAAAACACTGGAGCGTTATCATTAACATCAGACACCTTCAAATGAAAGGTTCTCCTCACTGAGAGAGGAGGCAGCCCTGAATCTGTGGCTACAACAGTGATGTTATAATCTGAAACACCTTCACGGTCCAACACAGTATCTGTTACCAAAGTGTAATAATTCCTCAGATTAGATTTGATCTTAAAAGGTGAATTTTCTTCTATTTTACAGTTGACCTGTCCGTTATCACCTGAATCCAGGTCTTTGACATTAATGATGCCAATAGTTGTACCAGGAGGAGAGTCCTCTGACACAGGACTGGTGAAGGACATGACGCTGATAGTCGGGGCGTTGTCATTAACATCAGTCACTTCAATAATCACTTTACTGGAATCTGTCAAACCTCCCTGATCTTTAGCTTCAATTCCCAATTCATATTTTCTTCCCTTTTCATAATCAATAGGGCTTTGGATTGAGATAACACCACTATTTTCATTGATTTTTAAAACATTAAGTAGGCTGCTGTGAAGATCAGAAAAATGATACGTCACAACTCCATTTGATCCATGATCAGCGTCACTGGCGTTTACAGTTATAACGTAGGTATCCTTTGGAGAGTTTTCTAGCACTGTAGCTTTATATACAGACTGATTAAATACTGGTGCATTATCATTGGCATCTAAAACTGTAATATCTATATTTACTGTACCAGATCGCTGCGGAGTCCCACCGTCTACAGCTATTAATTTCAGAGACAGAGATGGATTTGTCTCCCTGTCCAAAGGCTTCTGCAGCACCATTTTTACGTATTTTCTGCCATCTGTGTTTGAATTCTGTTCAAGGACAAAATTATTGTTTTCTGTTAAGAAATATTCCTTCAGACCGTTCACACCCACATCCTGATCTTCTGCGCTGGTCAGAGAAAAACGAGCTCCACTTACAGCATTTTCACTGATAATAAAACGTAACGTATTTTCATTGAAGGTGGGAGAATGATCGTTTATATCCGTGATTTCAACAGTGACCTGATGCAGCTCCATCGGATTCTCTAAAATGATCTCAAAGCTGAAGCTGCACGGTGTCACGTCCCCGCAGAGCTGCTCTCGGTCGATCCTCTCATTCACCACTAAAGTCCCTTTGTCTGCCTTCAGCTCCGTGTACTGGATGCTCTCTCCGCTCACGATCCGGGCCCGACCAGAACGGAGCCTTTTCAGGTCCAAACCGAGGTCCTGCGCTACGTTACCGATCAGAGATCCTTTCTTCATCTCCTCCGGGATTGAATATCGGATGTGTCCTGATACCAAAGGACTGAAGCACAGCAAGAGAGACAAAAGCCTCCAAACATGTCCGCATCCACAACGCCATTTTACGCAGCGCGTCTCTGCTCGTGCTCCAAGTGCCATAGTGACAAAAAAAAAAACACAAAACTGTGAAATAAAACCGACCAATTATGATCAGAAACGATGTAAAATTCCGACAATGATTTCCAATAAGAAATGATGGCAGTATATCATTTACTGCATGTATCTGAGAGCTGACGTGCGTCTGCTCTAAACGTCAGCCGATGAACTGCAGCTCATCTCTTTTTCTCCTGGTCCACAGACACAGGGAGGGGATCACGTTGTCAGCATTAATGTAATAATTTAGATTGTCCAACAGCGTCCCTTAGAGTTCAGAACGAGAAACACAGCCTCATGACATGTACGGATCTAATTGTTAGAGATCAAACGTGTCAAACACCCGGGGGCCAAATCTGGCCATTTGAAGCATCCAATTCGACCCGCAGGGCAGGATATAATAAAAATGAGAAAGAAAATATGAATTTATTAGGAAGTTACAGACTGATTTTATTTTAGATATCACAGCTCACATTCGATGAAACTCAACAATATTTGGAGGAATCAAAGCTTTCTCTCACTCATGATGCATGATGGCAGTTCTTTTTATTTGCAAATTGAAATTTTTCTTATATTCTTCAAAATCGTAAAAAAATATCCTCAAATCCTTCCATAAATATTCCAAAAACAAATATAAATTGATCACAAAGGAAATTTACCTGAAGGACTTGTAGAGACTGATATAGTTTACATTTTGTTTGGATATTTTCAGTGACTTTCATTCCCTACAAATCATTTATATGTTGACGTGCAAACAGAGCACATTCGTTTTTAAATTGGACAAAAAATGTTGAAAATAATGTTTCTGTTTCTAAGAAAAAATGCTTGTCGTCATCATTCTACAGTATATACAGATGCAACAATAAAGACACAAAAAATACAGCAAAAAGAGATGCTGTCCATGGTGCTGAATAATTTTCTAAAAATGATTTTGAATACAAATAATAATTTTTATTATAATAAACTTTGCAAGTACTGTAAAGGTTATTTTAAGGGTCTATAAATCATGAAACAGTGTCAACAGAGTAATTGTGAAATAGAACAATTCTGTAATTACATATGTATCAGGTGAGATGTATCAGGGAGGGGGATGAGGTGCAGTACAGGGCTGCTGTGGACAGCTTTGTCACATGGAGGGAGCTGAACCATCTATGGCTCAATGTGTCAAAGACTAAAGAGCTGATTGTGGACCTGAGGAGAACCAAAAGGCCAGTCAGCCCTGTCTTTATTCAGGGGGTCAGTGTGGACATTGTGGAGGAGTACAAATACCTGGGACTGGTGATTGATAACAAACTGGACTGGGGGAAGAACACTGACTCCCTCTACAGGAAGGGCCAAAGCCGCCTCTGTTTTCTGAGACGGCTGAGGTCCTTCAACATATGCAGAAAAATGCTGAGGATGTTTTATGAGTCTGTGGTTGCGAGTGTGATCCTTTACGCCAGTGGTTCCAAAACGGTGTGCCGTGAGGCAAGCCTGGTTGTGCCGTGGAATTTTGTGACAACCATATGTAATTTATTGCACTATACAACTACAAAAAATAATTTGTTTTTAATTTACTACTTTGTATGCAATCATTTCATAATACAGAGGCAAATTCTATACCTATGTTTTAATTTTTTTTTTTTAAATGTTTCTTTAATAAATATTTAATGAGTAATATAGTTGTCTGCACCCTTTATTTGGCATTAGTAAATAATTTTGCACATTTACAGATATTGTACATGATATGAGTGATAACGCGATTTAAAGGCTATTTTGCACAATAGGTGTCCCTTCAGATTTTTATTTGTCCATTGGTGTCCCTTGGGCACAAAATGTTTGGGGGCCACTGCTCTAACGCAGTTGTTTGCTGGGGGAGCAGACTGAGAGTTGCAGATGCCAACAGACTCATTCGCAAGGCCAGTGATGTTGTGGTGATTAAACTGGACTCTCTAACAGTGGTGACAGAGAGGAGGACCCTGTCCAAGGTGAAGGCCGTCTTGGTCAATGAGTCCCACCCACTCCATGATGTGCTGGGAAGCCACCTTCAGCACCAGGTTGATCCCACCACGGTGCTCCACAGAACGCCACAAGAAATCATTCCTGGTGATCAAACTCTACAATGCATCTCTGTAACCGGACAGCTTCGGTCGTTATATATATTGGTATATTTGTATTAATATTATTATTATGATGGCTGCATCTTATCTGTGGTCCACTCAGTTCTCACCCACCTGGAGAGATACATGTACATCAGGCTGTTTTTCCTTTAGCTCTGCCTTCAACACAATCAAACAGCTAGTTAAACAACTGCTTCTGCTTGGACTACCAGTTTCCACCTGCATCTGTGGACTTCCTGTCACACAGACCACAGACAGTGAGGATCAACAACATCTCCTCCTCCACCATCATTCTCAACACTGGCTCCTCCCAGGGCTGCATCCTCAGTCATCTGCTCTACACTCTGCTCACTTACTATTACTCTGCTTAACACCAGGGCAATCATATTTTGAAGTGCGGATGACACAGTGGAAGTGGGATTAATAATCCGTAGCAACAAGTCGGCCTATATAGACAGGTGGTAGGATACCTGGAGGACTGGTGTAGGGACAACAATTTCTGTATCAATGTGGGTAAAAAAAAAAAAAAGATGGTTGTGGACTTTAGGAGAGGAGATCATGTTTTCCTCCCCCTCTGCTCTCTACATCCAAGGTGAAACTGTGGAGATGGTCCACAGCATTAAGTATCAGAGGTACACATCTCCAGAGGATTAAAGTGAGCCACCAGCACAGTCAGCATAGTCAAAAAGGTTCACCATCGGCTCTTCCTTCCGAGGAAGCTAAACCAAGCATGATCAGAAATGCTCTGCAGAGGGTGGAAGATCACCCAGAGAAGATCCCCCGCTGAAGCCTCCCCTCCCGCCCATAGACCTACACCAGCTGAATCAGAAACAGAGCGGCCTGCATAATGGTTGACTCAAAATACCCAGAACTCAGACTATTCATCCTCCTCCTGCAAGAAAAAGACTCTGCAGCATCAGAGCACAGACAACAAGACTCACACCTTCTTCTAGAAGCTTAAAATAATGAATAATATAGGCCAAAGCTCTGATGCTGCTACACATCCTCAAAACCTCATACTCCTGAGTGTTCTTTTATGTTGTGTATTTGTGCTCTATTATTTCTACCCCCATTTGTATTGGATTGTATACATTTGCATTTATTATATTTTTTTTCTATTATTCTAAGCATGCTTCTGGCCCAAAGGCACAATTTCTGGTTTTATGTGACATAGAAATGACACTTAAGACCTTGAACTTCATAAACCTTGAGTATAGGTTTTAAAATAATTTAAAAATGTTGACGTTTTCCTTCAATTGCAGAACATTTGAGGGGAAAAGTCAGAACAAAACATGCCAATTTCATTTTACAGTGAAATGCTAATGCACCTGCTATGTATTTTGTATAGCTGAGGTGAGTGTTTGGCTCACCTATCACCAGTTGGTGCTAAATCTATAGCCAAAACAGTCAATGTGTTTTTCAATTAGAAAACCAAATGTAGGGCAGAAATTATGAATACATTTTCAAAAAAAAAAACATTCAATCTGTAACAAAATTAAAATATCTTGGCTTGGTTCTTGACCCACAGCTAAAATTTGACAAACGTAAGAAGATCTCTAAAACAACACAAAAAATCAAAATAGAAAAAGCAAAATGGAAAAAGAATATGACTACATTTGTATAATTTACATTATTGATTCTCTTTATATTTTCAATATTTTATTATTGATTCTTTTTATATTTCCACATGCATTTCCTTTTAATTTTGGCACTCCTGTGATTCCATACATCACATCGTCATCATCATCATCATCATCATCATCATCATCATCATCATCATCATCGTCATCGTCATCGTCATCGTCATCTTCATCGTCATAGTCATCATCAACTTTTCTATCTACTGTATGTTGAGTTGCATTGTCAAATATGTTTTTTAATAAATTACATTAAAAAAAATCTGTTTTCATTTTTTTAAACCAATTATGATGAAAATACTCACAATTTAAAATAATGCAATCAAAAAGTGGGAAAAAAAAGATTTTCAAGCAAAAGCTCTTTGATTTACAAGAAGATATTTTAATAAACAAATTAAAACCATGTGCTCAAGTTGAAAACAGCAAAAGACACAAGAAGAACATTGCAAAAGAAAGATAAACTATAACTTCAACTACACTTCAAAGTTGATCCAAAAGTTTAGAACTAAAACCAACACAAAACATTTAGAAACGTCACGAATAAATGAATAAACAACCCAGCAGCCTTTAACTCCAATTCTGACTATTCTAACAGCTACAACTACAACCAAAAACCTAAAGGATCACGGAGACAATACTGAACAAATATAAACAAGTGTGTTATTTTTCTGTATTTCATTAATGACAATTAACACGTCAAAGTCCCAGCCCGACAAGACCAGTATCATAATTGACATATAAAGTTTTGTAAAAGGCCTGTTTAAAATCTAAGAAGTAATGCAACACCAAATTACAGTGAAAGGGGATTTTGAAGGATTTAATATGTTTTCTGTCTAAAACTTTAGTACCTTAAAGACGTAAATGTTATGTAAAATCATAACTTCAGCTTAGGTGACACGCAAAGAATGCAGTCGTAATAACTTTCAATATTATCTGAAAAGATACCTTAGTAAATTATTTTTCTTAAATAAAAGAAAAAAAAAAAAAAAAACACAACACTTGTGAGCAAATAGAAAATAATTAAAATCCAGCATTAGAAATTAAAAAAACTTGTATTTGGAAAAAAACAAAAATAAAAGCTGAAGTGTGTGAATCGCTCAAACTTTTTTGCTTTAAATGAGCATTTGTGAATATTATTAGAGATAGATGCAATATAAGACACTGTACTTGATGATGAAAATAAACACTCAGTTTGCATGTGTTAAAGGGGCATTGAAAATACTGCAAAAAAAAATCTGGAAAAAAGGTGTGACGAACATCCTTCTTTTGTTCGACTTCAGTCCCTAAATATACAAACAAATGAAATCTTGACAAATTGCAGTATATCCTTAACAAATACTGTAAATCATAAAGGTTTTATATTTCAAGTTTTCTATTTAAAACCACAAACATATACATCCAAATATATGATGCACAAAATTGCAGGGAATCAGCAAGATTACGGATTTAGAGACTAACCTCCAAAGGAGAGTCTGGTTCATCCAGGATGTTCCTGTCACTCTGTATCCGCTGCATGGTCCCTGTTGAACTGGGCTCCATTATCAGCACGTTCTGACTACCAGCTCTGCCGAACTTACAGTCACTCTTTCTGGAGTCTGTGGTCCTGCACACCTCGTAATTGTACACGTGTGGGAGAGTCCCTGTCCCCAAAGTGTCTGAGTAACGTGGTGGATAATATGGGATCACAGGCAGCTTGGACTGATACAGGATGCGAGACTGTCTCCATCTGTAGATCTTCACTGAGATGATCACCACTAAACAGGTGATGAACAGGAAGGAGACTACAGCCAGAGCCAGCACTAAGTAAAAAGTCAGGTTGTCCTTGTACTCCTTGTCGTGTGTGAAGTCAGTGAACTCTGACAGCACTTCAGGGAAGCTGTCGGCCACCGCCACGTTCACAATGACTGTAGCTGAACGAGAGGGCTGCCCGTTGTCCTCCACTATAACAGTCAGTCTTTGTTTCACTGCATCTTTATCACTCACTTGGCGGATAGTTCTGATCTCTCCATTCTGTAAGCCCACTTCAAACAGCGCCCTGTCTGTGGCTTTCTGCAGTTTATACGAGAGCCAGGCATTCTGTCCAGAGTCCACATCAACAGCCACCACTTTAGTCACCAGATAGCCCACATCTGCTGAACGGGGAACCATCTCAGCCACCACAGAGCCACCAGTCTGGACTGGGTACAGCACCTGAGGGGGGTTGTCGTTCTGGTCCTGGATCAGGATTTTCACTGTCACGTTGCTGCTGAGAGGAGGAGAACCTCCATCCTGAGCTTTGACCACAAACAGCAGCTCTTTGATTTGTTCATAATCAAATGAGCGCACTGCGTGTACGACTCCGCTCTCTGCATTGACTGAAACAAAGTCAGAAATTGGAGATCCGCCCACATTGGTCTCCTCCAGGATGTAGGAAACACGAGCGTTCTGGTTCTCATCAGGATCTTTAGCTCTCAGTGTGAGCACAGAAAGACCTGGAGAGTTGTTCTCTGTGATGAACGTGTTGTAAACACTTTGTAAAAACACTGGAGCGTTATCATTAACATCAGACACCTTCAAATGAAAGGTTCTCCTCACTGACAGAGGAGGCAGCCCTGAATCTGTGGCTACAACAGTGATGTTATAATCTGAAACACCTTCACGGTCCAACACAGTATCTGTTACCAAAGTGTAATAATTCCTCAGATTAGATTTGATCTTAAAAGGTGAATTTTCTTCTATTTTACAGTTGACCTGTCCGTTATCACCTGAATCCAGGTCTTTGACATTAATGATGCCAATAGTTGTACCAGGAGGAGAGTCCTCTGACACAGGACTGGTGAAGGACATGACGCTGATAGTCGGGGCGTTGTCATTAACATCAGTCACTTCAATGATCACTTTACTTAAATCTGTCAAACCTCCCTGATCTTTAGCCTCAATTCTGAGTTCATATTTTTTATCCTTTTCATAATCAATAGAGCCTTTAATTGATATTATTCCAGTTTCTTCATTAATTGTAAAAACATTTAATAAACTACTGTCAAGATCAGAGAAATGATACGTCACAACTCCATTTGATCCATGATCAGCATCACTGGCGTTTACAGTTATAACGTAGGTATCCTTTGGAGAGTTTTCTAACACTGTAGCTTTATATACAGACTGATTAAATACTGGTGCATTATCATTAACATCTAAAACTGTAATATCTATATTTACTGTACCAGATCGCTGCGGAGTCCCACCGTCTACAGCTATTAATTTCAGAGACAGAGATGGATTTGTCTCCCTGTCCAAAGGCTTCTGCAGCACCATCTCTGCGTATTTCTTTCCATCTGCGTTTGAATTCTGTTTAAGAATGAAATTCTCGTTTTCTGTTAAAAAATATTCCTTCAGTCCGTTCACACCCACATCCTGATCTTCCGCGCTGTTTAATGCAAAACGAACTCCAATTACAGCACCTTCACTGATTTCAAAATTAATCCTGTTTCTTTTAAACACAGGAGAATGATCGTTTATATCCGTGATTTCAACAGTGACCTGATGCAGCTCCATCGGATTCTCTAAAATGATCTCAAAGCTGAAGCTGCACGGTGTCACGTCCCCGCAGAGCTGCTCTCGGTCGATCCTCTCATTCACCACTAAAGTCCCTTTGTCTGCCTTCAGCTCCGTGTACTGGATGCTCTCTCCGCTCACGATCCGGGCCCGACCAGAACGGAGCCTTTTCAGGTCCAAACCGAGGTCCTGCGCTACGTTACCGATCAGAGATCCTTTCTTCATCTCCTCCGGGATTGAATATCGGATGTGTCCTGATACCAAAGGACTGAAGCACAGCAAGAGAGACAAAAGCCTCCAAACATGCCCGCATCCACAACGCCATTTTACGCAGCGCGTTTCTGCTCGTGCTCCAAGTGCCATAGTGACAAAAAAACACAAAACTGTGAAATAAAGCCGACCAATTACGATCAGAAACGATGTAAATCTCCGACAATGATTTCCAATAAGAAATTATGGCAGTTTATAATTTACTGCATGTATCTGAGAGCTGACGTGCGTCTGCTCTAAACGTCAGCCGATGAACTGCAGCTCATCTCTTTTTCTCCTGGTCCACAGACACAGGGAGGGGATCATGTTGTCAGCATTAATGTAATAATTTAGATTGTCCAACAGCGTCCCTTAGAGTTCAGAACGAGAAACACAGGCCACTAACACATAGGGGCTGATTGTGTTTGATAATACTTTCATTTCATGCAATTAAAGCCATTTGTTCATCAAACGTCTACCAAATACTATGACAAATAAATCAAACCAAAAAAGTTTGTTAAAGAGTTTCAATTAAAAAAATAAATAATAATAATAATTAAAAAAACTAATACTTTTTCTACTTCATAATGCCTAAAGCCCAGGCTAAGAAAACGTATAAACTAACACAAACAATAATAATAAAAAATATATATATATAAAAACAGACACTATGAAATTGTACTTGATGAAAGAATTGAGACATTTTTTTTTTTGTTTTGTTGTTTTTTTTTTTTGTTTTTTTTTGTTTAGAAACACTAATTCTAAAAAGTAAAATCGAGGATATTTTTAAAGTTTTATCCCACAAATATAACAAAAACACAAATTGTCACTACAGGTTCTCAAAAACCATACAGCAAAGAAAAAAAAAAATCTTCTTCAGATTGATGAGGGAGATATGTTTCTGATTATGTGCTTTTTCCACAAAAACGACAGCAAATACACAAACAAACAAAAAGGCTGCTGTCCTTGGTGCTGATTCTTGCTCTATAACAGGGTTGCTGAAGTGTGGCCCTTGAGAGTTCCAGTTTTGCATGTTTCAAATATCTAACGCTGCTTCTAATGATGGTGCCCTGATGCAGCTCCACAGAAAGCAGGATCTTCTTCTGCTTTGTTCCCTTCAGACGTCAACACGGCAAATTACTCACATGGTTAAGTATAGGCACATATCTTTACATTGGATGCCCTTCCTGACACACCCTCTGCCTTCAGTTGCAGTGAACCAGGGTAGCATCTAAAACAGAGGGGCTGTGCAAGACCGGACTTTGGCACCCCTGCTCTAAAGATACTTGGATTCATAAATAATAGATTAAAACACTAATACAATTAATGTTTTCCCTAATGTTACAAGTATTGTGATTCTCATTAAAAATGTGAATCTATAAAAATAACATTTTTAAAATATTGATTTTATACCAACTATAACATGCATTACTGCAAGTTGTTCATTCAAAATATATTTAACTACATTACCATGCCACTTTGCCACATGGTAAAAAAAAAAAAAAAGCAAAGGTGATTTTAAGTTTGTATTCGTTCTGATAATTTGTAAATCATGACGCACCAACCAAAGTATTTAAGAAAGGAATTGGTTGTGAATTGTTCTTCCCACAAAACAATTTTTTAAAATACAAAAACAAAAAAGAATTGAGTTCATAATATATAGATTCATAAATAAATTTGAAAAATGAACAAGCTACTTATCTTAACAACTCTTATAGTACTATCCAAATGAAAAAAGTGGTAAAATGTCTGTAATTTTACCAATAACAATCACTGTCTGTCCTGGGGGAGGATATGGACATGGTGGGGGGTGGGGGGTGGGGTGGGGTAGGGGAGTACTAATACCTGAGTGTCTCCTTTAACAACAGAATTGGCTGGAAGTAAAACATGAGGGCTATAAAGGAGTATTTATCATTGACTATAGTTCCTGAGGAAGCTCACATCTTTCAATATGCGCAGCAAGATGATGGAGATGTTCTATCATTATGTGGCGGCCAGTGCACTTTTCTACGATGTTGGAGACTCAAACAAACTGAACACACTGGTCAAAAAGGCAGGCTCCATGATGGGCTACAAACCAGACACCCTGGAAACTGTAGTGGAGAAGACGACTCTGAACAAACTGTTATCCACCATGTTTAACACCAACGTTCATCCACTACAGCAAAGCTCCTTTACCAACAGGCTGCTGCAGCTCTGCTGACATGAGGAGGAATACATTAACTTTTTAATTTCCTCAGCCATCAGACTGTTTAACAAAGAACTGAACGACAAATCTGAGTGGAGATAAACTGCAGAGTCATGACTTTCTTTCAGGTGAGGTCATATCAGACAGTTTAGTGCCCAGATGCAGGACTCAGGCAGACACAGGGCTGTAGTGAAGCAGTCTTTTCATATAAAATGCAGGTAACAATAGTACAGGAGTGGTAGATGGGGATCCATCAAATAAGGGTCACAGCACACTCATTCCAGATAGCACACATACGTCTCGCCGATGTCGGCCTCAGATCGTGCATTGACATTCTACTCCTAATGCGTAATTTTGTGTGTTTTTTCCCCACAAATCGGTGATACCACTACTAAAATTGTAGAACTGTAAAATGTCATTTTCATGAAGCTGTTTTTGTGCTGGAGCTCTTTTGGCCATGCTGCTGAAAATACATTTCTGATCATGAACTGTGTCTCTCTTTATTTTGTCCACACACAATAAGCTATTTAGTGGTAGTAAATTGTTTTTTTATTGTTGTTGCCAAATTTCTATCAGATTTAAGTAAATACTCGACAATGGATATGGATATATTTATACTAATTGAATGATCCAAGCTAAATAAAGGTTAATATAAGCTGTAGAGAGGCCGGGCTGAGCATCTTTAATCCATCGACTAAACGTCAATGTCTCCGCGACGTCTGCCCAATGAGCAAACGCTCTCCATAATACGTCTTGCCGAGGCAACTTCATTCATTGTGCCGATGTCGGCGAGATGTATGTGTGCTATCAGGGATGTGGGGTCCAATGGAGAGTTCCTGCAGTTCTTTCCTGTGTTTCATTCCTGTAATTTCCCGTGGACACAAAGCAACTGCTGCCACAACCCAGTCTCACAGCAAAATGTGTAATTGAAACATTTGTCCACAAGAAATATTGTAAAAACTTTACGTATGACGCTCGTATAACGTAAGATGTTTACAGTTTGTTCCTCCCAGTGTTTTCAACAGGCTGACGTCAGGTCACGTGACTGCTGACTCTGCAGCCTGCTTCCAATGAAAAACCTGGTGGACATCTTGTATATTTTAGTATCAAATTATCTTATTTCAAGATAGATTGTGGCCTTGAAATTGTTTTGATAATATTTCTAGTGACAAACCTACCCATAACGTTCATGTTAAGGAATCAGTTTATGTAAATCATCTGTAGTTTTTTGGTGGCAACGGACATTTTTCTGTGGTTGCTATAACAAAATGAGGACGGCTAAAAACTTAAAATCAAAAGTAGATTATTAACCATTAACCAATTACCGTCCTCTTGTTCCTTTCCCCGCAACTGCGCATGCTCCAGTTTAGCTTTGGCGCTTTTGCATTCTTCACACTCGGATATCCTGCCCTAAACCACAACACTGCCTCATGATTTATTTCAGTCAGGAGTCAGGCGACAATATAAGAGTAGTGCCCTAAGAATAAGAATATAAGGAAACACTCCTCATAATGTGAGCTACATGGATCAATAATTTAAACACACCCTCAGCAAAAAAGCACACTCATCATTAAACATCCACAGAAAACACCTGAACTATGCTCATTTCTTGAATCTCACCCGTAGACATAATGTCACACACACACACACATTTTAACCAACAAACCATCCATCCTTCATCCAACCACATTAACACAACCACATCTAAAGGCACACTCTGCAGCCAAATGAAAATAAAATAAATAACAGCGCTGAGGGATGGCACCATAAAACACTCTCCATGTCTCGTAAATAATGTTAATTTCCACTGTCCCAAAGTGTGTTTGTGTGTGTGTTTAACTTCTATATCTAATGTACCTATTACATTTTTTTACATTTCTTTTCACTTTTTGTTGTTGTATTGCTGTAATGAAAATTACATTCCATCCATCGATTCATACATACATAATTTGCAAGATCTGCACAAGACAATCTTTTCAAGAGGGTAAAAGTGGCTCAAGATGATCTAATAGCAATAGCCATCAAAAGTGCACATATTAAAAAAAACAATAAATACATACATAAATATATATATATATATATAAATATACATACATAAATATATATATATATATATATATATATATATATGTATATATATATATATATACAATATGTATAAATTAAACCAACTAACCTCCAGAGGAGAGTCTGGTTCATCCAGGATGTTCCTGTCACTCTGTATCCGCTGCATGGTCCCTGTTGAACTGGGCTCCATTATCAGCACGTTCTGACTACCAGCTCTGCCGAACTTACAGTCACTCTTTCTGGAGTCTGTGGTCCTGCACACCTCGTAATTGTACACGTGTGGGAGAGTCCCTGTCCCCAAAGTGTCTGAGTAACGTGGTGGATAATATGGGATCACAGGCAGCTTGGACTGATACAGGATGCGAGACTGTCTCCATCTGTAGATCTTCACTGAGATGATCACCACTAAACAGGTGATGAACAGGAAGGAGACCACAGCCAGAGCAAGCACTAAGTAAAAAGTCAGGTTGTCCTTGTACTCCTTGTCGTGTGTGAAGTCAGTGAACTCTGACAGCACTTCAGGGAAGCTGTCGGCCACCGCCACGTTCACAATGACTGTAGCTGAACGAGAGGGCTGCCCGTTGTCCTCCACTATAACAGTCAGTCTTTGTTTCACTGCATCTTTATCACTCACTTGGCGGATAGTTCTGATCTCTCCATTCTGTAAGCCCACTTCAAACAGCGCCCTGTCTGTGGCTTTCTGCAGTTTATACGAGAGCCAGGCATTCTGTCCAGAGTCCACATCAACAGCCACCACTTTAGTCACCAGATAGCCCACATCTGCTGAACGGGGAACCATCTCAGCCACCACAGAGCCACCAGTCTGGACTGGGTACAGCACCTGAGGGGGGTTGTCGTTCTGGTCCTGGATCAGGATTTTCACTGTCACGTTGCTGCTGAGAGGAGGAGAACCTCCATCCTGAGCTTTGACCACAAACAGCAGCTCTTTGATTTGTTCATAATCAAATGAGCGCACTGCGTGTACGACTCCGCTCTCTGCATTGACTGAAACAAAATCAGAAATTGGAGATCCGCCCACATTGGTCTCCTCCAGGATGTAGGAAACACGAGCGTTCTGGTTCTCATCAGGATCTTTAGCTCTCAGTGTGAGCACAGAAAGACCTGGAGAGTTGTTCTCTGTGATGAACGTGTTGTAAACACTTTGTAAAAACACTGGAGCGTTATCATTAACATCAGACACCTTCAAATGAAAGGTTCTCCTCACTGAGAGAGGAGGCAGCCCTGAATCTGTGGCTACAACAGTGATGTTATAATCTGAAACACCTTCACGGTCCAACACAGTATCTGTTACCAAAGTGTAATAATTCCTCAGATTAGATTTGATCTTAAAAGGAGAATTTTCTTCTATTTTACAGTTGACCTGTCCGTTATCACCTGAATCCAGGTCTTTGACATTAATGATGCCAATAGTTGTACCAGGAGGAGAGTCCTCTGACACAGGACTGGTGAAGGACATGACGCTGATAGTCGGGGCGTTGTCATTAACATCAGTCACTTCAATGATCACTTTACTGGAATCTGTCAAACCTCCCTGATCTTTAGCATCTATTCTGAATTCATATTTTTTATCCTTTTCATAGTCAATAAGGCCTTTAATCGATATTATTCCACTTTTTTCATCAATTATAAAAGTATTACGCAGAGCTCTCGTTATATCAGAAAAATGATACGTCACAACTCCATTTGATCCATGATCAGCGTCACTGGCGTTTACAGTTATAACGTAGGTATCCTTTGGAGAGTTTTCTAACACTGTAGCTTTATATACAGACTGATTAAATACTGGTGCATTATCATTAACATCTAAAACTGTAATATCTATATTTACTGTACCAGATCGCTGCGGAGTCCCACCGTCTACAGCTATTAATTTCAGAGACAGAGATGGATTTGTCTCCCTGTCCAAAGGCTTCTGCAGCACCATCTCTGCGTATTTCTTTCCATCTGTGTTTGAATTCTGTTCAAGGACAAAATTCTCGTTTTCTGTTAAGAAATATTCCTTCAATCCGTTCACACCCACATCCTGATCTTCCGCGCTGCCCAAAGAAAAACGAGCTCCACTTACAGCACTTTCACTGATAATAAAACGTAACTTATTTTCATTGAAGGTGGGAGAATGATCGTTTATATCCGTGATTTCAACAGTGACCTGATGCAGCTCCATCGGATTTTCTAAAATGATCTCAAAGCTGAAGCTGCACGGTGTCACGTCCCCGCAGAGCTGCTCTCGGTCGATCCTCTCATTCACCACTAAAGTCCCTTTGTCTGCCTTCAGCTCCGTGTACTGGATGCTCTCTCCGCTCACGATCCGGGCCCGACCAGAACGGAGCCTTTTCAGGTCCAAACCGAGGTCCTGCGCTACGTTACCGATCAGAGATCCTTTCTTCATCTTCTCCGGGATTGAATATCGGATGTGTCCTGATACCAAAGGACTGAAGCACAGCAAGAGAGACAAAAGCCTCCAAACATGTCCGCATCCACAACGCCATTTTACGCAGCGCGTTTCTGCTCGTGCTCCAAGTGCCATAGTGACAAAAAAACACAAAACTGTGAAATAAATCCGACCAATTACGATCAGAAACGATGTAAATCTCCGACAATGATTTCCAATAAGAAATGATGGCAGTATATCATTTACTGCATGTATCTGAGAGCTGACGTGCGTCTGCTCTAAACGTCAGCCGATGAACTGCAGCTCATCTCTTTTTCTCCTGGTCCACAGACACAGGGAGGGGATCATGTTGTCAGCATTAATGTAATAATTTAGATTGTCCAACAGCGTCCCTTAGAGTTCAGAACGAGAAACACAGGCCACTAACATGTAGGCGCTGATTGTGTTTGATAATACTTTAATTTACTGCATTTAAAGCCATTTGTTCATCAAACGTCTACCAAATACTATGACAAATAAAAAAAATCAAACCAAAAAAGTTTGTTAAAGAGTTTCAATTAAAAAAATAAAATAAAAAAATAAATCACGTCGCTAAGAAAATGTAAATAAAACCAGAACAGACACTATGGAATTGTACTTGATGGAAAAATCAAGACATTTTTGTTTTGTTTTTTAGAAACACTAATACTAAAAAGTTACTTCAAGAATATGTTTTATGTTTTCTCTCACAAATATAACACAAACACAAACTGTCACTACGGGTTCTCAAATAAATACAGAAAAAATGTTTTTTTTTTTTTTTTTCAATTTATTTATTTATATTTTTTTTAATGCGAGATATATACATGTATTTAAAAAAAAAAACTGGTTTAGACTGAGGGACATATGTTTCTGATTATGTGCTTTTTTCACAATTACGACAGCAAATACACATAAAAAATGCTGCAGAAGATAACGCGCTGTCCTTGGTGCTGATTCTGCTCTAAAGCAGGGTTGGTGAAGTGCGGTCATTGAGAGCTCCAGTCTTGCATGTTTCAAATGTCTCCATGCTCTAACACCCCTGATTCTAATGATGGTGCCCTGATGCAGCTCCACAGAAAACAGGATCTTCTTCTGCTTTGTTCCCTTCAGACGTCATCATGGCAAATTACTCACATGGTTTAGTTGGCACGTCTTTACGTTGGACGCCCTTCCTGACACACCCTCTGCTTTCAGTTGTAGTGAACCAGGGTAGCATCTAAAACAGAGGGGCTGTGCAAGACCAGGCTTTGGCACCCCTGCTCTAACGATACTTGGGTTTATAAAATATAGATTAAAACACTGTTACATTTAATGTTTTCCCTAATTTTACAAGTATTGTGAATCTCATTAAAAATGTGAATCTATATGTAAAAATAACATATTATTCAAATATTTATTTGATATCAACTATAACATACATTATTTCAAGTTGTTCATTCAAAACATATTTACCTACAATCCCATGCCACTTTGCCACATGGTAAATTAAGCAATGGCGATTTTAAGTTTGTATTCGTTCTGAGGATTTGTAGGTTATGACGTACCAACCCAAGTATTTTAGAAAGGAATTGGTTGTAACTTGTTCTTCCCACAAAACAATTTTTTAATGCAAAAACTCTTAAGAGAGTAGAGTTCATAATATAAGTTCATGAATATATTAGATAAATGAACATAGCTTACCAACTCTTATAGTACTATCCAAATGCAAAAAGTGTACATTTGTTGGTGAAATGTCTGTAAATTTACCAAAGACAATCACTGTCTGTCCTGATGGAGGATGTGGACATGGTGGGGGTTACTAATACCTGAGTGTCTCCTTTAACAACTGAATTGGCTGGAAGTAAAACATCAGCGCTGAGGAGTATTTATCGTTGACTCTAGTTCCTGAGGAAGCGCACATTTTTCAATATGTGCAGCAAGATGATGGAGATGTTCTATCATTATGTGGCGGCCAGTGCACTTTTCTACACTCTGTGAATGGATATTAATCTGCTTTTGGTTTGACTTTTTTGGCGTCCATAGGTTGTCATAGCAACCACAGAAAATTGTCCGTCATAACAAAAAATTACAGATTGTTTACATAAACTGATTCCATAACATGAAAGTTAAGGGTAGGTTTGTCACTAAAAATGTTATCAAAACAATTCTAAAGCCACAATCTATCTTGAAATAAGGCAATTTGCCGCTAAAATTTACAAGATGTCCACCATGTTTTTCATTGGAGGCAGGCTGCAGAGTCAGCAGTCACATGACCTGACGTCAGCCCATTGAAAAGACTGGGCGGAACAAACTGTAAATCTTTACATTCGTATGTAAAATGCTTACAATATTGCTTGTGACAAAAGTATTACACATTTTGCTGTGTGACTGGGTTGGCTGCCAATAGACAAAATGATCGACTCTTAACTAAAGGCAAAACAAAAGGCACGCTGCGCTCAACACAGCAGACCAACCAACTCAGACCACAGACAGGTCGTAACGAGAAACAAACTGGGACAGATGAGCCTTAGTCATGGTCTTTTAAAAATCAATGATGGCAGATTAAGTTGAGGTGAGATACAGAGACAGTCCCGCCCCAAAATATGTCCTGGGTCAATAATTGAAATACACCCTCGGCCACAAAAACACACTCATCATTAAACATCCACAGAAAACACCTGATATGCTCACTCCTGCAAGCACCAGCAGATAGAAGAAACGCATGCACACACACACACACTCACACACACACACACACGATTCCCGAGGTCAGCGCTCGAGTCTCAGACATGTCACACATACACTTTAACCAACATACCATCCATCCTTCATCCAACCACATTAACACAACTGCATCTAAAGGCAAAGAGACTAAATAACAGTGCTGAGGGATGGCACCCTAAAACAATCTCCATCTCTGGTAAATTATGTTCATTTCCTCTGTCCTAAAGTGTGTTTGTGTGTGGGCTTAACTTCTATATCTAATGTACCTATTACATTTTTTGAGTATGTCTTTTCACTTTTTGTTGTTGTTGTATTGCTGTCATCATTAAAGTGACCATCCAACCATCCAGTCAAACATACATCATTTGCAAGATCTGCACAAGACATTCTATTCATGAGGGTAAAAGTGGCTCAAGACGAGCAAATAGCAATAGCCATCAAAAGTACACAGATTAACAAACTATACATGTACATATATATATATATATATATATATATATACACATACAGTATGTATAAGTTAAACCAACTAACCTCCAGAGGAGAGTCTGGTTCATCCAGGATGTTCCTGTCACTCTGTATCCGCTGCATGGTCCCTGTTGAACTGGGCTCCATTATCAGCACGTTCTGACTACCAGCTCTGCCGAACTTACAGTCACTCTTTCTGGAGTCTGTGGTCCTGCACACCTCGTAATTGTACACGTGTGGGAGAGTCCCTGTCCCCAAAGTGTCTGAGTAACGTGGTGGATAATATGGGATCACAGGCAGCTTGGACTGATACAGGATGCGAGACTGTCTCCATCTGTAGATCTTCACTGAGATGATCACCACTAAACAGGTGATGAACAGGAAGGAGACTACAGCCAGAGCCAGCACTAAGTAAAAAGTCAGGTTGTCCTTGTACTCCTTGTCGTGTGTGAAGTCAGTGAACTCTGACAGCACTTCAGGGAAGCTGTCGGCCACCGCCACGTTCACAATGACTGTAGCTGAACGAGAGGGCTGCCCGTTGTCCTCCACTATAACAGTCAGTCTTTGTTTCACTGCATCTTTATCACTCACTTGGCGGATAGTTCTGATCTCTCCATTCTGTAAGCCCACTTCAAACAGCGCCCTGTCTGTGGCTTTCTGCAGTTTATACGAGAGCCAGGCATTCTGTCCAGAGTCCACATCAACAGCCACCACTTTAGTCACCAGATAGCCCACATCTGCTGAACGGGGAACCATCTCAGCCACCACAGAGCCACCAGTCTGGACTGGGTACAGCACCTGAGGGGGGTTGTCGTTCTGGTCCTGGATCAGGATTTTCACTGTCACGTTGCTGCTGAGAGGAGGAGAACCTCCATCCTGAGCTTTGACCACCAGTTGCAGCTGCTTTATTTGCTCATAGTCAAAGGACCGCACAGCACTAAGAACTCCTGTTTCAGAGTTCAGAGACACATAATTAAAAACTGGACTGCCGCTGACCTGTGTGTCCTCTAATATGTAGGAAATTCTGGCATTCTGATTACAGTCTGAATCTTTTGCACTGACTGCAAAGATAGAAAACCCTGGAGAATTATTCTCTGACACGTGAGCAGAATAAGTGCTTTTGTCAAATACTGGGGCATTGTCATTTACATCAGAGATTTTAAGTGTTAATGTTGTTGAAGTGGAGAGAAATGGAGACCCAAAATCAGTGGCTGTTATTGTTATGTTATATTCAGAAATTACTTCTCTATTGAGGTATTGATCTAATATCAAATTATAATAATTTGTTAAAGATGACTCAATTTTGAAAGGCATTTTACCTTCAATGGAACAATGTATTTGTCCATTCTTATCTGCATCAGCGTCTTTTACATTTAAAATAGCTATTGTTGTTCCAGGAGGTGTATCTTCAGATACCGGACTGGAAAATGACATCATGTTTATAACTGGGGCATTATCATTTACATCTATAACATCAATTATAATTTTACTCGTTCCTGTTAAGCCTCCTTGATCTTTTGCCTCTACTCTGACCTCAAATTTTTTATCCTTTTCAAAATCTATGACACCAGACACATACATTGTGCCGGTGAGGGCGTCAATACTGACGATGTCTGCTGCGTTGCCTTTCATTTTGGACAGACTGTAAGTGATTTGACCGTATGAGCCACTGTCAGCATCAGTAGCGTTTACTGTAAGAACATTAACGCCCTCATTTGTATTTTCCATAACTGACGCTTTATACACCGATTGATTAAACACTGGTCTGTTATCATTGGCATCTAATACTGTTATGTTTATATTTACTGTTCCAGATCTTTGAGGCGTTCCTGCATCGACAGCAATTAATTTCAGGGACAGATGTGGGCGTCGCTCTCGGTCTAAAGGCTTCTGAAGCACTATTTCTACAGATGTACTCCCGTCTGGGTTTGCGTGCTGTTTCAGAACAAAATTATCATTTGGTGATAAAATGTAATCCTGCAATCCATTTTGGCCTACATCCAGATCTTCAGCGTTCTGCACAGGAAACTGAACCCCGATTGCAGCTAGTTCACTGATTTCAATATTCAAAGCTTTTTCGTTGTTGGGAAAAACAGGAGCGTGATCATTAATATCTAAAACCTCGACAGTAATTCTCAGAATCTCCATCGGATTCTCTAAAATGATCTCAAAGCTGAAGCTGCACGGTGTCACGTCCCCGCACAGCTGCTCTCGGTCGATCCTCTCGTTCACAACCAGGATCCCTTTGTCTGCCTTCAGCTCCGCGTACTGGACGCTCTCTGCGCTCACGATCCGGGCCCGCCTGGAGCGCAGCCGCGGCGGATCCAAACCGAGATCCTGTGCCACGTTACCGATCACTGAGCCTTTTCTCATCTCCTCGGGGATAGAGTACCGAATCTGAGCACCTACCATGTTAACGATATGAAGCAGCGTCACAAGCAGCTCACAGAACAATCGCCATTTCACAGATGTGCGCGTCAACGCCGTTCTGGTCGCCATCGGTAAAATATAAAAATCCAAAACTGTGATTACAGTCCTTAAGAAGCAGTGTGGATTTTTCCTCGATTATCTGTTGTATTTATACTCCAGAAAAGGATGCTTAATTTATAGATCTTTGTCCTGAAGAGAGCATCCGCTGCACTGAAAGCAGCCTGCAGTCTGAGCTCAGTCACAGGAGGGAATGAATACAGACGCATAGGATAAATTCTATATATTGACTAACAGCGTCCCTTAGAGTCCAAAACATGCAATTGAATCAAGGCTCCTATAATAACAGTTAGAGATCTTCATAGCACATCAAACGTTATACATTTAAAGTTGTTTTTTGGAAAAGAATAATGTCTATTTGTGTGAATGTCTATACCAGGGGTCACCAACCGCATACTGTGAGCTATATGAATAATTTGAAGGGCTACCAGTTTAAAAAAGCACTTTTAATACTAAATGTTTATGGTTTCACTTTAATTAGAGTAAGTTAATAAGGCGAGCAGTAACTTAAAAACTTAAGGGATCACAGGCGGACTGCTACAGGATGCGAGACTGTCTCCATCTTCACTGAGATGATCACCACTCGCAATATACTCTTCATGTATTGTCACAATGAAAACTTAAAAAGAAGATTTAACCGCAAAATCTTTTGGCTTTAAAAATGAAAAACTGGATATTGCTCGATGAAGTTGTTCATCCAAGTCATTTTTTTTTTATTTAGGAAAAAAGATAATCAAATGAAATCAATCAGCTCAAGTTCATACACATTACATGAAGTCACAAGATAAAGAAGCATAATACAAAAGAAGAAGAAAAAAAACTCAAATTCAGATCTATCCTCCTACATTTGTTGGACATTTTGTTGGCATTTCTGAAATTGACTACCTTTCTACAAACCAATGGCAAAACAGGAAGCAAACATTTTGAATAGAAAAAAAGGCAATCGCTTCAACTAACTAAAATCTAAACACATAATAACCTGTCATCTAGAACCAAAACTGACAGGAAATAGTCCTTATTGCATTGTAAAATAAACCCAATAACCATACAGTTCTCACACACACATAAGCATGTTACAAAGAAGGAATTTGAGGCCTAAACACAACTCAAATGAACATAACAATGGTCAAACAGAACAGCTCACAGAATCAAACACATGGTTATGATTGCTATTAAAATACAACCTGCCAAATTATAACATCAGACAATAAACAAATAACTAACATCGACAGTGAAAACAGGAACACCAAGATCATGAAAGAAAACAATTCTAAAGATCTTTGAGTATGATTTCTAATTTAAAGCTACACAAAGATTTAATTTTATTTATTTATTTATTTATTTATTTATTTATTTATTTATTTATTTATTTATTTATTTATTTATTGCGCACAGTTACTCCCTGTCAATTTGCTAACTAACATCGATGTGCCCTTTTTTCTGGTTGGGCGTCACATATTTATGATCAAAGTCTATAACTGGTTGAACTTTTTAACATCCAAGCCCAGGTCCTTTGTGATGTCTCAGGTTGAAAAAATTAAAATGAAAGGAAATAAAATAAGCTAGAAACCATCCAAGGAGGGAGAACAAAATGTTTTGTTAAAAAAACAAAAACAAAAAAGGAACGTTTTTAGTCCTCTTTTAAAATTGTTGTTGCACTGTATATGTAAATATGACAACAAAAGACACATCAACTGAGCATAATATTAACACAAGTAAAACTTGGTGAGTGCGGTCAGTTCATATATACGGCAGCCTAAATATTTAAAAAACAAAATGGTATGAACAATCAAACTGGTACAGCACCAGTCAGCAGAAAGGAAGTACAACATGCAAAGACAGATAAATACACTGATTAAAAGAAGAGCACTGATGGATCCCCTCCCCACCACCAACCCACATCTAATCTAAGTTATATATCCAATGACCTACATTTGGATGGTGGAATCATTTGAAGCACTGCAGCATTCTGTCACAGCAGAGTGGATGGTGTAATCAGTGTTATGTATGGGTTGTTTCTTAACCAAACACATATGTAAAAGGCATATTGGATTCACTGATGTTGAGCAAATCTGTGCACAGCTTGATCATGTCAATGCATCCTGCATCTGCACAAAAAACATTTTTCCCATCACTATGAATTATTTAGGAGAGCTGAATACCAGCAGGCATTACATGGTTATCACTTTGGATGTTCTAAGCCTTCAGAAATAATTAAAACAGACATCACTGATGCTGCATGTTTGCAAAACAATAGAGTTACATGACCATATATTGTGCATAACTTCATGCAATCAAGCAGATGTGTTCTTTGTGCAGTGAGAAACATACAGCAGAAAGACAGCACAGTAATACATGCTATTTGACTGAGAGAGTTTAGTTGGATTTTAATAACTGTAAGTGTAGCATGAGTGTGTAGTGTGTGTAGTGCAAAGTACATCATTCATTCAATGACAAAAGACTCTTACCTGATATGGAGTTAAAAGTGTCATCCAGGGATCATACAGAAAAAGGAGAGAAGAAAAGAAATGTAAATTAGTTTGAAGCCTGGAACAATAACATTGCTTTATTTTCATCACAGTAAAAATTTCTAAATAACACAGATAAAATAATTACTGAGTGAAATAACAGTTTTTGTTGTGATTGTACAGATTATGAAACTGGAAAGATGCATGATCTATGATATCTGATGTAAGAACTATGTATCATGATGCAATCTGCTTCATTACTGATCATTTGCACATTGATTATGATTCAGTGATCAATGTAAACCCGAAATTACCACTGTTATAACATAAAGCTTTCAACAAATCCATCATATTGGAAAACAAATAAAAATACTTCAATGCTTCAAAAATGCATGGCATGAATATTCTTTCAAAGAGGTTTCTAATGTGCACCACAGAATACCACAAAATCCTCTTCATGCATCTTGTCAGCCCTTCTGCCTTAGACTGTGTTAATGTGACCTACATTGCAATAAACAAATCTACCCCATCTTGCACGACTGAAAATAGACACACGAATGAGCCTTTAGCAGAAACACACACAGAGCTCCTCACGAATTCAGAAACGCAACCATTTTATGACAAAGTGCGTCACTGTGATATAACAGTAGGAAATACATGGCTATTTGCTATGGCACAGGCACTCTATATAGCTTTGGAATGAGATGATCACGAACCATACATTTTACAAGGCATAAATGCCCAAAGAACAAAATCTTCGACTTTGTAAAATGTGCATATAGAGCAAGATGCACCATAAGAGTATACCTATACCTGCCTTAAAAAGTATGTCAATATTTCTTCTTTGACAACAAACATCTAGATCAGTGGTTCTTAACATGGATCAAGACACACAGTAAAATTGTGTTACACAAAATAAATTATATGATGAACTAGTTTATTATATAACCCAGACTTATACAGTATGTCCAAATAAAATACTTGTGTTGTGAAAAAAAATGTGTTTTATTTTTTTAATAACACAGGGTTCAGGGAATGCACTGATGAAGCTTCTATAGGGTTGAGTCCCTCCAAGAAGTTTAATAACCACTGATCTATAAATCACCTTCAGGCAGAAAAAAAACAAAAAAAAAAAAAAAAAAAAACACTAAGTTTGTGCCTTTGTTATCAAGTCATTGTCAAAAGTTCACCTCCACCAATGTACAGCTGACTGAATGTCATGAAGTTCTGAAAGTTGTTGGTTATATAGTTCTGAAAGAGACAAATATGCACATATGCTTGATATGTATTGTATACTTGTATTTCATGTTAGTTGGCATACTATAATCTAATCAATTCAATCATTCTTTCATCGGCTGACTCGCTTGTTCCTCTTGTGAGTCACAGGGGTCTTCTGGAGTCTATCTCGAGTAGTCAAGGGTACAGACAAACAGACGGACAACCACTCACACTCCCCTTCACTATAAGGCAATCTAAATACTCCGATTAGCTTTACATGCATGTTTTTAGAAGGTATAGGACGAGACCCGAGTACTCAGAAAAAAACCCAAGCAAGCACGGGAGAACATGCAAACTCCACACAGAAAGGAACCAAGTCCTGGGTTTGAATCTATAATTCCTGGCTGTGACACAGCTCTGCTTAATATAAATAGCATTATTTATTATACGTTCTAATTTTAGCCCTTGAAAAGTAAAATGATAATAAATAAATAAATAATAAATAATCTTATAATCATGTTTTTTTTTTTTTTTTAAAAAAAAAGTTTTTAAAAACATGAAATGAAAAACTAAAATTAAAAATAGAAATTTAAAAGTAAAAAAGTGGTAAATACATTCTGGATTGCTGCCTGATAAAAAAAATGTGAAGAAAAGTCAAAGTCTTAAAAGGGCATATACCAAATGTATTATATATATATATATATATATATATATATATATTATATATATATATATATATTAAAAAAAAAAAAAACTTAATTTCAGATATCAATTGTTAAGCCAAAAATCAATGCCAGTTTTCAACTTTTTGACTTTATTTTGCAATAAACGTTCACAGATGGTCCATAAATATTCAATGAATCGTGTAACGTGCACAGTACATTTGTTGCATTTCCTTTTTTTTTACTCAAGAAAGCAATAGAAAATCATTTGTAGTGCATTTTCAAAAACAGGCATGAAAACGTGTTAATAAACTCACAGAGACATGTGTCATTGACTAATGTTACTTTTAGATTTACAAAGTGAGCCATGGTCTGTTGTCTAATTTCACAAAATATTCCATTATTATTGTAAACAAGAGTAATCAAACAGTTGACTTTCAAAATGTGGAAAACATTACATGTACACTTTTCATCAAAATGTGGCAGTGCAATTCATTTTGGCAGATGATATAGTGGATATTTTCTCAAAGCTCTTATTGGAAAGACCCACCCCCATGATTAATGTAATAAGAACAAATTTAATACATCTTCAAGGTCAACCCGCACATCCTTTTACACAGATCTCAAGCAGATCACAGCTTATTACCTCAGCACATTTTCGTAAAATGTATTTTTGGATTACAGATGGGTGATGAAAACAAAAAGATGTTGAATAGAATAACTACAAACTTTAAACATTTAAAGGAGGCAAAAATCACAAACTATATACATATTTATATACGTATGTATGCAAATAGGAGCAAGATATACTTCATCTGTGCTTATGCTTATGTTACAAAAATATGCCATAAAATACACAAGTTTCAAGTTGAAGTTGAAGTCACATAGAAAACTGTCACTACCAGGTGTTGAAAACATGCACCAGCAATAAATACACTGAAGTTATAAAAAAAAAAAAAAACAATAATAATTTTAGTTCGTACCAGCTATTAAACATGATTGGAGTTCAATTTATGATAAAACAGAAAAAGCACAACCTGAACTAAACCTCAAATGTTTTAGTTTTCTTAAAAAAACAAAGAAATTATATGCAGCCAATTGCATATTGGCAAATGGAAGTTTAAGCACAATGAAAATAAAAGAAGGATTCTGATTCTGATGGCTAATCACATTTTCAAATTTACATTTTAAAAAGTTTTTAACTGCAAAACAAATATCCTACCATACTACTAGAACTACTATTACATTAACACTATCTCAAATGTTAAAAACAACAATACTAAGTAGTGCCCATGTACTAGACTCTCCTAATGGGCCACATTTTTCACACGTGCTCAAGAAATAACATAGGAGATTTTTTAAATTATATATTCACAAATAAAAAGTGTATTATGACTACTTCAGTGCGTAATGGATTTAATATAAAAAGCAGACACTCATGTAATCACATAACAGGGATGCGGTGCCCGGATCGTCAGAGTACTTCTATCTGCGCTGATGCGCCTCAGCGTGTTTTTCTGATACGCTGCACTTCTTTTCTTAAGCGTGTCAGTGTCTGTGTTTGACGCGAAACGAAAATCGCCCCTCCATGACCCGGCAGTCATGAAAGGGTCAAAACGGTCATCTTTCAGCAGTGTCCCGTAGCGGCTGATATCTGCAAAGTTCTGTGGGTAATAGGTCGAAGGGAAAACGGGGAGACTGTCAGTGGTTGAACGGTACGTGTAGCTGCGTCGGCAGAGTTTAAAATAAAACACACCACTGATGAGGAGGATGAGGAGGGATGACACGGCTGACAGGGCAATAATCAAATAGAGCGTTAAATTATCGCTTTCCCGTGATTCATTCGCAAACTCAAAAAGTTCACTTAAAACAGGAAGCCCGTTGCCAAGCAAGATGCTGACTGTCGCTGTAGCGGACAGAGATTCAGGACCGTTATCTGTCACCAAGACGATCACCGTATGTTTGGACTCATCATCCTCCATGAAAGGACGCAGAGTCCTAATTTCACCTGAATGTATTTCTACCATAAACAGGTTGGGCTGCGTGGCTTTGATTATTCTGTAGGAGAGCCATGCGTTATGGCCAGAGTCTGCGTCCACTGCTACCACCTTGGTCACCAGGTAACCTCTTGGGGCTTCGACTGAGACCATATCCTCAGCAATCAACCCCGGGGTTTGGACCGGATACAGGACAACGGGTGTGTTGTCATTCTGGTCCCTGATGAAAATATTCAGGGTGCAGGTGGCGGTGAGCGGAGGCGAGCCTTTATCCTGAGCTGTCACCTTAATCTGGAAATGAACTGATTGTTCGTAATCAAAGATGCGGGAAGTGAACAGCTCCCCCGTGTCTGGGTTAATGCTGAGGAACGACGACACTTCAGAATTAGAAGACTGAGATATTTGGTACATTAATTTAGCGTTAGACCCGTCGTCCACGTCCTCTGCGGCAATCTTTATTACAAACATGCCAACAGGTTGGTTTTCCAAAATATTGGCATTAAACTCGGTTTGTTTGAAAGTAGGTGCATTATCATTAATATCACTAATTACAATAGCTATGACTTTTACACTGGAAAGGGAAGGAAAGCCACCATCAGTGGCTGTAACAGTGATGTTATACTCAGGTTGGAGTTCTCTATCCAGCACCCCGTTAGTCACTAACATATAATAGTTTTTTACTTCGCTTACAAGTTTAAATGAAGTTTGGTCTGAGATTGAACATGTGACGTGCCCACTGTTCCCAGTGTCCAGATCGTAAATATTAATCAGAGCAACCATAGTGCCTGGGCTGGAGTCTTCTGCTAATCTGGAAGAAGCTGATTTCAATTCTATCACTGGTTTGTTGTCGTTTACATCATTGACATCAATCACAAGTTTACAATGAGACGCTTGACCCCCGCCATCCTTAGCCTGAACATCCAACTCGTGCATTGTAGCTTCTTCGTAATCAATAAGTCCTGCCACTCGGACCTCTCCGTTCAGAGGGTTTATCTCGATGAGTCCTCTCGTTTTGTCTGACAAATGGCTGAAAGAGTATGTTATTTCTCCATAGACACCCTCGTCCAGGTCTGTGGCATTCAGTCTCGCTATGACAGTCCCAATAGGTGAGTTCTCAGGCACAGAGGCCTTGTAAACCCGTTGGCTGAAAACTGGGACATTGTCATTGGTATCTAGCACGCGGATGTGTATAGATGCCGTTCCTGATCGGGTGGGATTTCCCCCATCAATTCCACTGATTTTCAACACATGTTCCGCTAGTGCCTCCCGGTCCAGAGCCTTTTTAAGGACAAGTTCAGGATATGCATTGCCTTTTATCTGTGTACTCATTTCCAATACAAAATGCTCATTCGAGCTCAGTTTATATTCACCCACAGAGTTGGTACCCAGATCAGGGTCATGTGCGCTCTCCAGGGGAAAACGTCTCCCCAGAACAGTGGACTCCACTAAATCTAGCTTTATCTCCCCTGCAGCAAACACTGGACTGTTGTCGTTTATATCCGTAATGTCTAAAACAATACTGAATGCTTGAAGAGGATTTTCGAGCAGAAGCTGATACTGCAGGGTGCAGACAGGGGATTGTGCACACAGCTCCTCTCGGTCTATCCGTTGGCTGATCAAAAGGTTTCCTGACGCAGTGTCCAACTCACACAGCTGGCTGGTCCCCTCTGCAACAACACGTGCTTGACGCACATTCAACTCAGAAACTTTGAGCCCCAGATCCCTTGCAGCATTCCCGATGACCGAGCCTCTGCGCTTCTCCTCCGGTAGTACATAACGCACTTCTCCAAACACCGCAACAAAATGGAGAAAAAATGAAAAAGCACACAGGTACCATCTTAACTTAGCCGGATGCTCCATTGGTGAGCAGGCTCGACGAATAGGAGCATTTGTCGACATTATTGCAGAAATCTTGACATATCCAACAGTGGAAAGGATGCTGCTGTGTTCGAACGCTTCTCTGCTCCTCTGGCTGAGTTATTCATGCTCTATAAGCTGTCAGCTAGGATTCCTCTCTCTATTCCTATGCTCACTGCATCTCTCTCTCTCTCTCTCTCTGTATTTCTCTCTCTCTCTCTATTTCTCTACTTCTCCATCTCTATATGCACACAGCCTCTCTTTTCCTCTCCACCCACACACACACGCACACGCACACGCACACGCACACACACGCGCGCACACACACACACACAAAGCAAATCTCAAATGCGCATGCACACACACAGCCCCCTCGGCTCTGACCCAATATTCTAGTCCCACTGACACAGATAGGGTGAGACACGACCATCTGACTCAGGCTTTATAGGAGAGCGTCACCAAGAGCCAAAGAGATAAAACTACATTTTATACAATCCCATAATAAAAGTAAATACAAATAATGCAAAGCAACCTTGTTTTTGTCAGAATATATAGTTTTAAATTTAGAAAAGTAAAAATAAACACTTGCAACACTATTTATTAGTGGATAGATAGATAGATAGATAGATAGATAGATAGATAGATAGATAGATAGATAGATAGATAGATAGATAGATAGATAGATAGATAGATGTTATTGTCCTGAAGCAGTGTTAAAAAATAACAGATAAAAATAGTTTGCAGTGTTATATCTCATGTTGTTCAGAGCAGTTATTGCAGAGGGGATGAAGGTGCATTTCTCTATCTATCTATCTATCTATCTATCTATCTATCTATCTATCTATCTATCTATCTATCGTTTATGGACACATTTCAATTTAAAGTAGTTTTGTGATTTCAATAATGAATGAAAAAAAACTGGAAGAAGGCATGCTGCATTGAGATAATATTTCTGTGAACGATATATCTTAGTTCATTCAGTTTTTCACTTTAACTACTGTAAATCAAGCCACAACAACAATTACAAATGTATTTATTATTTTTACTTTTCAAGACCTTGCAGACTATAAAGTTTTAAAAACTTCTCCATTGTTAAGTAAATTTTTTTTTATAGAAGGGTTCAGTCATTATCATTCATATTAAACTATGAGGTGAACCATTGATTGACAATAAGAATTTAATGTAAGAATATTATATTTTCATATTTCTTTTCACTTTAACGTAACTGATTAGAGTTTTTCTCAGTCGTTTTGATACATTCCTCAGGTCTGAATTGAAATTCTCAAAACTACATTGTGTCACTTGTGCACATAAAAAAAAAAATAAAGTTTTTTTTTTTTATTTGCATGAGTTGCAAATGCTTTTGTACATTATTATGCACAGTTGTCTGCTGTTTCCTACATCAGGGGTTCTCAACTGGTCTTACCCTGAGACCCATATTGTGCCACCATCAATAAACCGCGACCCACACTTTTTTTTTCTTTTTAGAATTCAACCTACTAAATTTAGTTTTTCAAAAACATAAATCTATATATTTTCCCGTGCAACATGCATGTCACAGCATGCATGTCAAAATAAAAAAACAAGTCAAAGATGAGAGAAATCAAATATCTACTATTGACAAGATGTCCGCGACCCATCCAGTACAGGTCCGCGACCCACTTTTGGGTCCCAACCTAACAGTTGAGAATCGCTGTCTTACATTATCAATTGCTTATGTAATGTTGATCAAAATGCATTGTATGGGTCTCCCCCCACAAGTCTTTACATACAAAATCTTTGAACATGTCATATGTCAAGCATATTTCTATACATTTCCATTAGACTTTTTTTCTAAAAATGTCCTAAAATGGTATAGTTGCTCCAAGATAAGGAATAAGGAATTGGTAAGTGGATAACGATAAGGAAGCCACACTGTAGACCACGTTCTCAATCATGGGCTTACAATGACCGGTGTTGGTCAAAGGGGGCAACCAAAAGTTGGGAAAACAACTGACCTCAATCATTAGGACTTTTCGTTGACAGCACATTTCAGCCCTGCATGTACAGTTTACCCAGATACACAAATGTGTACAATTTACATCCAAACCTCAGCCATAGTTTATAAAAGAACATCCCTGCTGGGTTCACTGTTTAATTGACAATATGACAACGTATTTCTCATACGTACACAATGGCAAGGACATGTTCATTGATACAAAAATTCAGTTTTCAGAGATAAATGAATGATTGTGAGCAAAAGACTTGCTTTTGCCGGTGATCCATGGTGTTTGGCTATTTGCACTAATTGCTTTGAGAAATCCCCTTACTGTTGTGCATATGAATGATTGGAGAAAACTGCAAGTAAACCTTTAAAATGATGCATGTAAAAAATATTTATTACATATGGGATCTGTGTAAATCAGCACAGACTGGGGCTAATTTAACTGCTTCTTAGAGTGAAAGCCCACAAAGAAAACTTCCAAGAATTTAACCAATACGAAGTAGATGATCATTTCAAGTGAACAATTATTTGGGGTTTAAGAAGTAAAATAGTGTTATTTTAGCACTGAATATAAATTCATCTTCTGGCACTTATTCTTGTTGAAAGTTACAGGGGTCTTGCTGGTGCTCTCATGATCAGTACACATCTTAAACAGGGTGCCAGACTATCAAAGAGTACAAGCAGACTCATTAATTATAATATATTCATACAAAATTAATAATAATATTAATATTAACTTAAAGGTTATAAAAAATAATGACATTAATTTTAATAAAAATATTTAACCTTTTATGTTATGAAAAATTACAATGTTTCATAATCTAAAACATGATTCCATTAGTGACACTAAAAAAAGAAATGATCAAAATCTCAATGAGAAAAAGCTTTTAAGCAATCTAAATCTGCAATAACACAACAGAAGTAACCAATGACGAAAGGTGAGGTCTAACAATAATTGGCAAATCATAAACTGAAATTGTTTGTGAGAGCTGTGCCTACCTCAGGAGAGCTGTCAGCACTTCCAAAAGCATCAGCAAAGTCTGATGGGCTTTTCCTCAGAGTCTGCTCAGCAGGCAGCGTGTTGTCATTGTAAGAACTGACAAACTTAAAGTCACTGGTTCTAGATCCTGTTGTCAGGTAGGCGTCATAATTGTAAGTGCTGCGTAAAGTTCCTGTGCCGTCAACATCTGCGTAATTAGGAGGCAGATAAGCTCCAGGGATGGTAACTGCTCCATCAAACAACAGTCTGGGCTTTCTCCTGCGACAAAACCTCACACCCAGGATGATGATGATGAAGGTCAGGAAGAAGGTGGACACGGACACCAGCGCAATGATCAGATAAGAGGTCAGCTTGGAGTTTTTCTCATCATAAGAAATGTCCTTCAGCTCTGGCACCTCAGCCAAGTTATCAGAAATCAGTAAATACATGGAGCAGGTGGCAGACAGAGAGGGCTGTCCGTTGTCTTTCACTGACACAATGAGCGTCTGTTTCATGCTGTCAGTCTCACTAATGTCCCGCTGTGTCCTGATTTCTCCACTGTGGACACCAATAGTGAACAGTCCCGGATCAGTGGACTTGACTATCTGATAGGACAGCCAGGCGTTCTGTCCAGAGTCTGCGTCCACCGCGATCACTTTGGACACCAGAGAGCCTCCGTGAGCAGCTTTGGGGACCAGCTCGGTCATGAAGGAGTTGCCCTCCGGGGCGGGGTACAGTATCTGAGGAGGGTTGTCATTCACATCTGATATGAACACACTGACGCTCACGTTGCTGCTCAATGGAGGAGAACCGTTGTCTCTGGCCATCAGCTGGACTTTAAAGCTCCTCAGCTGTTCATAATCAAAGGACCTGACAGCGTGGATCACCCCCGTGTCTCCGTTAACAGACACATAGGAGGACACCGGGGCACCGTTCACCTCAGCAGCTAACAGAGAATAAATCACTGTACCGTTTTGTCTCCAGTCAGGGTCTCGAGCAGTGACGGAGCATAAAGTGGAGCCAGCTTTGTTATTCTCACTCACATATGCGCTGTACGACTCCTCCTCAAACACAGGTGGGTTGTCGTTGATGTCAGCTACAGATAAGTGCAGACTTTTAGAGGAGGACAGAGGTGGAGAGCCCTCGTCAGTGGCAGTGATTGTAATGTTGTAATCAGACACTACTTCACGGTCCAGCTGTCCTGTGCTCACCACAGAATAATAGTTTTTAATAGAGGGGACCAATTTAAAAGGGACACCCTGCTGGAGGGAGCAGCGGACCTGTCGGTTCTTCTCAGAGTCTCTGTCCTGCACGTTGATGATGCCCACCTCTGTACCAGGTGACACATTCTCAGGAATGGGATTGGTCAGAGATTTTACATGGATCACTGGAGCGTTATCATTTACATCAGTGATGTCAATAATTACTTTTGCATATGAAGACAGTCCTAATCCATCTTTAGCTTTAACACGTATTTCAAATGATGTAGCAGCTTCAAAATCAATGTTACCTTTGACTTTAATGTCACCTACTTTACGATCAATAGTGAATAATTTCTTCACCTCTTCAGTCACGTGACCAAAGTCATAAATTACTTCTCCATTTACTCCTTCATCAGCATCAGATGCACTGACTGTCACCACCACAGCGTCTGCAGGAGAGTTTTCAGGCAGACTGGCTTTATAGACAGACTGACTGAACACTGGTGCATTATCATTAGCATCCAGCACAGTGACGTGTATGACTACAGTACCTGATCTCTGAGGAGAGCCGCCATCTAATGCAGTGAGCAGCAGATTTATTTGGCTACTTTTTTCACGGTCGAGCTCTTTATCTAGAACGAGCTCTAATGTATTTCCATCCACAGATAAAAGGAAGTGATCATTCATATTGAGAGAATACTGCTGAACGGAGTTCTGCCCCACGTCCGCATCGTGCGCCTCCTCTATCACAAAACGAGCCCCTCTTACCGCTGATTCTCTTATCTCTAATCTGATTATATCTTCATTAAAACGTGGTGAATTGTCGTTAATATCCTCCACGTGCAGACTGATACGATGAAGCTCGAGGGGATTCTCCAGCACGAGCTCCTGCTTCAGGACGCACGACGCCTTTTCGCCACAAAGCAGCTCACGGTCAATCCTGTCGGCCACAATCAGCTCTCCATTACGCGGGTTGATGTCACAGTGGCGTGTGTCAGTCCCGTCTGTATCGATGCGCGCGCGTCTGTTGGACAGCGCACCTGAATCCAAGCCGAGACCCTTGATTACATTCCCAACGACAGACCCTCGTTTGAGCTCCTCTGGGAATGAATAGCTCAGATCTCCGTGGACGTGTTCCACAAAAAGGACAACGCACACCAAACACGCTCGAAACGCGGTGATCTTGGAATCCATCATCCAAAACAGATATGTCCAATCCCAATGAAACGTTTAAAACACACACAGCAGATGTGGAACCTGTGTGGTTCAGATCATGGCACTGGAGCACAAAATGTGATCAGAAACAAAAGAGAAGAGGACGTAAGGAGCGTCACTAAGCATATTTCACAGGCATACAGCGCCACCGTGAGTTCAGAAAAAGTAAAACACATAGTTGTAAATCTGAGTATTTTTTTTTTCTTTAAAATTATGAGTGTAATAACACTGTGTGTGTGTGTGTGTGTGTGTGTGTGTGTGTGTGTGTGTGTGTGTGTGTGTGTGTGTAGGCCTTCATGTGAGTGTGCGCGTGTGCGTGTGTGCGTGTCATCAATTATGGATTTATGAATTTATTGAAAAGTTAAAAAAAATAAATAAAAATGAGCCAACTTGAAAAACGTATATTTTACTTCATATTTACTGTAAACGTTGTTATTAATAACACACAATAACATAAGTAAAACTGGAAACTAACTTTGTTCTTTATGTATAGGCACCATCTAACGCCATTTAACTAAGTCAGATTTGTAGCTCAATTTGTTTTTAGTTTCCATTTGACATATCTCACATCTCATCCATGAGGCTTAATCAGTTCTGAAGAATTCAGGTTCTCTTTCCCACAACAACTAGAATTTTAAGATAAGTTACAAGATTACTTTAAAGAAAAATGATTTTTTTTAAAGTTTACTTTGATATCTTAAAAGTAAACTTCCATAAAGTATCATCACACTCCTCTACAAAACATTATGATTATTATGATGATGATTATTATTATTATTATTATTATTATTATTATTATTATTATTATTATTATTATTATTATTATTAATGAGGTAATACTCTCTACTGACATGAAGGGAGCAGGATTGTCGGCTCAGCTACTTTCCAGAAGCATGCTCCTCAGCTGAAGTATAAGCAGCATCACACTGATAATAAACACATACCACAATATACTTCACCACACTGTCAGTAGCTCAAATTAAGACTATACTTTTCATCTCAATAACTACGATAAAGAAATGTTTATTCCTGAATGAATCAAGATCATAATATGATAAATGAAGTGCTTTGTAATCTGTATCTTCTACTTATTCCACAAAATTATAGAATATTCAAAAACAGTCATTACTTTAATAAAGGCTTAAAAAGCAACATTTCTTAAATAAACACCACTCTTTTACTAAACAGTGGTGTTTAGATCCAAATTGAGGTAAAACAAAACTTATTTTCCAAAGTTCAATAATACTTTTGTCATGCAGGGCAGAAGGGCAAGTGCTTGAGCATCACTGGGGTCTATCTGTGCACTTGCCTGAAAAATTGTAATATTTTTGTACTATATTTTAGGTCTTGTCAAGTGCTTTAAAGTTGAAATTCATTGCAGTTTTTATAATAGTAATAATAATAATAATAATAATACATGGATTTTATATATTGCTTTTTCATAGACTGTCAAAGCACTTTATTTTGTATCATTCTTTCAATCTTTCACATACAGTGGTGGTAAGCTACAATTTTAGCCACAGCTGCCCTGGGGCAGACTAATGGAAGCTAGGCTGCCATGGTACACCATAAGCCATTCAGACCAACACCAACACTCACTCACACACCACATTCATACCAGACAATTACTTTGGTCGGGATGTAAACCGGAAGCGAGGTTTCTAGTCATGGCGCAGCTCTGTGAAAACAAACACACATGTGCTTTTAATCTTTAAAAAGGCATCTGCTGCTTTCAGTCAGTGAGTTGCTCAAAGCTACAGGACTTTACTGTTGACAAGTTGTGATCATAAATAAGCAACAAACAATGCATCAATTTTCACCAAGCTGTTTCTGACATTACCCGGAAGTGACGTCATGGCGACCAGCCCTATGTGGGTGAAGCGTCTTACCTATAAGGACATGGACTGATACCACTAGAGCAAATGGAACTCTCAGTGGTCTTCCATCCAAGAACTAACCAGTTCTAGCCTTTCTAGCTTCTAAGATCTGACGAGACTGAACAATGACAGAAATATGGACACAACCTCCCTGTTTTTGCAGGTTTGCAGTCATCTTTTTATTTGAGGATATGGTTTAATAGAATTTAAAAAAAAAAACTTTTTTTGAACAAAATTAAGTTTATTTGAATGTATCTTATTATCTATTATAGTTCTCACTGTAATGCTTGATTAGACAGGAAAAGACTCAAATGCAGGACCCAGAGTTTGAGAGTATATTCGAGAAGATGTTTGGTACACACCACACAGGCAAGCAGTCAAAAATCAGACAGAGGCGCAAGGGGAGCAAGCAGAAGCAAAAATTTGAGGAGTCAGAAATATCACTATAGGAACGCTGGATCACTGGTCAGGAAAAGAACAGATCATTTGGCAAATAGAAACTAATAGAGCAGAACTAAATAGACCAACAAATGAATGTGATGAGTGATGGCTGGGAGCACAGGTGAAACTGATGGGGCAGGCTGAACAGAGGGTGAAGCAGCCAGAATGACAAAGAAAACTAGAAACCAAAACAGGAAGTGTCAAATAAAACCAAGAAAACCAAACTGTAAACGTGGATGTTACACTCAAAAATGTATAAATATTTATTATTGACTGTAACAGCTTTAACAATGCTAAAACAGAAACAATACATCGATCTTGGAGCATTGGCTTTATGTTTAATAGCGACTTAGATATAAATAAGGTTAAATGTAACTAAAACAAAGACGTGTTCATTTTTTAGCATGGATTTGCTTTCAGTGTGCAATTAAGTTATTGACCTGTTAGTGTTTTGGGCCCACAACAAAGGTGTTAGGCAGGTCCTTACCTGTCGAAAGAGAGCAGCTGTACGACAATAATAATCCTACCAATGGTCATTACAATCATGTTGTTTCAGAAAAACGTCATAGTGTGTCGATATATGAAAAAAGAGTGAGAAAAAAATTATGGAAGAGGAAATAGTCCTACCTCAGGAGAGCTGTCAGCACTTCCAAAAGCATCAGCAAAGTCTGATGGGCTTTTCCTCAGAGTCTGCTCAGCAGGCAGCGTGTTGTCATTGTAAGAACTGACAAACTTAAAGTCACTGGTTCTAGATCCTGTTGTCAGGTAGGCGTCATAATTGTAAGTGCTGCGTAAAGTTCCTGTGCCGTCAACATCTGCGTAATTAGGAGGCAGATAAGCTCCAGGGATGGTAACTGCTCCATCAAACAACAGTCTGGGCTTTCTCCTGCGACAAAACCTCACACCCAGGATGATGATGATGAAGGTCAGGAAGAAGGTGGACACGGACACCAGCGCAATGATCAGATAAGAGGTCAGCTTGGAGTTTTTCTCATCATAAGAAATGTCCTTCAGCTCTGGCACCTCAGCCAAGTTATCAGAAATCAGTAAATACATGGAGCAGGTGGCAGACAGAGAGGGCTGTCCGTTGTCTTTCACTGACACAATGAGCGTCTGTTTCATGCTGTCAGTCTCACTAATGTCCCGCTGTGTCCTGATCTCTCCACTGTGGACACCAATAGTGAACAGTCCCGGATCAGTGGACTTGACTATCTGATAGGACAGCCAGGCGTTCTGTCCAGAGTCTGCGTCCACCGCGATCACTTTGGACACCAGAGAGCCTCCGTGTGCAGCTTTGGGGACCAGCTCGGTCATGAAGGAGTTGCCCTCCGGGGCGGGGTACAGTATCTGAGGAGGGTTGTCATTCACATCTGATATGAACACACTGACGCTCCCGTTGCTGCTCAGTGGAGGAGAACCGTTGTCTCTGGCCATCAGCTGGACTTTAAAGCTCCTCAGCTGTTCATAATCAAAGGACCTGACAGCGTGGATCACCCCCGTGTCTCCGTTAACAGACACATAGGAGGACACCGGGGCACCGTTCACCTCAGCAGCTAACAGAGAATAAATCACTGTACCGTTTTGTCTCCAGTCAGGGTCTCGAGCAGTGACGGAGCATAAAGTGGAGCCAGCTTTGTTATTCTCACTCACATATGCGCTGTACGACTCCTCCTCAAACACAGGTGGGTTGTCGTTGATGTCAGCTACAGATAAGTGCAGACTTTTAGAGGAGGACAGAGGTGGAGAGCCCTCGTCAGTGGCAGTGATTGTAATGTTGTAATCAGACACTACTTCACGGTCCAGCTGTCCTGTGCTCACCACAGAATAATAGTTTTTAATAGAGGGGACCAATTTAAAAGGGACACCCTGCTGGAGGGAGCAGCGGACCTGTCGGTTCTTCTCAGAGTCTCTGTCCTGCACGTTGATGATGCCCACCTCTGTACCAGGTGACACGTTCTCAGGAATGGGATTGGTCAGAGATTTTACATGGATCACTGGAGCGTTATCATTTACATCAATGATGTCAATAATTAAAGTTGCATATGAAGGCTGTCCCAGACCATCTTTAGCACTGATCTGCATTTCATATGAAGATTCCTTTTCATAATCAATTTCAGCAGCTACTCTAACTTCTCCAGTTTTCAGGTTTAAAGAGAAAACTTGGTTTTCATCTGCAACATGATTAAATTTATATCTAACTTCACCATTAATCCCTTCGTCTGCATCAGTAGCACTCACTGTGATCACCAGTGTATCTAAAGGAGAGTTTTCAGGCAGACTGGCTTTATAGACAGACTGACTGAACACTGGTGCATTATCATTAGCATCCAGCACAGTGACGTGTATGACTACAGTACCTGATCTCTGAGGAGAGCCGCCATCTAATGCGGTAAGCAAGAGCATCATCTCTTTATTATCCTCTCTGTCTAATTCTTTGTCTAAAACTAACTCACCATATTTCTGTCTTCCTGTTTTTGACTGTATATTTAATTTAAAATGATCATTTTGCTGTAATGAATAGCTCTGAACAGCATTTTCTCCGATGTCTCCGTCGTGCGCTTCATCCAATGGAAATCGTGCGCCTTTGACTGCTAATTCACTGATTTCAAATCTAATCATTTCTGCTGTAAATTGTGGTGAATTATCATTAATATCCTGAACGCGGATATTTATTCGATGCAGCTCTAAAGGATTTTCCAGCACGAGCTCCTGTTTAACGACACACGACGCCTTCTTGGCACAAAGCCCCTCTCTGTCCATCATTTCTTGTACCAGCAGGTCTCCTGTATTCAGGTTTAAACCGCAGTATTTCACACCGTTATCCTCCGTGTCGATACGAGCCTTACGAGCAGACAGTCTGTCCAAATCCAGTCCCAGATCTTTAGCGATATTTCCGATCACAGATCCACGTTTCATCTCCTCCGGGATGGAGTAGCTCACGTCTCCGTTTGTGAGGCGCACGGCCAGGAAAACAAAAGCGAGGCCGCACTGCACCGTCACAGGGAACAGCCTCATGTTTGGAACAGATTCAGCTCAGACAGATGTGTAAAATTCAGAAAAGGAAGGAATATTAACTCCAAAATGCAGCGTGATGTGAGTCTCTTTGTTAAATCCACAGAGCAGCAGAGCGCTGTGTGTGCAGTCAGACTGAAGGGTGGAGAGCGGACACGTCTGTTTATTCTGTGGAGCCATGGTGACACCACCTGTACGTTTGGAGATATAACAACTGTAAAGTTTTATCAAAATAATTCAAAAAGTATTTATTAAAAACTTTCTACCCATTGCATTATGTGTCTTTCAAAATGTATTTCTAATTATGACATTCACTAAAGCAGTGTTTTTTTTTTTTTTTACTTTTTTACCTGCACCTCCTGAGATTTTTGGTGAAATTATGGTGCCTATATCTTTATAACATTACCCTCTGTTTTTTTAAATTATTATTATTATTATTATTATTATTATTATTATTATTATTATTATTATTATTATTATTATGTAATTTAAGTTTGTATTGACTTTCAAAACATTTATGAAACAGGAACAAAAAAAACAACAACAAAACATTAGCATAGAGGCTGATGCACCCACTCCTTATCCCTCAAATAACCGCATATAAAAGGTTATAGTAAAAATATCCATTAAAATAAATATCTGCAATTAGTTGGGACGTGGAATGTGGGAAATTCAAAATACAAAACAATATCATTAAGCAACACAGAGGATTTACATGACATCATCAGCTTTAATAGAGTCCCAAAAGCAATCCCAATCAGTGTCTCTGTCCCATAGACTGTAAAAAGAACTTGTTAAACTTGACCTCATACGACGCTGTGTACGCCATTGATTTTAACCTCTGTACTTTCTAATATCCAGTGTAAGTGTCTGCAGGCTCTCCATATCAGTCATTTCAGTAAAGAGGCTTTAAAGGGAAGAGTTTTATATGGGCCTGTCCAGAGAAATCTAAGCACTTTTTAAAGAAACAAAATTGACATTTCAACAACCATTTTGCCCTTCAGCACCTCTGCATGTAGATAGGTGAATATTAGTCCAATTTCCTTTTGTGTAAAAAAAAAAAAAAAAAAAAAAAAATCAGTTTTACCTAATAATTTGTGTTTTCACTGTAAGTAAAATTGTCTCTCAGGTTGAACATATACACTTGGTCCTTGGGCATTAATGTGACACCCCTGATACAGAGCACCGATATAAACCATGTCTTTATGCACCTGTACACAAAAAAAAAAAAAAAAAAAAAAAAAAAAAAAGAAGCATCCTAGAATTCTAAACTCAACTGGATGATCACCTGATTTGGTGTATTTAAGCAAAAGCAGTTAGGGTCAAAAAGTATGAACACATACCGGTATATATTAAACTATAAACTAATGTCCACAAAATACATTCTGCCTTGCCCTGGCCTATAGGGTAATGGGATCTTTGCCAGGTATATAATTATAGAAAATATGGAATTATGAAAATAAAAATAAAAATCCCAAGCACACTAAATTAAAATAAAAACAGTCATCATTTCAAGAATGTATATTCAAAAATGACCAAAAACATGCAGGGAAAACAGAAATCATCACATATTTCAAGCATTGAAACTCATTGCAGTTTGATTTGTAATAAATTACAATCTGCTGTACTGAAACTTCTGTGAAGCGGCAAGGGTTCATGATTAAGCATAGTGTAAAATGTCATAAATGTAAACTGCAGAGGAATAAAGGTTTAAACAGGACTCATTAACTCTACAAAAAGAGTATAAAACATATTGTAGTCATACAGGTAAACAATTTCATATGGTTATACTAAAAAACCGAACCTCGGAAACAGGAAGGCCAGATTAGAGTTTGCCAAACAACATCTTAAAAAGCCTTTACAGTTGTGGAACAACATTCTATGGACAGTATGAGACAAAGATCACCTTGGCTTAGAGTGATGGGAAGAGAAGAGTATGGAGAAGGAAAGGAACTGCTCATGATCCAAAATATACCACCTTATCAGTGAAGCATGGAGGTGGTAGTGTCATGGCGTGGGCATGTATGGTGGCCAATGCAACTGGTTCCCTTGTATTTATTGATGATGTGACTGCTGACAAAAGCAGCAGGATTAATTCTGACATGTTTCGGGCAATATTATCTGCTCATATTCAGCCAGATGCTTCAGAACTCATTGGACTCAGTGCAGATGCAATTACCCCAAGCATATTGCCAAAGCAAACAAAGATTTTTTTTAAGGCAAAGAAGTGGAATATTACGTAATGGACCAGTCAATCACCTGACCTGAATTCGATTGAACATGCATTTCACTTGCTGAAGACAAATCCGAAATGAAAATGCCCCAAAAACAAGCAGGAACTGAAAACAGTCACAGTACAGGCCTGGCTTAGCATCAGCAGGGATGAAACCCAGTGTCTGGTAATGCCTATAAGCCTTCAAAACTTCAGGCTGTAATTGACTGCAAAAGATTTCCAACCAAGTATTAAAAAGTGAAAGTTTGATTTATGATTGTAAATTTGTCTCATTACTTTTGGTCCCTTAAGAAGTAGGAGGCACATATACAAACTTTTATAATTCATACACTGTTCACCCGATTTGAATGTAAATATTTTCAAATTAAAGCTGAAAGTCTAGTTTAAAGCACTTGATGTCCCAATATTTATGGACCTGACTGTAGTCTGCTCAATATTTTATTTCACTGCATAAAAGACATTAACCAATACCTGTCTCATCTTGAGAGGCTTAAGTGAGTGCTGCAAAGGCAACGAAAAGTCAAGCTAAAAATGATGTGGTTGGAACATGTTTTTTTAAAATTACATGAAAAGTCATTGAAACAAAAAAGACAAGTTATCATATTTTTATATCAAATAAAACTAGCTTATAAAAAATGACTAAATAAAATAATCATCAGAAATCAATGCGTTATTACATCCAAAAAACCGGAACAAACTAAAAAAAAATAATGCTTTCAAGAATGCTAAGAACCATAATCTATTTAAGTGTAATTGTTCTTACAATATCTATTTACCAGAAAATCTGGATTTACATTTTTTGCACTATCAAGAGGAATCGGTCCATCTGTACAAATGAGGTAATGCTAAATAAGGAAATTAATTAATTAATAAGATAAAAGAGAATTATGACAACAAGCAATTGGTATTATTTGGTAATATCAATAGCAAACAATTTCTCCAACAACAAATAACTGACACAATCTCAATAAAACAATGCTTTAAAAGTAAATTAAAGTCAAAAAAAAGTTCTAAAGCTGAACACCAATTACTCTTAGAAATAACTGTTGCATTTTTAAAAAGCAAAGAAAACTACAGCCAATGTACTCTGCAGAAAAAAAGCTGAAGGTTTTAAACACCAATGACAATAATCAAATAACCATCATACAAGTATTAGTTTTTTGGGGGGTTTTTTAAACTGAAAAGTAATTTTTGTTTTGTTGAAGTATCTTTATTTATTTACCAATTCTCACTGTTACTGAAATTAATGATTCAAAAATATATTTAAAAACTATGATGCAAACCTTGCAACAACTGAACACTATGTAGGCTTTCATACCTCAGAAGAGCTGTCAGCAATTCCAAAAATTGGATATTAGTCTTTGCTATTTAATATGTATTAATTAGGAAGTATTGCATATAACAAACTTTCAATAAATTAGATTAAAATATCTTGATGTTGAAAGGAAAGCTATTGTGACAGGGGATTTCCCTCTGAAACAATCCAGCTGAATCTAAACATAGCTTTTGGGACAATAACATATTTATTTTTCCTGTAACTTTCTTTTTCCTGTCAAACAATAAGACATTCACACACGAACCTTTTGTTTCAAAATACCATATACTTTCCTTTGTAGAATAACAAAAAAATGCCTGTATTAGGGAAAAAAAACACAAAAGAAACAAACTGTAGTTTCACCAAGGTAAAAGATTCATTGGTAATCAATTAGTAGAAGGCTTCCCAACAATATACCATGACCACAACGCCTTTGTAGGAAAAACATCTGAAATCATTGAATAAGTGCAATTGGACAAGGGTTTGGATATGCTGGTTTTGAATTTAGCCTCAATATGATAATATTGTTATTTGAAAGTAAACATAACAATGTGCAATTATTTGGTGATCCTTCAGGTCTTTATGATTTTTCTGGTTAAGCAGAAGTTATCATAACAGTTATCAAGCAGAATTGGCTTGTGAGAGTAAAGCATTCACAGCTACTTTATAAGTCTCCTCTTTGTGCTGTTATTCACCCACTTTTAGGGAATGTGAGCTCTGCATGGATAAACTGTGCAAAAACAAGGTAGTTTTACCCTGTTGTGACAAAAATATGTATAATGGACATGGTGCCAATATAGATTAATTAAAAAAAATGTATAAATATACACATCGGTAACCAAATTAGTAATAGTCCTACCTCAGGAGAGCTGTCAGCACTTCCAAAAGCATCAGTAAAGTCTGATGGGCTTTTCCTCAGAGTCTGCTCAGCAGGCAGCGTGTTGTCATTGTAAGAACTGACAAACTTAAAGTCACTGGTTCTAGATCCTGTTGTCAGGTAGGCGTCATAATTGTAAGTGCTGCGTAAAGTTCCTGTGCCGTCAACATCTGCGTAATTAGGAGGCAGATAAGCTCCAGGGATGGTAACTGCTCCATCAAACAACAGTCTGGGCTTTCTCCTGCGACAAAACCTCACACCCAGGATGATGATGATGAAGGTCAGGAAGAAGGTGGACACGGACACCAGCGCAATGATCAGATAAGAGGTCAGCTTGGAGTTTTTCTCATCATAAGAAATGTCCTTCAGCTCTGGCACCTCAGCCAAGTTATCAGAAATCAGTAAATACATGGAGCAGGTGGCAGACAGAGATGGCTGTCCGTTGTCTTTCACTGACACAATGAGCGTCTGTTTCATGCTGTCAGTCTCACTAATGTCCCGCTGTGTCCTGATCTCTCCACTGTGGACACCAATAGTGAACAGTCCCGGATCAGTGGACTTGACTATCTGATAGGACAGCCAGGCGTTCTGTCCAGAGTCTGCGTCCACCGCGATCACTTTGGACACCAGAGAGCCTCCATGTGCAGCTTTGGGGACCAGCTCGGTCATGAAGGAGTTGCCCTCCGGGGCGGGGTACAGTATCTGAGGAGGGTTGTCATTCACATCTGATATGAACACACTGACGCTCACGTTGCTGCTCAGTGGAGGAGAACCGTTGTCTCTGGCCATCAGCTGGACTTTAAAGCTCCTCAGCTGTTCATAATCAAAGGACCTGACAGCGTGGATCACCCCCGTGTCTCCGTTAACAGACACATAGGAGGACACCGGGGCACCGTTCACCTCAGCAGCTAACAGAGAATAAATCACTGTACCGTTTTGTCTCCAGTCAGGGTCTCGAGCAGTGACGGAGCATAAAGTGGAGCCAGCTTTGTTATTCTCACTCACATATGCGCTGTACGACTCCTCCTCAAACACAGGTGGGTTGTCGTTGATGTCAGCTACAGATAAGTGCAGACTTTTAGAGGAGGACAGAGGTGGAGAGCCCTCATCAGTGGCAGTGATTGTAATGTTGTAATCAGACACTACTTCACGGTCCAGCTGTCCTGTGCTCACCACAGAATAATAGTTTTTAATAGAGGGGACCAATTTAAAAGGGACACCCTGCTGGAGGGAGCAGCGGACCTGTCGGTTCTTCTCAGAGTCTCTGTCCTGCACGTTGATGATGCCCACCTCTGTACCAGGTGACACGTTCTCAGGAATGGGATTGGTCAGAGATTTTACATGGATCACTGGAGCGTTATCATTTACATCAGTGATGTCAATTATTAAAGTTGCATATGAAGACAATCCTAGACCATCTTTAGCACTGATCTGCATTTCATATGAAGATTCCTTTTCATAATCAATCGCTGCAGCTACTTGAACTTCTCCAGTTTTCAAGTTTAAAGTGAAAACTTGGTTTTCATCTGCATCATGATTAAATTCATATTTAACTTCACCATTAATTCCTTCATCTGCATCAGTAGCACTCACTGTGATCACCAGTGTATCTAAAGGAGAGTTTTCAGGCAGACTGGCTTTATAGACAGACTGACTGAACACTGGTTTATTATCATTAGCATCCAGCACAGTGACGTGTATGACTACAGTACCTGATCTCTGAGGAGAGCCGCCATCTAATGCGGTAAGCAAGAGCATCATCTCTTTTTTATCCTCTCTGTCTAATTCTTTGTCTAAAACTAACTCACAGTATTTCTGTCTTCCTGTTTTTGAATTTACATTTAATTTAAAATGATCATTTTGCTGTAATGAATAGCTCTGAACAGCATTTTCTCCGATGTCTCCGTCGTGCGCTTCATCCAATGGAAACCGTTCTCCTTTGTCTGCTGATTCACTGATTTCAAATGTAATTGTTTCTGCTTTAAATTTGGGTGAATTATCATTAATATCCTGAACGCGGATATTTATTCGATGCAGCTCTAAAGGATTTTCCAGCACGAGCTCCTGTTTAACGACACACGACGCCTTCTTGGCACAAAGCCCCTCTCTGTCCATCCTTTCTTGTACCAGCAGGTCTCCTGTATTCAGGTTTAAACCGCAGTATTTCACACCGTTATCCTCCGTGTCGATACGAGCCTTACGAGCAGACAGTCTGTCCAAATCCAGTCCCAGATCTTTAGCGATATTTCCGATCACAGATCCACGTTTCATCTCCTCCGGGATGGAGTAGCTCACGTCTCCGTTTGTGAGGCGCACGGCCAGGAAAACAAAAGCGAGGCCGCACTGCACCGTCACAGGGAACAGCCTCATGTTTGGAACACGTTCAGCTCACACAGATGTGTAAAATTCAGAAAAGGAAGTAAAATACGAAGGAATATTGACTCCAAAATGCAGCGTGATGTGAGTCTCTTTGTTAAATCCACAGAGCAGCAGAGCACTGTGTGTGCAGTCAGACTGAAGGGTGGAGAGCGGACACGTCTGTTTATTCTGTGGAGCCATGGTGACACCACCTGTACGTTTGGAGATATAACAACTCTAATAATTTAAAAGGTATCATTTAAAGCAGAGACGTGTTTAGCGGAAATAATCACGCATGTGTTTAAAAAATAAATAATAAAATTAAATATATATATGTGAAATTTATATATATATATATATATATATATATATATATAAATTATACACTTATTTCTTCACACTGGTTTAAAAATATTTTAATTGTAATTGATGAGTGAAGGAGGAATCGTAGGAGTAATTTTAAAATAACACTAAAAAATTATTTGTACGTAAATTTTGCATTGCAATATTAGTTTTGCAGCAACAATTGTGAAATGGTTGATGTATTATTTGTAATTATAGTGAAATAATAGCCTATATGTCTCTCTGTTGAAATTTTAGTTGACTGCAGTTATGTGTAATAATTAGTGTTGGGAAAGTTACTTTCAAAATGTAACACATTACATATTAGTAGTTACTGTAATTTAAAAGTAATTGGTTACATTACAATATTACAGTCTCTGAATTGTAACGCTTTACACAACTTTTGAATTACTTTCACCAAAAAAAAACGCAGAAGAATGACTAGCCATTCTAAAATGCTAAAATATAGTTTATTGCAGCCAATTATTTATCCAGTGGAGGGTAATGTGGTATAGCATAATGACTGTGTAGGCAACAACAACTTAATAAATCAGAATCAGAATCAACTTTATTGACCAAGAGTGTATGAATACACACGAGGTATTTGTTTTGCACAGTGAAGGCTCATGGCGCAATAAGTAACAATGACCGTCAAAATCACCAAAGCAGACAAAGTTAAAGTCTGGTAAGTCATGATAAAGATCGTGTAAATTTTTAAAGTCTAGGCCTATTCATATGAAACATATAGAGCTAGAAACAACTATAATGTAACCTATAGCTTTATGACATGACAAGACACACAATCTCTTTCTTTTGTTTCTATTCTTTTTTTCCTCTTTTTTAATGTGCTGTTTTTACTGCTGCTAACATTATGACCAATAAAATTGAAGCACTATTTTATATGAGCACCGAATACAAACCAGTCACAAGATAACATGATCACCAGTCAATGCTTAACACTGTTTTCTATGAGCACCCAATACAAACCAGTCACGAGGCACCCAATACAAACCAGTCACCAGATAGCATGACCAACAATCAAAGTGTAACACTATTTTCCATGAGCGCCCAATACAAACCAGTCATGAGGTGCCCAATACAAACCAGTCACGAGATAACATGACCACCAGTCAATGTTTAACACAATTTTCTATGAGCACCCAATACAAAGCAGTCAAACCAGTCACAAGATTTCATGACTACGAGTCAAATTGATGATGGCGGCGGCGACTCGGGTCAGCTCTGCTATTGTTTTGAGCGGCAAGCTATCGGCATTCTACTGTGAATGTCTCTACAAAAACCACTTCTAAACCAAAAACTTCAACACCGCAGATTAAAGAGCAGGAATCTGGTCTGTATGAGTCTCAGTCTCAGCCATACCTGGTTCAAGTAGTACAGCAGACAGAGAGAAACTTCATTTCTGCTGCACTTTGTATGACTCTTTCCCGCAATTTTGTCGTCTGCTCTCTTTCTCTTATTCATCGCGCCTGAATCTCTATCTGTCAACTTGGTGTTAGCTTGGCACCGCTCGTGTTTCTTCAAGTTACTGGTGCTATTTTTCACATCTCAGGTGAAAATGTGTTGTAAAGCGCGTTATGGAGATTTGTAATGGGTATAAAATTATCTACATTTTACAAGTAATACGTTACATTACTGTGTTACAGCAAAAAGTAATACATTGCTGTAATTGCATTACTTTTGTAACGCGTTACTCCCAACACTGGTAATAGTTCACATTATCAGATCGTTACACCATTTCACTCTCATATAGGCTACCATATTTCAGGGTGTTGGTGTGTGATTGACTGAAGAAACTCTATCAGGTGTAACTTTGGTCGCCAGAAATGTATGTTTTTCTGCTTTTGTGGCTCAATCTTTTTTCGGGACATGTTGTCCTTCTAAAGATTTGGTTGGGATGTGGAGGAGACCTCCTCCTCGGTGCATATCTGTGCCCTGACAGTTCAACTTGGCACATGATTCTGTATGACAGCAACAAGAAGTGAGACTAGTGCGATGGATTGATGTGTTAGTAAAATAAGTAAAATATAGATCACAATATCTGCTGTGTGAGACATACCCTGCCATGCATGTGCAGTTATATAGCATGTAGCCTAATTCCCTGAGCGTGTACACTTAGGCATCATAAGGGTTTGTCTTTATTCCCTGTCTCTGGTTGAGCAGGACACCTGCCCTCAAAGCTCAAAACCCTGAACTTGTGTTGTAAAAGTGTCAGTATTGTATGACTACAAATATACACGTCTTAAGATTTATATGCTTTCTGATTTGTGATGCATGAAAGAAAAAGAGAGGTTTTTTATTCATGAAATGAAATTGTAATGCAACAGAGATATACTTTTAAACATTATGGCATCATTGAGATCATTTCACTTTGAAGCAGGCTTTTGTTTTTGGTGCGTGCATGTAATTTGTAACAAGAAACCGTCTATAATTTAGTATGTTTCCAAGCAGCCATATTTTAACAATAATTGTTCTACACTGCAACCATAAATTTTTCAACTGTCCCATGGTCAGAATGTTCCAAAAAAACTAATGTAAACAAGCCTTAATCTACAAAAAAAACATCAAATTTGTTATGCTTGGTTATACAACAAAAAAAGACATGCCATAATAATGTCAGCTGTACCGACAATGACTTGAGTGTCAGAAAAATAGTCTGAGTCTGCAATAGAAATAAGCAGAAACCTAGAGCCATGAGTAACCTTTTCAATAAGTATTTACCTGTTTATAAATGTGTTAGATGTCAAAAGAGTTATGATGCCAAATACTGTAAGATGCCCTTCATATTTTGTTTCCCCTAAAATCTCTGAAAACGCAAAAAACCAAGTACACTTTGCAGCACAATAAGATATTCAAAATGTAAAGGATTTTCTCACTTCTTCTTTAAAAAAAGATCAAACTACTCAAAGATAAAATATTATTACTCAATGATATTATAAAGGAATAGTTTTTAAAAAAAAGATGCAATTGTTGCCAAAAAAATATTTTCACTTTGGTCTCTCACAGTCCACAATATGAAGTCTAAAACCATTCTGTAAACACACAGCAAATACCAAAAAAAAACATAGTAATCTAAAAATAATTGTTGGTGTATAGAAATAAAACAACAGGTAGAGAGATAATTTTAATCTAACCAGAAAAAAATCAGCTGAATGTATTTCATCATTTTAATCTATTTCATAAACCAAAAAAACAGGTTTTTGATTAGCAACACGCACAAAATGTTCAGGACAAATGTATCAGTGGCACAAAGTATCAAAAAATGTAAATTAGAAATAACCTAAAAGCAATACTAATAATAAAAATAACAATGATGTTGGATCTCCCTCAAATCAGCTACTGTTACACTTTTAAATAGGCTCCAACGCTTTAATGCTATTTACTGCTTTCCTTGGAGGAAATATGAGAACAAATACATTATTCTTTTACTGTAAAATATGTTACTACAAACCAAGGCCTGCAACAAACAAAACAAACAAAAAGAAACATATAATTCTATTAATGAAGAATTTAGCATGCATAAGATGGTACATACAGATAAAGCTATAGTTATCAGTGTAATTACAATAAAAACATTAATAGGTGTCTTTGCAGCTAAGTGGAGTCAAGGTTTGCACAGCATATACAGTCTATATGTAACTGTGTTCACCAAACTCTTGTTTGACACACAAGCAAAACCGGATTTGTATGTTGTATGATTGTGTGAATTAAATAGAAGTATGCGGTATAAGGTACTGTAGTGAAATAACATAAGTAAGTTGTAAAACCAAGAGAGTTACATCAAATTGCCAGGAGAACTAATGAAATGTTTTTAATGCTTAAAGATCTATTTTGGAAAAGTGTAAATACACCAGAAAGGGTTATTTAAGGACCTGTACTATGAAGTTGAATTTCCTCCTATCCTGCTAACGTCAAGCATTTATTCTGTTTGAGCTGTACTACGATGCTGGTTAACTTCTTACTGGGGTAAATCACCATGGTAACTTAGGCTAAACAACTGGCATGGTCGGGAGCAGGTTAAGAAGTGAATAAGATTTTAGTGAGTACAAAAGTCCCGCCTCCTGATCAATCAGTTGTCTGTGCTTAGGAACGAAAGAATATTAATTAATAAATGCAATCCTTTCACATGACGTCCTTTAGTAAAGGTATAGATTTACATCTGATGGACTGATCTACAGTCAGCTGATGAAGTTTGAGTAAGGCGCTCTCTGTTTCCGTCAACAGATTTAGTCATTCATTCTTTCATTCATTGATGTACAATATGTTAGCAATGCTGACAGCCTCAGCAGGAACATACAGCAGTTGTGGTGCTATACACAAAGTGTGGAGGGCCCTATTAAATAATATGGCAATATAAAATACAAATATGGTCCACCTTATGATGTAGGATGACTGAACAATTTATACTGAATGCCACATGTCCCCTTCACAGGGTTCACTGAGTCATCGCAGTAAAACAATGTACTCTCATCCCAGTGTGTGAGAAATTGAGGCAACGTGAATAGAAACATGTCTGTGAGGCAATAAATTTGAACTGGCTGAGCAAAACGCTGTCTGTTTATCATCTGATTATTTCATATTGTATAATGTCACAATTTTACACATTAACAGTGGTGGCAGCTTCCTGCTTGTTTTTGCTGCAGCAGTTGTGCTGTTTTTCATCTGAATTATGGATTTCAATTTTGTCATATTAAAAAAACAAGGTATATCTCTATTGTGATGTAAGTTGTTTTGCATAGTTTCTCAGTGTTTGTGATTGGTCAGAGGATGTAATCTCTGCCTTTTCATGTGAACATGCACGTAGCCAGGCTGAAATCACCTGGCTTAAGTTAACATGTTCATAGCCTGCTTTGTAGTACAGCTGCTCTGTGACAACAAATGTTTGATAAGAGAAACCCGATAATACAGACCCTAACATAAGGCATCACCTAAAAGTGGTAACAGTACATAATCACTGGCCAAAAGGTGACTTAAGAGCTCTGTGCAATTACTAATTTAAATTAAAAAATTATTTGGTTAATATTCTCTGAAAGTTATGGTAATTAATTGAATCATCTGTTCATAACAATATCAGCAAACTTTATGTAAAGCAAGATGAGAGCAAAGCACCAATCAGAGAGAAACTTGGACATTTTACATGATATCTTTGTGAGAAGAACCTGATGATATTGAACAGCTATTTTAAAATTTACATTCGTCAATGCATATCTGTTTATCTATGATATAAAATCAGGACAGACAAATTAGGAACCACCAGCAGAACAACCAATACAAGATTGAGCCAGTAAACACAACATGAGAAAACCTCTACAACCCCCACAAAACAGCCTGTGTAAAAATCACAAAACCAATCAAGTAACAATTTTTTATCATAACTTGATATAAATTCCATTCTAACGAGAGCTTTTAGGAACAAAATAAACATTAGTATTCTTTATAAAACTGTAATTATATATAAAAAAAAAACGCTATAATCCTACCTCAGGAGAACTGTCAGCACTTCCAAAAGCATCAGCAAAGTCTGATGGGCTTTTCCTCAGAGTCTGCTCAGCAGGCAGCGTGTTGTCATTGTAAGAACTGACAAACTTAAAGTCACTGGTTCTAGATCCTGTTGTCAGGTAGGCGTCATAATTGTAAGTGCTGCGTAAAGTTCCTGTGCCGTCAACATCTGCGTAATTAGGAGGCAGATAAGCTCCAGGGATGGTAACTGCTCCATCAAACAACAGTCTGGGCTTTCTCCTGCGACAAAACCTCACACCCAGGATGATGATGATGAAGGTCAGGAAAAAGGTGGACACGGACACCAGCGCAATGATCAGATAAGAGGTCAGCTTGGAGTTTTTCTCATCATAAGAAATGTCCTTCAGCTCTGGCACCTCAGCCAAGTTATCAGAAATCAGTAAATACATGGAGCAGGTGGCAGACAGAGAGGGCTGTCCGTTGTCTTTCACTGACACAATGAGCGTCTGTTTCATGCTGTCAGTCTCACAAATGTCCCTCTGTGTCCTGATCTCTCCACTGTGGACACCAATAGTGAACAGTCCTGGATCAGTGGACTTGACTATCTGATAGGACAGCCAGGCGTTCTGCCCAGAGTCTGCGTCCACCGCGATCACTTTGGACACCAGAGAGCCTCCGTGTGCAGCTTTGGGGACCAGCTCGGTCATGAAGGAGTTGCCCTCCGGGGCGGGGTACAGTATCTGAGGAGGGTTGTCATTCACATCTGATATGAACACACTGACGCTCACGTTGCTGCTCAGTGGAGGAGAACCGTTGTCTCTGGCCATCAGCTGGACTTTAAAGCTCCTCAGCTGTTCATAATCAAAGGACCTGACAGCGTGGATCACCCCCGTGTCTCCGTTAACAGACACATAGGAGGACACCGGGGCACCGTTCACCTCAGCAGCTAACAGAGAATAAATCACTGTACCGTTTTGTCTCCAGTCAGGGTCTCGAGCAGTGACGGAGCATAAAGTGGAGCCAGCTTTGTTATTCTCACTCACATATGCGCTGTACGACTCCTCCTCAAACACAGGTGGGTTGTCGTTGATGTCAGCTACAGATAAGTGCAGACTTTTAGAGGAGGACAGAGGTGGAGAGCCCTCGTCAGTGGCAGTGATTGTAATGTTGTAATCAGACACTACTTCACGGTCCAGCTGTCCTGTGCTCACCACAGAATAATAGTTTTTAATAGAGGGGACCAATTTAAAAGGGACACCCTGCTTGAGGGAGCAGCGGACCTGTCGGTTCTTCTCAGAGTCTCTGTCCTGCACGTTGATGATGCCCACCTCTGTACCAGGTGACACGTTCTCAGGAATAGGATTGGTCAGAGATTTTACATGGATCACTGGAGCGTTATCATTTACATCAGTGATGTCAATAATTAAAGTTGCATAAGAAACTAATCCAAGTCCATCTTTAGCACTGATCTGTAATTCAAAGGATGACACTCTCTCATAATCAATCATTCCAGCTACTCTAACTTCTCCAGTTTTAGAATTTAAAATAAATGTGTCACTGTTTTCATCTGACACATGATCAACTCCATAAGTGATCTCACTGTTTACACCATCATCAGCATCAGTAGCACTCACTGTGATCACCAGTGTATCTAAAGGAGAGTTTTCAGGCAGACTGGCTTTATAGACAGACTGACTGAACACTGGTGCATTATCATTAGCATCCAGCACAGTGACGTGTATGACTACAGTACCTGATCTCTGAGGAGAGCCGCCATCTAATGCGGTAAGCAAGAGCATCATCTCTTTTTTATCCTCTCTGTCTAATTCTTTGTCTAAAACTAACTCACAGTATTTCCGTCCACCTGCTTTAGTGTTCATATTTAATTTAAAATGATCATTTTGCTGTAATGAATAGCTCTGAACAGCATTTTCTCCGATGTCTCCGTCGTGCGCTTCACCCAACAGAAACCGTTCGCCTTTGTGTGCTGATTCATGTATTTCAAATTTCAATGTATCCTCCTTAAATTGTGGTGAATTATCATTAATATCCTGAACGCGGATATTTATTCGATGCAGCTCTAAAGGATTTTCCAGCACGAGCTCCTGTTTAACGACACACGACGCCTTCTTGGCACAAAGCCCCTCTCTGTCCATCCTTTCTTGTACCAGCAGGTCTCCTGTATTCAGGTTTAAACCGCAGTATTTCACACCGTTATCCTCCGTGTCGATACGAGCCTTACGAGCAGACAGTCTGTCCAAATCCAGTCCCAGATCTTTAGCGATATTTCCGATCACAGATCCACGTTTCATCTCCTCCGGGATGGAGTAGCTCACGTCTCCGTTTGTGAGGCGCACGGCCAGGAAAACAAAAGCGAGGCCGCACTGCACCGTCACAGGGAACAGCCTCATGTTTGGAACAGATTCAGCTCAGACAGATGTGTAAAATTCAAAAAAGAGGAATTAAAATACGAAGAAATATTAACTCCAAAATGCAGCGTGATGTGAGTCTCTTTGTTAAATCCACAGAGCAGCAGAGCGCTGTGTGTGCAGTCAGACTGAAGGGTGGAGAGCGGACACGTCTGTTTATTCTGTGGAGCCATGGTGACACCACCTGTACGTTTGGAGATATAACAACTGTAAAATAACTCAGTGTGTTTTACAGAAAGAAGACGTGTTCAGCATTAAATTTAGGATAAATAAACATTTACTGTTTTTTTTTTTTTTTTTTCTGTATATTTTTCACTTCCTACTTCTGTTTTGAAGTAACATCTGTTTTGAAAAATATCTGATGACACCACATACTTCTTTAAACTTATCTAATAAAATATTGCTGCATGACCCATCATTTAGTTTTAACACTATTTATGCCTTTTTGTATTATTATTATTATTATTATTATTATTATTATTATTATTATTATTATTATTATTATTTATATTATTATTATTATTATTATTATTATTATTATTATTATTATTATTATTTAAGTTCTTTTTACCTGAGCTTGATGTGGGCGGAGCAATCGGCTATGGTTTCCATGGTGTTGGCACAGGTGTTGGTCATTTGGGTTGAGAAGCAAATAGTTAGTGACTCTGGTTAGGATGCCTGTGTTCACTTTTTTGATTGACATGTGATCTCTTCTATCAAGCTTTGCATTCTGATAAAGGATGGCTATAATCCTGCACCACGTGATCCATGGCAGACTTGGTGCGGACTATTAATGCATTTAAAATAACAAATAGACACAATTAAGAATCAAAACTTAAATGAAAGTGTTCTTGAGTGCATATTCATGGGATCAATTGTATACAGGAAAAATATACTTAAATATAAAATTTGCAGAGCATTATATTTGCATTAAAAAATAATTAAATGTGTTACAATTCTTTAATGTTGACCAAGAAACATTGCAGCTGTATATGATGACCCTGGAAAAATGTTGATTAAAAATAACTTTTAAATTAAACTGAAATAATGCTAAACATTAAACAGTGAAACTGAACATTACAGCAATAAACAAGTAGTTCAGATAATATACTCACATAAACTTGTTAGTATAGTTTGATGCTGATATTTCATCAGAAAAAAAAAAAAAAAAAAAAAAAAAACATTTAATTATATAGTTAATTGGCAAAAAGGACAGCAATCCAACAGAGAATATAATATTTCAGTTTCTCAATATTTTAAAGTAAAGAATTTAAATTAATAAGTGCCTTGGAGGAAAATTTGAAACATTGAATCAGTTACCTGATTATTTCAAACTAAGACGGTCACTATAAAATCCAAGGATGTAATGTTTGCTTTAATATCAGGGGATCGAGACTTAAAAACCTCTGGGAGGTCTGGGGGTCCTCCCCCAGAAAAATGTAAATAAAATGCATGGACTTTTCTGCATTCTGGTGCATTTTAGCCTCATGAACAAGTAAAAAATCCTAATAAAAATGTTGGTAAAATAATCTTACGGAACTCAGTCACACTTCTGTCACAATAGTACGTAATGAATAAACTGTATTTTGTTACTTTTTATTTCATGTTTCAACAAATAAATCACAGAATTAAAGGGTTGATGCAGGCAGAAGCAACTCAAAGTTAATGCTTTTTAATGCCATTTTATTATTAATGACCAAATACCATATTTAAATGCCACAAATGCAGAAAAAATTCAGCACATATATCATTTAAGATTTGTCAACATTTGAGTAGCAACCGCAGCAAACTTTTGAGACATGCACTTGCAATTGAGTGAGGATGAAACGAGGAGTGGTGGGCGAACGCTTTGTGTGTGGGGAATACTTGTGATGTTTTGGATTTGAAAATATGGGTATTTTTCTGGTGCTTGTTAAATGCTGTCCCACCACTCCAACTGAGCTCTGTTATCCCTTCTATTTGATGACAAGTGTACAGGAAATCTAAAGAAGCCACTGGTCAAACGCTTATTAAATACAATTATGTGATTTGATGACATTAAAATGCTGTGAATATTCCTACTAGGGATGGGTGATATGGACCAAAACTCATATCTCAATATATTTTTTCAAAATGGTGATATACGAGATAAATCCTGACAAATCTTTTTTTTCAAAAGAAATCTGACCAGAAAGACAATTCTGGGTTAAATTTGGTGATGTGAAATTACGCACACAGGCACATTTAATAACAAACAGCTGCAAAAATGCCACTTTTGGCTTTTTCTCCTATAAGAGACATGTGTGAGTGAGTTCTGTAGTGTGGCTTGTTATGTGAAAGATCTGGGTTAGGACCAGGGGCGGAGCTTCAGGGGGCTGGGAGGGTGGCACTCCCCCTGATAGGAGGAAGGACTTAAGGGAGCCGAGTAGGTCTATAGTACTTCATAATGAAATAGTGTTTGTGAGCATGTGGGCCGCTGTGCCAGTTTTACTAAACTTTATAGTTATTGATAAAGGCTCTGAGTTGAAATGGTTAAAGTGTGTGTCAAAATAAAGTGGTCACTATCCATGGTGCTGAAATACTTTGAATTTGTGTTAGTGACCATCCTAATATTTTTGTTGTTTTCTTGTTTGGTTATACTTCATGTTTGTTTGATGGGCTTCAAAATGACAGCCACTCTCTGTGGTGCTGAAGCTTGTAAGCCCCGCTGATGCGGGCATGTGTATGTTGTAAAATTATGTTATTATGAGCTTTATTATTTGGGTTTAAAAAGCCCGGTCATTTGCCCCGCCCCCGGCCCGGGTCTGATTTGTTCCGCTACTGGTTAGGACGCATTCATTACTGGTTTTCTGAGAAGTAAAAGCAGCAACTCCTAAAATTAGTATTTTGATACAGAATAAGCTATTATATATATATATATATATATATATATATATATATATATATATATATATATATATATATGCAAGATTGTAGTTTTCTATATCACCCAAATAGAAAACTTGATATATCTTTAATCTCAATATATCGCCCAGCCCTAATTGAAGAAGTATATGAAGCATGTTTGTTTATTTAATATACTTACAGTTCATACATAAGTCAACACGTTGTATTTTTACTGTTAATTTCACATTGCTTGTCTTTAAGTTAGACATTTACATTTTATTTTCATTACATATTTTCTTATAATTTCTCATGTTCACTCATGTGGTTCTCTGGTATTCAATAATGACTTATTAGACACATTTGTTGCAGAATTTACATCCTTTAACACGTTTTGGAAGGAGTTTATATTTGTGGAGCTTGTGATTGGAAGATTTTTCATGGTGATTTAATTTGTTTCTTCTGCCGTGGGAGACGCTAAAATCTCACTTACAAATCTTACAGAATGTGTATAACTGTGTCCCATCCTGCTGCTCTTTAGGTAAACTTTCTGTCACATTTTCCAAGGTATTTACTCGAGTTCTTTGTTTTTTCCGCTGCAACGTCTTCTTACATTCATCCATCTCGCTTCTTAGTTGTTTCTGGGTTTGTTCCTGCTGTCGGCACTAATCTTGCAAGAACTGCAAGTGGCCTATGGGTGGCAGTTCTCACGAAGCTAGTGACAGCGTTCAGTTTAGAGAGACAGAGGAATATTTTGATTTATTTATCTTTTTATTGTTATTATATTAAATTACGGAATATTTACGGGAAATTACTACTACATGACGTTGGTGGAAAAGAGGGGTATAATACGGGAGTTTCCCAGACAAAACAGGAGACTTGACAGATATGTTGAGGGGATGGAAGCTACCAAGTGTGCTGCTGGCAATGGTGCGTCATCTAAATGTGTTATGTATTGTGTCATTAAATGGTTGTAAAATATCAAACATCAGCATAGGAAATTTCAAATTAAATGACAAACCCATGGCTCAGCAAGTGCAAGAGCAACACACAGACGTCACTTTTTATTAAAAGCAATCAAAATAACTCAAAAATTGTATTAGACCTAAAAACCTTACGCACAGCCAACACAATCACAAGCATATTTTCCTAACTCAGAAATGCCAGTGCTTCAAAATAAGAGAATCCCAATTCACTATTATTGAACATCAATTAGATAACATCAACAAAGTATAAAAAAATGATCATATTATATAGGCCTGTATCTAAAATCTCTGATAGGATCACACCAATATAAGCAGTTCATTCCAGACGTTGCTGCCGCACTTCAATCCAGCAGCTGACAGAACTGATACTGATAGTCAAAAAGAACTGAAATGAACTTGAATTGTTATTTTGCACTTTAAAAGTATAATGTGTTTTATAGGTTTTAAGTTTATTATCAGTCTTCTAAGCAATCCACCTGAAATATGTCGTACTGATTACATCCCTGAGATAATGGCTTTATTCAACATTTTCCACTTGTAAATGAAAAAATTCAGGACACTCTGAACTTTGATCTATTTAAACTTACCTTTCTTTATTTACATTATAAAAAAAGAAAAAATATATCTTATTATGATGCTTCCATAACAATGTCATACCTTCTAAAGCACAGCACCTGTTTAAATCTATTTATGTTCAGATTATTTGCTTTAAAAACAGTCAGTGGGAATAAATTGTTAAAAGAAAAAAAAAAAACTAACTTTACCTAAATAAATATATAGGTAAAGTAAAAAGTAAGTGAACATAATATAAATTGATGATTGTTGATTTCTCCCAAAGTCAGAGAAAAAAACAATCAAGCTCCACAAAATCAGGTTTTCAACCTAGAATAAAACTCTTTATACTGTGAGGCCAAAGCCTTTACCACAACAGTCCCACTCTGCCTTATTGTTCAGATTTTTTTTCCCCTAACCTTTATAATAAAACACAAACAGAAAGAACATAAATTTGAAGACTAGCTGAAATTGACTGGAAAAGTAAAGAAAATGTTTCTTCAATAGAATATATAATGCCTCCAACAGTTTATAACAAAAATATTCAGCACCATTAACACATACAAAAGCAGCACACTGCAATTTCACTTAAGGAAAAGATGTCATACAGAAACAAAAACAAAAAACAAAAAAAAAAAAAAAAAATCAAAGAAAGGTTAGTCAATCTTAAATTTTGGAAAGCCGTCAAAAGATAAAAATGTAAGGCCATAATGACATTGTGGTGAGATATTTGAAAACATTATTATAAAACAAATAAAAAAATAATAGAAAATAAGTAAAGTTTAGATTATGATGCTTTTATATTCAAAATGCACATTGCATTGTTTAAAATCAAAAGTCAGATTGCTTCATTATGTTGAGAAAAATAAAAATCTTCAAAATTATACACGGAAAGAAGCGGCTATAAAGCGTCCTACCTCAGGAGAACTGTCAGCACTTCCAAAAGCATCAGCAAAGTCTGATGGGCTTTTCCTCAGAGTCTGCTCAGCAGGCAGCGTGTTGTCATTGTAAGAACTGACAAACTTAAAGTCACTGGTTCTAGATCCTGTTGTCAGGTAGGCGTCATAATTGTAAGTGCTGCGTAAAGTTCCTGTGCCGTCAACATCTGCGTAATTAGGAGGCAGATAAGCCCCAGGGATGGTAACTGCTCCATCAAACAACAGTCTGGGCTTTCTCCTGCGACAAAACCTCACACCCAGGATGATGATGATGAAGGTCAGGAAGAAGGTGGACACGGACACCAGTGCAATGATCAGATAAGAGGTCAGCTTGGAGTTTTTCTCATCATAAGAAATGTCCTTCAGCTGTGGCACCTCAGCCAAGTTATCAGAAATCAGTAAATACATGGAGCAGGTGGCAGACAGAGAGGGCTGTCCGTTGTCTTTCACTGACACAATGAGCGTCTGTTTCATGCTGTCAGTCTCACTAATGTCCCGCTGTGTCCTGATCTCTCCACTGTGGACACCAATAGTGAACAGTCCCGGATCAGTGGACTTGACTATCTGATAGGACAGCCAGGCGTTCTGTCCAGAGTCTGCGTCCACCGCGATCACTTTGGACACCAGAGAGCCTCCGTGTGCAGCTTTTGGGACCAGCTCGGTCATGAAGGAGTTGCCCTCTGGGGCGGGGTACAGTATCTGAGGAGGGTTGTCATTCACATCTGATATGAACACACTGACGCTCACGTTGCTGCTCAGTGGAGGAGAACCGTTGTCTCTGGCCATCAGCTGGACTTTAAAGCTCCTCAGCTGTTCATAATCAAAGGACCTGACAGCGTGGATCACCCCCGTGTCTCCGTTAACAGACACATAGGAGGACACCGGGGCACCGTTCACCTCAGCAGCTAACAGAGAATAAATCACTGTACCGTTTTGTCTCCAGTCAAGGTCTCGAGCAGTGACGGAGCATAAAGTGGAGCCAGCTTTGTTATTCTCACTCACATATGCGCTGTACGACTCCTCCTCAAACACAGGTGGGTTGTCATTGATGTCAGCTACAGATAAGTGCAGACTTTTAGAGGAGGACAGAGGTGGAGAGCCCTCGTCAGTGGCAGTGATTGTAATGTTGTAATCAGACACTACTTCACGGTCCAGCTGTCCTGTGCTCACCACAGAATAATAGTTTTTAATAGAGGGGACCAATTTAAAAGGGACACCCTGCTGGAGGGAGCAGCGGACCTGTCGGTTCTTCTCAGAGTCTCTGTCCTGCACGTTGATGATGCCCACCTCTGTACCAGGTGACACGTTCTCAGGAATGGGATTGGTCAGAGATTTTACATGAATCACTGGAGCGTTGTCATTTACATCAATGATGTCAATAATTAAAGTTGCATAGGAGGGAAGTCCAAGACCATCCATAGCACTGATCTGCATTTCATATGAAGATTCCTTTTCATAATCAATTGCAGCAGCTACTCTAACTTCTCCAGTTTTGGAGTTTAAGGAAAAAACTTGGTTTTCACCTGATACATCATCAAATAAATAAGTGACTTCAGAATTAATTCCTTCATCAGCATCAGTAGCACTCACTGTGATCACCAGTGTATCTAAAGGAGAGTTTTCAGGCAGACTGGCTTTATAGACAGACTGACTGAACACTGGTGCATTATCATTAGCATCCAGCACAGTGACGTGTATGACTACAGTACCTGATCTCTGAGGAGAGCCGCCATCTAATGCGGTAAGCAAGAGCATCATCTCTTTTTTATCCTCTCTGTCTAATTCTTTGTCTAAAACTAACTCACAGTATTTCCGTCCACCTGCTTTAGTGTTCATATTTAATTTAAAATGATCATTTTGCTGTAATGAATAGCTCTGAACAGCATTTTCTCCGATGTCTCCGTCGTGCGCTTCACCCAACAGAAACCGTGCGCCTTTGTCTGCTGATTCATGAATTTCAAATTTAATTGTTTCTGCTCTAAATTGTGGTGAATTATCATTAATATCCTGAACTCGGATATTTATTCGATGCAGCTCTAAAGGATTTTCCAGCACGAGCTCCTGTTTAACGACACACGACGCCTTCTTGGCACAAAGCCCCTCTCTGTCCATCCTTTCTTGTACCAGCAGGTCTCCTGTATTCAGGTTTAAACCGCAGTATTTCACACCGTTATCCTCCGTGTCGATACGAGCCTTACGAGCAGACAGTCTGTCCAAATCCAGTCCCAGATCTTTAGCGATATTTCCGATCACAGATCCACGTTTCATCTCCTCCGGGATGGAGTAGCTCACGTCTCCGTTTGTGAGGCGCACGGCCAGGAAAACAAAAGCGAGGCCGCACTGCACCGTCACAGGGAACAGCCTCATGTTTGGAACAGATTCAGCTCAGACAGATGTGTAAAATTCAGAAAAGGAAGTAAAATACGAAGGAATATTAACTCCAAAATGCAGCGTGATGTGAGTCTCTTTGTTAAATCCACAGAGCAGCAGAGCGCTGTGTGTGCAGTCAGACTGAAGGGTGGAGAGCGGACACGTCTGTTTATTCTGTGGAGCCATGGTGACACCACCTGTACGTTTGGAGATATAACAACTCTAACTCAGTATGTTTCAAAGCAGCGGCTGTAAACTACATTTTCCTCTCCCTTTTAAACCGTCAATTTTAAAATGTTACGGAAACCTAATGTAAACAATCTAATCTACCGAATGAAAAAGAAAAGAAAAAAAAACAACAACAAAAAAAAAAAAAAACACGCACCTCAAATCTGATATGCTAAACTCATAATACAAATAAAGACATCAGACCTAAAATTATCAGCTGTACTGACTTTCAGGGTTAGAAAGTTATTCTGAGTCAGCATTCTAAGAACGAATAAATAAAAATAATATTGTATTTGTTTGCAATAAGCAGTGATTATCTGTAGTGTCTTTGAAGTTTAAAAACAGAAAATGCAAAATAGTCAGATGCCCTTATAAAGCGTCTAATGCAGAAATCTCGATACAGAAAACCATTAAGGAAACAACAACCAAAATTGTAACATATATATAGTAGGACTACAACATTCAAATATGCAGATTAGTTTGAAAAAAACACACTGATATTAAACTTTGAAAAATGCACAGTACAGATATAAAAGCATATGAATATAACATTAAATACTAGAAATAACAGGGAAAAAAATCAATTAACATCAGGAAAAAAACAGGACACATTTGTCAAAGAGATGGTGAATCGGTTCTCCTCTCTGAATAGAGGTTAATTAAATGAAATTTAAAAATAAATAAAACAAAACAACAAAAATGTAGAAAGTTGTAAACCTGAGAAACAAGTTATGTTTGAATTTTAGTATCTCACACACACACACACACACACACGCACGCACGCACGCACGCACGCACGCACGCACGCACGCACACACACACACACACACACACACACACACACACACACACACACACACACACACACACACACACACACACACACACACACACACACACACACACACACACACACACACACATATTGCCAGAATGATGAGAAACTAAAATGTTAAGAGCAAAACGCAATCTTCCCTACAACTATAAACCTGACCAACAGTGTGTTTATCATGAACACAATGCAATGTTAAATCTATTCATCTTTCTAGAAAGCAAGGAACATCTGTTTGACTGTGTTTTTGTCTGTGTGTGTGTTCCTCAAATATCACCGCAAATCAGGCTCAGATTGACCTGAGACTTTCAACATGGCTGCTGCTTGGTTAAAATGTGTGCAACGTCGATTTTGTTTGGACTGCAATGATATTGTCAATTAATTATTTCATAAAATTGTCCACCGGGAGCGGACAATTTTATGAAATTTTTGAACTGATAACATCATCACTGTGGATGGAGCCTTTTCTGGTTTTGATCATGTGGCACAGTTGGCCGGGTTAGAGGCTGCCTGTAGTGTTGTGGTGGTCAAGACCGGTCTTGGTCTCGAGACCAAATTTTAAAGGTCTTGGTCTTGTCACGGACTCTGAAGCATTTTGACTCGGTCTTGTCTCGGACTCGGGATTTTCCGTCAAGACCGCTCGAGACCAGCACTAATTCCTGCTATTTTTAAACTTTTTTATAATGTGATAACACGGAGAAGAACAGGATAAAACAATCCTTTATTCATTATTTAATCCACCCTGTATAATGACCACAACCTTCCTTAATGTGACTGAGTGACGTGTGTGACAAACTCATACGTGTGTGGCTACGGTGTCAGTTTGGACCGTGGAGCGCAAGGGAGATATGAACTAATCACCGGTATAAATCTCTGTAAAACTCAAGAAAACAATCACCAGTAATAAATATTATCTCCCTGGTAAAGACAGTAGCTTTAACAACTGGTAAAATGATAAACTGATGATATTACAGCCTGTGAAGGCTGGATAGGGGACGCACTTACTCTGCTTCTGGGTCCTAGTGCCAGCCGAGCGGTGAACTCTGTTCTGTTTACCGTGTTTACTGAGGTCTGTGTGTGTTTAATAAGTCCGTGTGTGTCCGTGTGAAAGTCTGCATGTTTATGCATCTGTCCATCCACTCTTTTCATTATATCCATGTCTTTTAAGGCTTTTATTACATAGTGTCGGCTGTAGTCCGGGCCGCCGCCATCTTGGTTTATGTCGTCACCAGCACGTCATCGCCGCAGAGTTGCACTAGCCCAGAATGACGCAAATAACTGTAAAGAGGTCTTATATTAGTCTATTTTCTTTTTAAAGTGGTGTTTTTTTTGTGTCTTTAGACTCCAATTACATGTATGTATATAATATGTTCCCCACAATATAAACAGGTTCACAATATAATTATTTTTTATAGTTTCTGTTTCCACTGTATCCAGAATAATAATAATTCTCAACAATAACTATTGATTAATTTGTTACATGACTTTTCCAGGGTTTGAGTTTGTTTTATTTAGTTTCACATCTACCTGTAGCTCTATGTTTTTTACACTGCTGACAACTTGTTTGTAGTTTTATTTCAGAAAGTTTCACTTTTACAGTTACAGCTGGAAACCTTTGTTAATTGAATATCCTAGTTACATTACAGCAAACAAATGAAACTATATCAACTAAGTGAATTAATAAAAATAACCTGTGTAAAGGCTTTTTAAAACTAAAAAAATATCTTGTGAACTCTGTGACCTGTTAAACCTGAACAACTGAAAGAATCAGAATCAAGACTCATTATTTCTTGGCAGAAATGCTTTTAAACACTTGCTGTACATTCAGCTGACATAAAAATCTTGTTTTCAAATATGTAGAATAATTGTGAATTTATCAGTAGCAGTAGTAGTTTTAATATTTTAGTTAATTTTTTGCAGGCACCTTTTTTGTCCGTCAAATGTATTTAAAATAAACTAAAATTAAAGAGAGAATGTTATTTAACTGTTGAACCTTGCCATAATTGTATTTATTTATAGATTTTTTAAATTGAAAAAAAAATGTTTATGGTCTTGGTCTTGGTCTCGGTTTGTCTCGGTCTTGGTCTTGACTCGGTCTCGGCTCCCGAAAGTCTTGGTCTTGTCTTGGTCTCGGTGCATTCTGGTCTCGGGCAAGTCTTGGTCTCGGATAGTGTGGTCTTGAACACAACACTAGCTGCCTGTGGGTGCACCAAAGCCAATCACTCTGTGGGCAGCGGGGCAGAGGACAGATGGCGTCCGGCTGGGGAAGATTGTCCTGGGCGGAAGCTCTGTGGCAGCCAGGGGCTGAGGCACTGTCCATGTGTGTGTGTGTGTGTGTGTTGAATTCAGAATAAAATTTGCATTAGGAATCAAGTTTTTACAAGGTCAGTTTAAAGAGGATTTAACTTTTATTCTGAATTAAAGAGGAATTAAAGCTCAAATGTAAACCATACATGAAAAAGCGACTTAACCTCCCACCGACATATAGCATGACATATTTCCTACTGGCATTGCACTAGTAGAGACAAAAACAACTTTGCCAAAATGTCTAAAAATCTTGTCGCCAGACAACACTAAAGTCGACTCGTCGACTATTTGACTAATCTGTTCAACCCCTATTTCTGAGTAAAAAGAAAGAGATTTGTGTAAAATATAAATATGTAAAGATTATATATATATATATATATATATATATATATATATATATATATAAGAAGATTTACCTGTTATATAGAAATTGGATTTTTAAGCAATGTACAATCTAACACAAACATTATCAGAAACTGAAGAAATAATCATACATGAGTAGAGTAATTAATAGAGAACCACACAACTCTATCATGTTCAGGACCAAGAAATAAAGAGCAAAGCACTCAAAATAGAGATTTTAAGAATACTGAGACCCATAAAAACCTGATATAATCCTCAAAAGATTTGTGATGCACAGAAATGTGTTGATACAACTCCTATAACCAACACAACACACTAAATTAAGTGCTAATGTACAAGTTAAAAACTGTTTATAATGAATTGAGACTAAACCTATTACAACAAGACCTTGCCTGTATAAGAACCAAAACAAATCAAATGTGATAATGTAAAAAATTTCCTGAACAAAAAGCATTTTATGCAAATAATGATACCAAAGGCTTCCCAAAACAAGAAATGACTCAGACAATCTCAATGCATCAAAAAATTCAAAAGTAAAATTTAGTAATCAATGAACCAAGTCTAAAAGATGAGTTCTAAAAGGCAAGGCAAGCTAAATGTATGTGTATAGCATTTCATATACACAAGGCAACTCAATGTGCCTTACATGACCAAAAAGTGCAACAGATAAAACATTCAACAGCTTAAAATCAATAAGAACATTGAAGTCAGATTCCTGTCAGAAGACCATTACAATAGTCCAGTCTGCTGGAGATAAAAGCATGGACCAGTTTCTCCTGATGTTTCTGAGTCATTAAACTTTTCACTCTGGAGATGTTCTTTAGGTGGTAGAAGGCTGTTTTTGTGATAGATTTGATCTGACTGCTTAATGTAAGATCTGAGTCAATCAGAACACCAAGGTTTTGACTTGATTTTTTAGCTTTTAAAGATAGAGACTAAAGAAACTCGTTGATAGACCTCTTGTCCTTGTTACCAAAGACCTCCATCTTGTCATGATTTAGTTGAAGGAAGTTTTCATTCATCCACCATTTTACTTTTTCTAAGCAATCACACAACACCTCTATGAGACCATAGTCATCTGAGTTCATTGATAGATATAGTTGTGTGTCATGTGCACAATAAAGACACAGGAAATAAAATAAAGAAGCAAAAATGACAAGGAAGTAAACATTTTGAACTCTTGAAGAAAATTATTTGATAAACATCAAAAAAGAAGAAAGATAAATTAAAAAAGGAGGAAGAAAGTGGCTTAACAAGAAAAATAAAGGTTTTGTTTGAATGCAACAAATATTTATGCAGCAATTACATTCCTCAATTCTTACTGTTAAAATCACTGAAGCCCAAAATTATTAAAAATGCTAAAACAAAACTTACAACGGGGCACTATAGTTATTAGAAATATTGTGTGCCTACCTCAGTAGAGCTGTAGGCTGTTAAAACCATGTCACTTAATAATTGTTGACATTTAAACTCTTTATGGACTTAGACACTGAGTATTTGAGTCGCATCCTTATAAAACTTTTAAAATATTTATTTAAAAAATAATAATAATTTAGTGGCCTAAATGACATAAAGATAGAGGAAAAATATTCAGTAAAACACAATTAAAAATTATTCAAAAATAGATTGAAATGATTGATAGAAATAAATAAAAGTGAATAAAATAAATCACATGACAGAAAACAGACAGATACACAAGTGACCTAGGGCAGCTTAAAGGGGACATATCATGGTTTTAAATCATTTCTTTTTAGATATAAATCATACAGTTGTGGTCTGTATTAAGTGGAACTGCAATACTTGGGTCTGAATTCCTCATTATTATAGCTCCACAGGCCCCTTTTCGACCCCTTTTCTGATGTGCTTCTGAGAGCAACTCGTTTTGGTGCAGTCTCTTTAAATGCAAACGAGACACTTCATACCCCGCCCCCTCTCCAGGTTGCAGAGGTGATACTCGGTTCAACTCCACCCTGCTCGGCCATTTTTGTAGTTTGATAGAAGAAATACGGCTATGGAGAGGCGCATACACTTTTTATTCGGAGGTTATTTACAAAATGTCAACAACAAAAGACTTGTCCATCCAGCCTTACATGTTCGAGCCAGAGTCGGACCCGGCGGAGCGAGATTAAAATGAAGATGATGAACCTGCAGAACCCTAAAAAGTGAGCTAACGCAAGCACCGAGCTAACGCTAGCGCCAAGCTAACGTCACGAAATGCATTTTAATAAAGTCTTTTCGGAGACAAAAACGGCAAAATGAAATGACTAATGAAAACTTTAGACTTAAATTAAATCACATAGGCCATATCATCAAGGATCTAAAACGAGCACACAGCGCTAACATATGAAGTCTGAAGACGGTGCAACTGCTAATACTAACAAAACAATGACAGGGACGTCTTATCATCAAAATTTTTAGCATTAATTACAGCTTACCGAAGTGCTCTGTTCGTCGTCTCCAAAGACAGGATGAATTGACCCCTCAATCAGACAAAGTCTTTCGGCAAATCCTTCTTTATACTGGAGAAGCAGTCATCCTTAAAGTGCTGCGCGCACACAAAAATGACCTTACCCACAGATGTGGGTACATTTCCGTGTGAAATAAAACTCAACCAGGCACTTCGAAAAGGTTCTGATGCTGGGAAACGGTGTAATGAAGCGTGTGGGTTACTACATCCAACAACTGAACATTTTGACTTGTCCTCTCGTAACTTCGGCATCCTTGAGCTTGGACTACAAAATCACAGCGAGAAATAAAAATGGCAGATTGCTCGAAGTGTTGGGCCTGGAGTCGATGTCTTAATTTGGCAGTTCCGCTGCAAATACTGTGACGTAATAGTTCAAATAACGTAATAGAGAATAGAAAAATCGAAACAGATTGAAAAATTTGACCCAAACAGAATATAAAGATATCTACGGAGCACCTGAAGAGACTAATTTGATTTTTTCTGTAATTCTAAACACTAAATATACAACAAAATGCTTTTAAGGGCTAAAAAGTGGATTTAGCGTGATATGTCCCCTTTAAGTCAAGGGAACAATGTGGAAATCAACCAAACTATGACATTGTTAAAGAGAGTCACATTGTGCACCTATCCTGTGAAGTGTTTAAACTTTCAAAAAAACACAATGCTGGTCCTACCTCAGGAGAGCTGTCAGCACTTCCAAAAGCATCAGCAAAGTCTGATGGGCTTTTCCTCAGAGTCTGCTCAGCAGGCAGCGTGTTGTCATTGTAAGAACTGACAAACTTAAAGTCACTGGTTCTAGATCCTGTTGTCAGGTAGGCGTCATAATTGTAAGTGCTGCGTAAAGTTCCTGTGCCGTCAACATCTGCGTAATTAGGAGGCAGATAAGCTCCAGGGATGGTAACTGCTCCATCAAACAACAGTCTGGGCTTTCTCCTGCGACAAAACTTCACACCCAGGATGATGATGATGAAGGTCAGGAAGAAGGTGGACACGGACACCAGCGCAATGATCAGATAAGAGGTCAGCTTGGAGTTTTTCTCATCATAAGAAATGTCCTTCAGCTCTGGCACCTCAGCCAAGTTATCAGAAATCAGTAAATACATGGAGCAGTTGGCAGACAGAGAGGGCTGTCCGTTGTCTTTCACTGACACAATGAGCGTCTGTTTCATGCTGTCAGTCTCACAAATGTCCCGCTGTGTCCTGATCTCTCCACTGTGGACACCAATAGTGAACAGTCCAGGATCAGTGGACTTGACTATCTGATAGGACAGCCAGGCGTTCTGTCCAGAGTCTGCGTCCACCGCGATCACTTTGGACACCAGAGAGCCTCCGTGTGCAGCTTTGGGGACCAGCTCGGTCATGAAGGAGTTGCCCTCCGGGGCGGGGTAGAGTATCTGAGGAGGGTTGTCATTCACATCTGATATGAACACACTGACGCTCACGTTGCTGCTCAGTGGAGGAGAACCGTTGTCTCTGGCCATCAGCTGGACTTTAAAGCTCCTCAGCTGTTCATAATCAAAGGACCTGACAGCGTGGATCACCCCCGTGTCTCCGTTAACAGACACATAGGAGGACACCGGGGCACCGTTCACCTCAGCAGCTAACAGAGAATAAATCACTGTACCGTTTTGTCTCCAGTCAGGGTCTCGAGCAGTGACGGAGCATAAAGTGGAGCCAGCTTTGTTATTCTCACTCACATATGCGCTGTACGACTCCTCCTCAAACACAGGTGGGTTGTCGTTGATGTCAGCTACAGATAAGTGCAGACTTTTAGAGGAGGACAGAGGTGGAGAGCCCTCGTCAGTGGCAGTGATTGTAATGTTGTAATCAGACACTACTTCACGGTCCAGCTGTCCTGTGCTCACCACAGAATAATAGTTTTTAATAGAGGGGACCAATTTAAAAGGGACACCCTGCTGGAGGGAGCAGCGGACCTGTCGGTTCTTCTCAGAGTCTCTGTCCTGCACGTTGATGATGCCCACCTCTGTACCAGGTGACACGTTCTCAGGAATGGGATTGGTCAGAGATTTTACATGGATCACTGGAGCGTTATCATTTACATCAGTGATGTCAATAATTAAAGTTGCATAAGAAACTAATCCAAGTCCATCACTAGCACTGATCTGTAATTCAAAGGATGACACTCTCTCATAATCAATCATTCCAGCTACTCTAACTTCTCCAGTTTTTGAGTTTAAAATAAATGTGTCACTGTTTTCATCTGACACATGATCAACTCCATAAGTGATCTCACTGTTTACACCATCATCAGCATCAGTAGCACTCACTGTGATCACTAGTGTATCTAAAGGAGAGTTTTCAGGCAGACTGGCTTTATAGACAGACTGACTGAACACTGGTGCATTATCATTAGCATCCAGCACAGTGACGTGTATGACTACAGTACCTGATCTCTGAGGAGAGCCGCCATCTAATGCGGTAAGCAAGAGCATCATCTCTTTTTTATCCTCTCTGTCTAATTCTTTGTCTAAAACTAACTCACAGTATTTCCGTCCACCTGCTTTAGTGTTCATATTTAATTTAAAATGATCATTTTGCTGTAATGAATAGCTCTGAACAGCATTTTCTCCGATGTCTCCGTCGTGCGCTTCACCCAATAGAAACCGTGCGCCTTTGACTGCTGATTCACGAATTTCAAATTTAATTGTCTCTGCTTTAAATTGTGGTGAATTATCATTAATATCCTGAACGCGGATATTTATTCGATGCAGCTCTAAAGGATTTTCCAGCACGAGCTCCTGTTTAACGACACACGACGCCTTCTTGGCACAAAGCCCCTCTCTGTCCATCCTTTGTTGTACCAGCAGGTCTCCTGTATTCAGGTTTAAACCGCAGTATTTCACACCGTTATCCTCCGTGTCGATACGAGCCTTACGAGCAGACAGTCTGTCCAAATCCAGTCCCAGATCTTTAGCGATATTTCCGATCACAGATCCACGTTTCATCTCCTCCGGGATGGAGTAGCTCACGTCTCCGTTTGTGAGGCGCACGGCCAGGAAAACAAAAGCGAGGCCGCACTGCACCGTCACAGGGAACAGCCTCATGTTTGGAACAGATTCAGCTCACACAGATGTGTAAAATTCAAGAAAGTTAGTAAAAAAAACCACGGAAAAATTAACTCCAAAGTGCAGCGTGATGTGAGTCTCTTTGTTAAATCCACAGAGCAGCAGAGCTCTGTGTGTGCAGTCAGAATGAAGGGTGGAGAGCGGACACGTCTGTTTATTCTGTGGAGCCATGGTGACACCACCTGTACGTTTGGAGCTATAACAACTGTAATATTTATTTTTTTATTTTTTCAAGTTTTATTAAAGAAGATACGTGTTTAGTAGAAATAATCATGCATGTGATTTTATTTTTTTTTTTTTAATCTCACTCCACTCTTTATTCACTATCACTACATTGACACTAAAAACCTCTCAAAATAGATGGTTTCTGTACAACGTCACCGCAGAAATGCGCACAGCAGGGGGCAAAAAGTGGCACGCTTGTTTACAAGCGGACTGAAGCTCAAAAATAACAAGGGGTTACTGTACTGTTAACTGCCAAAGACGGTCCGTCTCTCCAAACTTGTGTACATGGACGGTATTTCAAGAGGGAAGCCCCTCTCGGAGCATTGATACTGTCAGGTACTGTATATTGGCCTGAGGAATCTAATTCAAAATAACTCATATGGGTCACCTGCCCTCCCATTTTTCAATAGCAGTTTAGCATTCCAGTTGGTCTGCTGATGTCAGGTCCCTGTAAGTTGATGGCTCATATAGTTGTCAGGGGCTCAATAGTTCTGATCCACATATTCTGATGCTGTGTCTGAGTCTGCAGCGCTGTTGATTATTGATGGACATGTTTTTGAGTGTCTGGAAATCTTTCATTGTATTTGCTTAGTGAAGGAGGAAATAGTTATAAGAGGTTATCACATGAGGGAGTCATTTTAAAATAACACTTGATTTTAGTAAAAATGATTGGTATACATAAATATTGTATTGAAATATTACTTTTGCAGGGAAAATTTTGAATGGATTGGTGCATTTTTTGTAGTATAAAAATAATATAGCCTATGTCTTTCTCCTGAAGCTTCAGTCGACTGGAGACAGTTATATGTAATAATTCACTTTAGTATCAGATGATTACACCATTTCACTCTCATGTAGACTACCATGTTTCGGGGTGTTGGTGTGTGATGGACTGAAGGAACTCTGTCAGGTGTTGGTAGCCTAAAGTTGATGTTTTTCATGTTTTTGTGGCTCAGCATTTATTCGGGACATGTCGTAAAGATTTGGTTGGGATGTGGATGCGACCTCCTCCTTGTTGCGAATTTGCGCCCAACAGTTCAACGTGGTACATGATTCTGTATGACAGCAACAAGAAGTGAGACTGGTGCGATGGATGTATTAGTAAAAATAAGTGAAATTGAGTTCACAATATCTAGTCTGAGACACACCCTGCCATGCCTGTGCATATAGCATGTAGCCTAATTCCCTGATGGTGCATCTTTACACCCTGTCTCTGGTTGAGCATGACACCTGCCTTCAAAGCAACTTGTGTCATAAAACTTTCAGTATTTTACAACTACAAAGTACATCAATATACACGTCTATTTTATATCATATGCATTCCGATTCGTGATGCAATGAAAAAAAAAGAGATATATTTTTTAATGAAATGACATTTAATGTAACTGAGGCATACTTTTAAACATTATGGCATCTACATTGATATAATTTCACTCTGAAGCAGGCCTTTGTTCCTGGTGTGCACACCTATCATTTGTTACAAGAAACCGTTCATAACTCAGTATGTTTCAAAGCCAAGTTTTAAAATTAATTGTTTACACTGCAAAGACTCCACTCCTTTCTCAACTGTCCCAATGTTAAAATGTTACAGAAACTTAATGTAAACAAGCCTTAATATAGGGAAAAACATCAAATTTGTTATGCTTGATTATACAACAAAAAAGACTTAAACCATAATCATTTCAGCTGTACCGACAAAGATTTAACTGTTAAGATAGTCTGAGTCTGCAATATAATAAAAGCAGAAACCTAGAGCCACAAATAACGAACATAATAATGTATTTGTTTTGTAATAATCAGTATATCTGTTTATAATTTAGACATTAAAAGAGTTACAATACCAAATACTTTAAGATGCCCTTCATATTTTTTTTTTTCTTTTCTTGAAATCTATGTTTACTAAGTAGTGAACAGCTAATATACATTTGGCCACATTCAAAATCATGCAAATTAGATCATGTTTTTAAAAATGCTATGATATCAAATTTTGAAAATTATGCAAGAAACAAAAAGCTTTCAACATTTTTCCAAAGTTTACCATACACATTGCATAGAGCCTAATAACAAATTCAAAATGTAAAGGGTTTTTTTTTTTGTTCTTGAAAAAAGAATAAAAGAAAATAAGTCAAACTACATCATTCAAATATCAAAGATTATTACTCAAGGATATTAGAAAAAAAAGAGTTTAAAAAAAGATGTGGTTGTTGCCAATATTGTTCCCCTTTATACTCTCACAATACACTTAATCAAGTCTAAAAACATGCTGCAAATACACAGCAAATAGCAGAATGAACTATGAATATTTTTTGTTGTAAAGTAATACAACTACTGATTTCCAACACAAGACCAATTCAGGCAGAGTGAGTATTATGTTTAAACAGAAAAAATCAGCTAAAAATGTCATAAAATGGTCGGACCACTGAAAAACTAACCTAAATGTTAAAACAGGATTTGTTGACCAAAAAGAAACATAAATTGGGGGCTTGTCCGGCCAACCTTATACAGGGCCGTCGTCCCAGCGTCCATCCTCTAAACTACAAAACACTAAACTACATGAACACAAAAACAGGATACCAGAAATCTCCAGTCCAAACTAAAATAAACTCACAAAGACAAAGAGTGGGGAGTAGAAGAACTCTCCGCAGATGTCTGCTGCTGGTCTGATGTTGTGCCTTCTTCCTTCTGGTCCTCTCAGCTTTTTATACAGCTCTTCCTCCCTCTCATCCAGATTACTGATCAGGTGTGTTAGGAGAGAGGCGGAAGGGCAGGCTGAGAGGCCATGAGGCACCAGCCGTAACAACTATACTCCTCGAAAAATTTTAACACAAACATCTAGATATTGTTCTCAAAGATTGTTGTTTAAAAGTAAAAGTTAAAATTTGCAGTTATTTGAAGATCCTTCTTTTCGGGTTAAGCAGAAGATGTCAAAACGTAACAAGCATTATGGACTTGTGAGAGTCAAGCATTCACAACTATGCCCTTAGGTCGCCTCTGTGTTATTGTAAAACAGAATTTGCACTGTTGATGAGCTCTGGTTAAACTGGGCAAAGATAGGGTAGTTATACCCTGTTATGACAAAAAAATCCACTAATGGATGTTGTGCCAATATATATTTAGAAATAAGTTTTTAATTGAAAAATACACATCAATGACCAAAGAAGTTATACGCCTACCTCAGCAAAGCTGAAGAATAAAAAAGAGCACAAGTTTCAACACCAGAAATTACAATTCAAGGGAAACCTTTAAGTATATATGTGCAGCCCTAAAAGTGTCAACAAAACTTATTGCTATCTGAACCACAAGCACATGAAACAGTGTCAACCCAAAAATGTTAGTGAAAGTGCAGAAAGACACATGAACACATGAGAAGACACCATGTCCTACCTCGGGAGAGCTGTCAGCACTTCCAAAAGCATCAGCAAAGTCTGATGGGCTTTTCCTCAGAGTCTGCTCAGCAGGCAGCGTGTTGTCATTGTAAGAACTGACAAACTTAAAGTCACTGGTTCTAGATCCTGTTGTCAGGTAGGCGTCATAATTGTAAGTGCTGCGTAAAGTTCCTGTGCCGTCAACATCTGCGTAATTAGGAGGCAGATAAGCTCCAGGGATGGTAACTGCTCCATCAAACAACAGTCTGGGCTTTCTCCTGCGACAAAACCTCACACCCAGGATGATGATGATGAAGGTCAGGAAGAAGGTGGACACGGACACCAGCGCAATGATCAGATAAGAGGTCAGCTTGGAGTTTTTCTCATCATAAGAAATGTCCTTCAGCTCTGGCACCTCAGCCAAGTTATCAGAAATCAGTAAATACATGGAGCAGGTGGCAGACAGAGAGGGCTGTCCGTTGTCTTTCACTGACACAATGAGCGTCTGTTTCATGCTGTCAGTCTCACTAATGTCCCGCTGTGTCCTGATCTCTCCACTGTGGACACCAATAGTGAACAGTCCCGGATCAGTGGACTTGACTATCTGATAGGACAGCCAGGCGTTCTGTCCAGAGTCTGCGTCCACCGCGATCACTTTGGACACCAGAGAGCCTCCGTGTGCAGCTTTGGGGACCAGCTCGGTCATGAAGGAGTTGCCCTCCGGGGCGGGGTACAGTATCTGAGGAGGGTTGTCATTCACATCTGATATGAACACACTGACGCTCACGTTGCTGCTCAGTGGAGGAGAACCGTTGTCTCTGGCCATCAGCTGGACTTTAAAGCTCCTCAGCTGTTCATAATCAAAGGACCTGACAGCGTGGATCACCCCCGTGTCTCCGTTAACAGACACATAGGAGGACACCGGGGCACCGTTCACCTCAGCAGCTAACAGAGAATAAATCACTGTACCGTTTTGTCTCCAGTCAGGGTCTCGAGCAGTGACGGAGCATAAAGTGGAGCCAGCTTTGTTATTCTCACTCACATATGCGCTGTACGACTCCTCCTCAAACACAGGTGGGTTGTCGTTGATGTCAGCTACAGATAAGTGCAGACTTTTAGAGGAGGACAGAGGTGGAGAGCCCTCGTCAGTGGCAGTGATTGTAATGTTGTAATCAGACACTACTTCACGGTCCAGCTGTCCTGTGCTCACCACAGAATAATAGTTTTTAATAGAGGGGACCAATTTAAAAGGGACACCCTGCTGGAGGGAGCAGCGGACCTGTCGGTTCTTCTCAGAGTCTCTGTCCTGCACGTTGATGATGCCCACCTCTGTACCAGGTGACACGTTCTCAGGAATGGGATTGGTCAGAGATTTTACATGGATCACTGGAGCGTTATCATTTACATCAGTGATGTCAATAATTAAAGTTACATAAGAAGGCTGTCCCAGACCATCTTTAGCACTGATCTGAAATTCATATGAAGATTCCTTTTCATAATCAATTGCTGCAGCTACTCTAACTTCTCCAGTTTCAGAGTTTAAAGTGAAAACTTGGATTTCATCTGCATCATGATTAAATTTATATTTAACTTCACCATTAATTCCTTCATCTGCATCAGTAGCACTCACTGTGATCACCAGTGTATCTAAAGGAGAGTTTTCAGGCAGACTGGCTTTATAGACAGACTGACTGAACACTGGTGCATTATCATTAGCATCCAGCACAGTGACGTGTATGACTACAGTACCTGATCTCTGAGGAGAGCCGCCATCTAATGCGGTAAGCAAGAGCATCATCTCTTTTTTATCCTCTCTGTCTAATTCTTTGTCCAAAACTAACTCACCATATTTCCTTCCACTCCCTTTTGACTGCACATTTAATTTAAAATGATCATTTTGCTGTAATGAATAGCTCTGAACAGCATTTTCTCCGATGTCTCCGTCTTGCGCTTCATCCAACAGAAATCGTTCTCCTTTGTCTGCTGATTCACGTATTTCAAATGTAATTATTTCTGCTGTAAATTTTGGTGAATTATCATTAATATCCTGAACGCGGATATTTATTCGATGCAGCTCTAAAGGATTTTCCAGCACGAGCTCCTGTTTAACGACACACGACGCCTTCTTGGCACAAAGCCCCTCTCTGTCCATCCTTTCTTGTACCAGCAGGTCTCCTGTATTCAGGTTTAAACCGCAGTATTTCACACCGTTATCCTCCGTGTCGATACGAGCCTTACGAGCAGACAGTCTGTCCAAATCCAGTCCCAGATCTTTAGCGATATTTCCGATCACAGATCCACGTTTCATCTCCTCCGGGATGGAGTAGCTCACGTCTCCGTTTGTGAGGCGCACGGCCAGGAAAACAAAAGCGAGGCCGCACTGCACCGTCACAGGGAACAGCCTCATGTTTGGAACAGATTCAGCTCAGACAGATGTGTAAAATTCCAAAAAATAAAATAAAATACGAAGGAATATTAACTCCAAAATGCAGCGTGATGTGAGTCTCTTTGTTAAATCCACAGAGCAGCAGAGCGCTGTGTGTGCAGTCAGACTGAAGGGTGGAGAGCGGACACGTCTGTTTAATCTGTGGAGCCATGGTGACACCACCTGTACGTTTGGAGATATAACAACTGTAATAATTTAAAACGCTTTATTTAAAGTAGAGATGCATTTAATAGAAATAATCATGTATGTGATTTTTTTGTTATTCGAAATTAATTCTCACTCAATTATTTATAATTTCTTCATTTTTTTTTTTTTTTCTTCTCACTCCTAAAGACAAAAACGGTAAATATAGTTGCACTAACTACAATGACACTAACAACCGAAAGAAAAAATTCACACACATGTATCACTGCTACAAGCGGACTGAAGCTGCACAAGAAAAAAACAAGGGTTTGATGTGCCGCAAACCGGCCACACATATTTTTGCCAGTAGAAGAATATTATTCTTAGGGCCACTTTTTGTTATGTTTTTAAATGTAATTTTATTGTGTTTATTTTTATCTGCTGCTGAAACTGTGCACATTTCCCCTGGAACTATTAAAGGTTGTCCTTATCTTTATCTTTAAAGGGCTTTTATTGTCACATCCTGTCTGTTCCAGCCTATTCATTATGCATTGCCCTCCATTTTTCAATAGCAGCAGTTTAGCACTTCTCTTGTTGGTCTGCTGATGTCAGGTCCCTATAAATTGATGTATCATATACTGTAACTGTCAGGGGCTCAATAGTTCTGATCCACATTCCGACGCTGGGTGTGATTCTGAAGCTTTGATGATTGTTGATGGACATGTTTTTGAGTGTCTGGAAATCTTCCACTGTAATTGCTGAGTGACGGAGGAAATGTAGATATAAGAGGTTATCACATGGGAGGGAGTCATTTTAAAATAACATTTGATTGTATTAAAATGCTACGTAAATATTGTGTTGTAATATTAGCTCTGCAGGGAACATTTTGAATTAATTGGTGTATTACTAGTAAATACCACTCTAAATAATAGCCCTCTCCTGAACCTTCATTCGACTGCAGACAGTTATGTGTAATAGTTCACATTATCAGATCATTACATCAATTCACTCTCATGTCGGCTACCGTATTTTGGGATGTTGATGTGTGATACTGAAGAAACTGAATGTTTTTTCTGCTTTTGTGGCTCAAACGTTTTTCGGGACATGTTGTCCTTCTGAAGATTTGGTTGGGATGTGGAGGCGACCTCCTCCTCGGTGCGTTTCTGCCCCCTTCAACTTGGCACATGATTCTGCAGCATGACTGCAGCAAGAAGTGAGACTGGTGCAATGGATGTATTAGTAAAAATAAGTGAAATTGAACTCACAAGACATACCCTGCCATGCATGTGCAGTTAGTGGGTAGCATCTTTACACCCTGACTTTGGTTGGGCAGGATCCCTTCAAAGCTCAAAACCCTGAACCCCTTGTGTAGTAAATCTTTCAGTATTTTACAACGACAACGTAAATACAGTAAATGCACACGTCTTAAGATTTATTTGCATTCTGATTCGTGATAAAATGAAAAGAAAAAAAAAATAATGAAATGACATTTTATTAAAACTGCAGCATACTTTTTAACATCACAACATCTACATTTATATCATTTCACTCTGAAGCAGGCTGTTGTCCTTGGTGCCCGCGCACCTATATCATTTGTGTCAAGAAACCGTCTATAACTCAGTGTCTTTCAAACACTGCTAACACTCCACTCCAACTGTCCCAATGTTAAAATGTTACAAAAACTTTAATCACAAACAAGCTTTAGTCTAGAAAAGAAAAACATCAAATTTGTTACTTAATCATACAACAAAAACTAATTTCAGCTCCAATTATTTAAATATTAGAAAGATAGTCTTGGTCTGCAACATACTGTAATAAAGGCAGAAACCTAGAACCACGATGAGTAACCAACAGAATAATGTATTTATTTTGCAAAAAGCAGTTGTACCTGTTCATAAATACTGTAAGATGTCCTTCATATTTTGTTTACCCTAAAATCCCTGATAACACAAAAAACTGACAAACCCCTGGAACACTTTGCAAATAGCATAATAACAAATTCAAAATGTAAAGGACTTTTTTCTTCTTTAAAAATACACAGTTCAAAGATTATTACTCAATGCGGTTGTTGCCAAAAATTGATTTTTACTTTGGGCTCACAATCTACCTTATGAAGTCTAAAACCATACTGTATATCACCCCCAAAAAAATATGGTGAATGATAAATAATTATTGGTGTGAAGTAATAAAACAGCAGGCAGAGTGAGAATTTCATCTAAACAGAAAATTAGCTAAAAATGTCACAAAATCAAGAAACAGGTTTCTGAGTAACAACACTCTTACAAAATGTCCAGGACAAATGTATTAGTGGCACAAGGTATCAACAATTCTTGTAATTTAGAAATAAGCTGAAAGCAATAATAATAATAATAATAATAATAATAATAATAATAATAATAATAATAATAATAATAATAATAATAATAATAATAATAATAATAATAATTAAAGCTGCAAGCGGTCTTGTAGTGTCCGAGAGAAATGGCCGTGGTCGGTAACCCAAGGTTGCATCTCCCAATGTTGGGATTTAGGTTTGGCCTAAGCAAATTCGATGCAAATAGGTGCAAAAAATGCTGAGATATTGCATTTTAAATGATCGAGGATTAGCATTAGCCAAGCATTAAAATTAACATAGCAGTGGCATTAACCTAGCATCAGCATTAGCCTATCATTAGTATTGGGCTAACATTAGCATTAGTTTAGCATTACAATAACCTGTCATTAGCAATAGCATTAACCTAGCATTAGCTTTAACCTAGCAATAAGAAGCAGTTTAAACTTTGTATATTGGAGTTATATGCATTTTTTCTATTATGGCATGTACCATCTGAGAACGCAAAGCATGATGGGTAATTTTCACATTGATTCTTGTTTAGGGATGAACAGTCATCATGTGTATCAAATATGATAGTTTGAACTTTGTATATGAGAGTTATAGTGGGTTTATCTATTATGGCATGCTAAATGGCGCTAAATTCTGGCCTTTAGAACCTGATAATAAAGAATTTAACACTCTTTACGAAACCTTTATTTATTGCTCGGTCAACCGTTCAAAAGAAACTGTTGTGTATTATAAGTGGAAATCAAAGGAAAACAAACAAACACTATTAGCAGTATGAGAAAACAAAACATTGGTCCTCATTTATCAACCTTACCAACCAGTTTCACAGCAAAATGTGTAATAGCAACATTTTTCCACAAGCAGTATTGTAAGTAGTTTATGAATGACGCTCTTAGAACGTAAGATGTTTACAGTTTTTTCCGCCAAGTCTATTCAATGGGCTGGCGACAGGTCACGTGACTGCTGACTTCTGTGGTTGCTATGACAACCTATGGACCCCGAAACACGACAAACCAAAAGCAGATTAATATCCAATCATGGACCGAGTGGATACTGTAATTATTTTGTTAAAACCTTTTCTGTTTTTATCTCCTAACCATGATTGTGGGACACATGGGAGATCCGTACTCTCCAGGGCTGATCAGGCATGGTTCTCCTCTGCAGATCTCACGCTCCATAAAGGTGGAACCGTGCAGAAACAACAGGCTGTTTTGGTGTTGGAGAGCTGTACTTTATTAACTAACTGCACTGTAAACATAAACCTCGCTACCTGTCCCGGTCTTCGTGTCGCACTATACTCAGGACTTAACAGGCAGACACACAGAGATCTGCTCCACTGACTCACACACGCACAAAATGAACACATTCAAGCTAGACACACCTCACAACACTTTTCTTGCTTTATTTTTTATTATTATCAAAACTTTTATTTATATTCCTAATACTGACGTTTGGGTGAATTTGGTCGAACGCATATCGTGCTCAGATCTGAACGTACAAACAGTTGATAAATGAGGACCGTTGTGAGCAAAACACCTTGACTGCCATTTTTTCCTAAAAAACAATAAACCAAGTGAACAGAGTGAACACAATGTAATGCCTAATAATTACAAAAGCAAGAATTACATATGTCTGATGATCTGAGTACTGCACCAATGCTGATTTTTTGTATTTAAATAAGCAAATGAGACAATTTAACATGTTAGTAAAACATGCCTGTGTGTAACTACAATGAGTAAACAATAAACAAGCCAATACATAAACAGACCACATTTGACAATGCATGAACCTCCATCTAAATAAGAACAAGAAGATATCCAAGATATACTGTAGACATTCAGTTTAAAAATAGGAAAGTACCATCAAGCTGATGGAGAAAGATGCACCAAATTAAAAAAAGAAGGGAAAAAAATGAAGATGTAGAACAAATATGGCTATTATAAAAAAGAGACTTTATTGTCCAAGACTTTTGTAACATTGTCAACCATGGCAAAACATACCTGCCATGCATTTATAGGGAGAGAAATTAGGAAAATATAGAGCACAAGGATAACAAGAAAATGTGTTATTAAATAATGACATGTCATTTTCAATAACCAATATGTATAATGCTAAAAACAAGATTCAACGTAAATGCCTCAAGCACACATACTCATCGTCAAAAATGTTGTTCCCATCTCAAAAAGACTGTCAACACTTAGAAAAGAGTCAATAGATGGATATCAGCCTTTATACTAGCACGTGTTCTATAAAAATGATTCATTTAACTTGACGTTTAAAGGAAAGTTAATTTGACAACGAATTTCCCCCTGAAACAATCCCTCAAAATCATCTTATATATAGCCCTTAGGATAATAACATGTTTAACCAGCTTTCTCCTGAAACTTTCATTGTTTTCTCCAACAGTGAGAAATACAGCACACCTGAAGCCTCTGTTTCAAAAAACAACAAAAAAAACTTACTTTCTTTTGAAGAAGAATAAAAAAGACTAAACATAACTTAAATAAAAAATGTAGACATGAGAATCAAAAAAACATGATCAAGCTCCACGTACACTACAGACTTATAGAAGGCTTCCCAACAATACCATGACCACAATGCCTTTGAAAAAACACGAAATCATTGAATAACTGCAAATGGAAATAAGTATGTAGTGCTAGGTTTTAAACTTTGCCTCAAAATGATATTGTTGTTAAAAAGTAAAAGTAAGAATGGGAATTATTTGAATTTTATTCAGATCTTAATAACTTTTTGTGGTTAAGCAGAAGTGATTAAAAACAGTTACCATGCAGAATTGACTTGTGAGAGTCAAGCATTCGCAGACACGTCATTGCTCCCACTTCGGGAATGTGAGCTCTGGTTCAACTGATAGTTTCAAACTGTTCCAGTAATGGGTATTGTGCAAATATATTAAAAAAAGTTTAATAAATATATAAACACATCTGTAACTAAGTAAGTTATAGTCCTACCTCAGGAGAGCTGTCAGCACTTCCAAAAGCATCAGCAAAGTCTGATGGGCTTTTCCTCAGAGTCTGCTCAGCAGGCAGCGTGTTGTCATTGTAAGAACTGACAAACTTAAAGTCACTGGTTCTAGATCCTGTTGTTTGGTAGGCGTCATAATTGTAAGTGCTGCGTAAAGTTCCTGTGCCGTCAACATCTGCGTAATTAGGAGGCAGATAAGCTCCAGGGATGGTAACTGCTCCATCAAACAACAGTCTGGGCTTTCTCCTGCGACAAAACCTCACACCCAGGATGATGATGATGAAGGTCAGGAAGAAGGTGGACACGGACACCAGCGCAATGATCAGATAAGAGGTCAGCTTGGAGTTTTTCTCATCATAAGAAATGTCCTTCAGCTCTGGCACCTCAGCCAAGTTATCAGAAATCAGTAAATACATGGAGCAGGTGGCAGACAGAGAGGGCTGTCCGTTGTCTTTCACTGACACAATGAGCGTCTGTTTCATGCTGTCAGTCTCACTAATGTCCCGCTGTGTCCTGATCTCTCCACTGTGGACACCAATAGTGAACAGTCCCGGATCAGTGGACTTGACTATCTGATAGGACAGCCAGGCGTTCTGTCCAGAGTCTGCGTCCACCGCGATCACTTTGGACACCAGAGAGCCTCCGTGTGCAGCTTTGGGGACCAGCTCGGTCATGAAGGAGTTGCCCTCCGGGGCGGGGTACAGTATCTGAGGAGGGTTGTCATTCACATCTGATATGAACACACTGACGCTCACGTTGCTGCTCAGTGGAGGAGAACCGTTGTCTCTGGCCATCAGCTGGACTTTAAAGCTCCTCAGCTGTTCATAATCAAAGGACCTGACAGCGTGGATCACCCCCGTGTCTCCGTTAACAGACACATAGGAGGACACCGGGGCACCGTTCACCTCAGCAGCTAACAGAGAATAAATCACTGTACCGTTTTGTCTCCAGTCAGGGTCTCGAGCAGTGACGGAGCATAAAGTGGAGCCAGCTTTGTTATTCTCACTCACATATGCGCTGTACGACTCCTCCTCAAACACAGGTGGGTTGTCGTTGATGTCAGCTACAGATAAGTGCAGACTTTTAGAGGAGGACAGAGGTGGAGAGCCCTCGTCAGTGGCAGTGATTGTAATGTTGTAATCAGACACTACTTCACGGTCCAGCTGTCCTGTGCTCACCACAGAATAATAGTTTTTAATAGAGGGGACCAATTTAAAAGGGACACCCTGCTGGAGGGAGCAGCGGACCTGTCGGTTCTTCTCAGAGTCTCTGTCCTGCACGTTGATGATGCCCACCTCTGTACCAGGTGACACATTCTCAGGAATGGGATTGGTCAGAGATTTTACATGGATCACTGGAGCGTTATCATTTACATCAGTGATGTCAATAATTAAAGTTGCATAAGAAACTAATCCAAGTCCATCACTAGCACTGATCTGTAATTCAAAGGATGACACTCTCTCATAATCAATCATTCCAGCTACTCTAACTTCTGCAGTTTTTGAGTTTAAAATAAATGTGTCACTGTTTTCATCTGACACATGATCAACTCCATAAGTGATCTCACTGTTTACACCATCATCTGCATCAGTAGCACTCACTGTAATCACCAGTGTATCTAAAGGAGAGTTTTCAGGCAGACTGGCTTTATAGACAGACTGACTGAACACTGGTGCATTATCATTAGCATCCAGCACAGTGACATGTATGACTACAGTACCTGATCTCTGAGGAGAGCCGCCATCTAATGCGGTAAGCAAGAGCATCATCTCTTTTTTATCCTCTCTGTCTAATTCTTTGTCCAAAACTAACTCACAGTATTTCCGTCCACCTGCTTTAGTGTTCATATTTAATTTAAAATGATCATTTTGCTGTAATGAATAGCTCTGAACAGCATTTTCTCCGATGTCTCCGTCGTGCGCTTCACCCAACAGAAACCGTTCGCCTTTGTGTGCTGATTCACGAATTTCAAATTTCAATGTATCCTTCTTAAATTGTGGTGAATTATCATTAATATCCTGAACGCGGATATTTATTCGATGCAGCTCTAAAGGATTTTCCAGCACGAGCTCCTGTTTAACGACACACGACGCCTTCTTGGCACAAAGCCCCTCTCTGTCCATCCTTTCTTGTACCAGCAGGTCTCCTGTATTCAGGTTTAAACCGCAGTATTTCACACCGTTATCCTCCGTGTCGATACGAGCCTTACGAGCAGACAGTCTGTCCAAATCCAGTCCCAGATCTTTAGCGATATTTCCGATCACAGATCCACGTTTCATCTCCTCCGGGATGGAGTAGCTCACGTCTCCGTTTGTGAGGCGCACGGCCAGGAAAACAAAAGCGAGGCCGCACTGCACCGTCACAGGGAACAGCCTCATGTTTGGAACAGATTCAGCTCAGACAGATGTGTATAATTCAGAAAAGCAAGTAAAATACGAAGGAATATTAACTCCAAAATGCAGCGTGATGTGAGTCTCTTTGTTAAATCCACAGAGCAGCAGAGCGCTGTGTGTGCAGTCAGACTGAAGGGTGGAGAGCGGACACGTCTGTTTATTCTGTGGAGCCATGGTGACACCACCTGTACGTTTGGAGATATAACAACTGTATTAATTTAAAACGTATTATTTAAAGCAGAGACGTGTTTAGCGGAAAGAATCATGCATGTGTTTAAAAAAAATAAAAAATAAAAATAAAATAAATAAATAAAAATTTTATATATATATATTAAAAAAATTATACACTTGTTATTTCTTCACACTAGTTTAAAAATGTTTTAATTGTAATTGATGAGTGAAGGAGGAATTGTAGGAGTTATTTTAAAATAACACAAAAAAATTATTTGTACGTAAATTTTGCATTGCAATATTAGTTTTGCAGCAACAATTGTGAAATGGTTGATGTATTATTTGTAATTATAGGGAAATAATAGCCTATATGTCTCTCTGTTGAAATTTTAGTCGACTGCAGTTATGTGTAATAATTAGTGTTGGGTAAGTTACTTTCAAAATGTAACACATTAGATATTAGTAGTTACTGTAATTTAAAAGTAATTGGTTACATTACAATATTACGGTCTCTGAATTGTAACGCTTTACACAACTTTTGAATTACTTTCACCAAAAAAAACGCAGAAGAATGACTAGCCATTCTAAAATGCTAAAATATAGTTTATTGCAGTCTATTATTTATCCAGTGGAGGGTAATGTGGTATAGCATAATGACTGTGTAGGCAACAACAACTTAATAAATCAGAATCAGAATCAACTTTATTGACCAAGAGTGTATGAATACACACGAGGAATTTGTTTTGCACAGTGAAGGCTCATGGCGCAATAAGTAACAATGACCGTCCAAATCACCAAAGCAGACAAAGTTAAAGTCTGGTAAGTCATGATAAAGATCGTGTAAATTTTTAAAGTCTAGGCCTATTCATATGAAACATATAGAGCTAGAAACAACTATAATGTAACCTATAGCTTTATGACATGACAAGACACACAATCTCTTTCTTTTGTTTCCATTCCTTTTTTCCTCTTTTTCAGTGTGCTGTTTTTACTGCTGCTAACATTATGACCAATAAAATTGAATCACTATTTTATATGAGCACCGAATACAAACCAGTCACAAGATAACATGATCACCAGTCAATGCTTAACACTATTTTCCATGAGCGCCCAATACAAACCAGTCACAAGGTGCCCAATACAAACCAGTCACGAGATAACATGACCACCAGTCAATGTTTAACACAATTTTCTACAAAGCAGTCAAACCAGTCACAAGATTACATGACTATAGTCAAATTGATGATGGCGGCGGTGACTCGGGTCAGCTCTGCTATTGTTTTGAGCGGCAAGCTATTGGCATTCTACTGTGAATGTCTCTACAAAAACCACTTCTAAACCAAAAACTTCAACACCGCAGATTAAAGAGCAGGAATCTGGTCTGTATGAGTCTCAGTCTCAGCCATACCTGGTTCAATTAGTACAGCAGACAGAGAGAAACTTCATTTCTGCTGCGCTTTGTATGACTCTTTCCCGCACTTTGGTCGTCTGCTCTCTTTCTCTTATTCATCGCGCCTGAATCTCTATCTGTCAACTTGGTGTTAGCTTGGCACCGGTCGTGTTTCTTCAAGTTACTGGTGCTGTTTTTCACATCTCAGGTGAAAATGTGTTGTAAAGCGCGTTATGGATATTTGTAATGGGTATAAAATTATCTACATTTTACAAGTAATACGTTACATTACTGTGTTACAGCAAAAAGTAATACATTACTGTAATTGCATTACTTTTGTAACGCGTTACTCCCAACACTGGTAATAGTTCACATTATCAGATCGTTACACCATTTCACTCTCATATAGGCTACCATATTTCAGGGTGTTAGTGTGTGATTGACTGAAGAAACTCTGTCAGGTCTATCTTTGGTCGCCAGAAATGTATGTTTTTCTGCTTTTGTGGCTCAATCTTTTTTCGGGACATGTTGTCCTTCTAAAGATTTGGTTGGGATGTGGAGGAGACCTCCTCCTCGGTGCATATCTGTGCCCTGACAGTTCAACTTGGCACATGATTCTGTATGACAGCAACAAGAAGTGAGACTAGTGCGATGGATTGATGTGTTAGTAAAATAAGTGAAATATAGATCACAATATCTGCTGTGTGAGACATACCCTGCCATGCATGTGCAGTTATATAGCATGTAGCCTAATTCCCTGAGCGTGTACACTTAGGCATCATAAGGGTTTGTCTTTATTCCCTGTCTCTGGTTGAGCAGGACACCTGCCCTCAAAGCTCAAAACCCTGAACTTGTGTTGTAAAAGTGTCAGTATTGTATGACTACAAAGTACATAAATATACACGTCTTAAGATTTATATGCTTTCTGATTTGTGATGCATGAAAGAAAAAGAGAGGTTTTTTATTTATGAAATGAAATTGTAATGTAACAGAGATATACTTTTAAACATTATGGCATCATTGAGATCATTTCACTTTGAAGCAGGCTTTTGTTTCTGGTGCGTGCAAACCTATGTCATTTGTAACAAGAAACCGTCTATAATTTAGTATGTTTCCAAGCAGCCACATTTTAACAATAATTGTTCTACACTGCAACCATACATTTTTCAACTGTCCCATGGTCAGAATGTTACAAAAAAACTAATGTAAACAAGCCTTAATCTACAAAAAAAACATCAAATTTGTTATGCTTGGTTATACAACAAAAAAGACATGCCATAATAATGTCAGCTGTACCGACAATGACTTGAGTGTCAGAAAAATAGTCTGAGTCTGCAATAGAAAAAAGCGGAAACCTAGAGCCATGAGTAACCTTTTCAATAAGCATTTACCTGTTTATAAGTGTGTTAGACGTTAAAAGAGTTATGATGACAAATACTGTAAGATGCCCTTCATATTTTGTTTCCCCTAAAATCTCTGAAAACGCAAAAAACCAAGTACACTTTGCAGCACAATAAGATATTCAAAATGTAAAGGATTTTCTCACTTCTTCTTTAAAAAAAGATCAAACTACTCAAAGATAAAATATTATTACTCAATGATATTATAAAGGACTAGTTTTTAAAAAAAGATGCAATTGTTGCCAAAAAAATATTTTCACTTTGGTCTCTCACAGTCCACAATATGAAGTCTAAAACCATTCTGTAAACACACAGCAAATACCAAAAAAAAACATAGTAATCTAAAAATAATTGTTGGTGTATAGAAATAAAACAACAGGTAGAAAGATAATTTTAATCTAACCAGAAAAAAATCAGCTGAATGTATTTCATCATTTTAATCTATTTCATAAACCAAAAAAACAGGTTTTTGATTAGCAACACGCACAAAATGTTCAGGACAAATGTATTAGTGGCACAAAGTATCAAAAAATGTAAATTAGAAATAACCTAAAAGCAATACTAATAATAAAAATAACAATGATGTTGGATCTCCCTCAAATCAGCTATTGTTACACTTTTAAATATAGGGTCCAACGCTTAAATGCTATTTACTGCTTTCCTTGGAGGAAATATGAGAACAAATACATTATTCTTTTACTGTAAAATATGTTACTACAAACCAAGGCCTGCAACAAACAAAAAAAACAAAACAAAAAGAAACAAATAATTCTATTGATGAAGAATTTAGCATGCATAAGATGGTACATACAGATAAAGCTATAGTTATCAGTGTAATTACAATAAAAACATTAATAGGTGTCTTTGCAGCTAAGTGGAGTCAAGGTTAGCACAGCATATACAGTCTATATGTAACTGTGTTCACCAAACTCTTGTTTGACACACAAGCAAAACCAGATTTGTATGTTGTATGATTGTGTGAATTAAATAGAAGTATGCGGTATAAGGTACTTTAGTGAAATAACATATGTAAGCTGTAAAGGATTTACATCTGATGGACTGATCTACAGTCAGCTGATGAAGTTTGAGTAAGGTGCTCTCTGTTTCCGTCAACAGATTTAGTCATTCATTCTTTCATTCATTGATGTATAATATGTTAGCAATGCTGACAGCCTCAGCAGGAACATACAGCAGATGTGGTGCTATACACAAAGTGTGGAGGGCCCTATGAAATAATATGGCAATATAAAATACAAATATGGTCCACCTTATGATGTAGGATGACTGAACAATTTATACTGAATGCCACATGTCCCCTTCACAGGGTTCACTGAGTCATCGCAGTAAAACAATGTACTCTCATCCCAGTGTGTGAGAAATTGAGGCAAAGTGAATAGAAACCTTTTCTGTGAGGCAATAAATTTGAACTGGCCTAGCAAAACGCTGTCTGTTTATCATCTGATTAATTCATATTGTATAATGTCACAATTTTACACATTAACAGTGGTGGCAGCTTCCTGCTTGTTTTTGCTGCAGCAGTAGTGTTGTTTTTGATCTGAATTATGGATTTCAATTTTGTCATATTAAAAAAAAAGGTATATCTCTATTGTGATGTAAGTTGTTTTGCATAGTTTCTCAGTGTTTGTGATTGGTCAGAGGATGTAATCTCTGCCTTTTCATGTGAACATGCACGTAGCCAGGCTGAAATCACCTAGCTTAAGTTAACATGTTCATAGCCTGCTTTGTAGTACAGCTGCTCTGTGACAACAAATGTTTGGTGAAGAGAAACCCGATAACTGAAAGATATCCAGGATATACTTATCCAGCTTCTCAATACAGACCCTAACATAAGGCATCACCTAAAAGAGGTAACAGTACATAATCACTGGCCAAAAGGTGACTTAAGAGCTCTGTGCAATTACTAATTTAAATGAAAAAATTATTTTGTTAATATTCTCTAAAAGTTATGGTAATTAATTGAATCATCTGTTCATAACAATATCAGCAAACTTTATGTAAAGCAAGATGAGAGCAAAGCACCAATCACAGAGAAACTTGGACATTTTACATGATATCGTAGTGAGAAGAACCTGATGATATTGAACAGCTATTTTAAAATTTACATTCATCAATGCACATCTGTTTATCTATGATATATAATCAGGACAGACAAATTAGGAACCACCAGCAGAACAACCAATACAAGATTAAGCCAGTAAACACAAAATGAGAAAACCTCTACAACCCCCAAAAAACAGCCTGTGTAATAATCACAAAACCAATCAAGTAACAATTTTTTATCATAACTTGATATAAATTCCATTCTAACGAGAGCTTTTAGGAACAAAATAAACATTAGTATTCTTTATAAAACTGTAATTATATGTATAAAAAACAAACAAAAAAATGCTATAATCCTACCTCAGGAGAGCTGTCAGCACTTCCAAAAGCATCAGCAAAGTCTGATGGGCTTTTCCTCAGAGTCTGCTCAGCAGGCAGCGTGTTGTCATTGTAAGAACTGACAAACTTAAAGTCACTGGTTCTAGATCCTGTTGTCAGGTAGGCGTCATAATTGTAAGTGCTGCGTAAAGTTCCTGTGCCGTCAACATCTGCGTAATTAGGAGGCAGATAAGCTCCAGGGATGGTAACTGCTCCATCAAACAACAGTCTGGGCTTTCTCCTGCGACAAAACCTCACACCCAGGATGATGATGATGAAGGTCAGGAAGAAGGTGGACACACCAGCGCAATGATCAGATAAGAGGTCAGCTTGGAGTTTTTCTCATCATAAGAAATGTCCTTCAGCTCTGGCACCTCAGCCAAGTTATCAGAAATCAGTAAATACATGGAGCAGGTGGCAGACAGAGAGGGCTGTCCGTTGTCTTTCACTGACACAATGAGCGTCTGTTTCATGCTGTCAGTCTCACTAATGTCCCGCTGTGTCCTGATCTCTCCACTGTGGACACCAATAGTGAACAGTCCCGGATCAGTGGACTTGACTATCTGATAGGACAGCCAGGCGTTCTGTCCAGAGTCTGCGTCCACCGCGATCACTTTGGACACCAGAGAGCCTCCGTGTGCAGCTTTGGGGACCAGCTCGGTCATGAAGGAGTTGCCCTCCGGGGCGGGGTACAGTATCTGAGGAGGGTTGTCATTCACATCTGATATGAACACACTGACGCTCACGTTGTTGCTCAGTGGAGGAGAACCGTTGTCTCTGGCCATCAGCTGGACTTTAAAGCTCCTCAGCTGTTCATAATCAAAGGACCTGACAGCGTGGATCACCCCCGTGTCTCCGTTAACAGACACATAGGAGGACACCGGGGCACCGTTCACCTCAGCAGCTAACAGAGAATAAATCACTGTACCGTTTTGTCTCCAGTCAGGGTCTCGAGCAGTGACGGAGCATAAAGTGGAGCCAGCTTTGTTATTCTCACTCACATATGCGCTGTACGACTCCTCCTCAAACACAGGTGGGTTGTCGTTGATGTCAGCTACAGATAAGTGCAGACTTTTAGAGGAGGACAGAGGTGGAGAGCCCTCGTCAGTGGCAGTGATTGTAATGTTGTAATCAGACACTACTTCACGGTCCAGCTGTCCTGTGCTCACCACAGAATAATAGTTTTTAATAGAGGGGACCAATTTAAAAGGGACACCCTGCTGGAGGGAGCAGCGGACCTGTCGGTTCTTCTCAGAGTCTCTGTCCTGCACGTTGATGATGCCCACCTCTGTACCAGGTGACACGTTCTCAGGAATGGGATTGGTCAGAGATTTTACATGGATCACTGGAGCGTTATCATTTACATCAGTGATGTCAATTATTAAAGTTACATAAGAAGGCTGTCCCAGACCATCTTTAGCACTGATCTGCATTTCATATGATGATTCCTTTTCATAATCAATTGCTGCAGCTACTCTAACTTCTCCGTTTAAAGAGTTTAAAGTAAAAACTTGGTTTTCATCTGCATCATGATTAAATTCATATTTAACTTCACCATTAATTCCTTCATCAGCATCAGTAGCACTCACTGTGATCACCAGTGTATCTAAAGGAGAGTTTTCAGGCAGACTGGCTTTATAGACAGACTGACTGAACACTGGTGCATTATCATTAGCATCCAGCACAGTGACGTGTATGACTACAGTACCTGATCTCTGAGGAGAGCCGCCATCTAATGCGGTAAGCAAGAGCATCATCTCTTTTTTATCCTCTCTGTCTAATTCTTTGTCCAAAACTAACTCACAGTATTTCTGGTTTCCTGGTTTTGAATTTACATTTAATTTAAAATGATCATTTTGCTGTAATGAATAGCTCTGAACAGCATTTTCTCCGATGTCTCCGTCGTGCGCTTCATCCAATAGAAACCGTGCGCCTTTGACTGCTGATTCACTGATTTCATATTTAATTGTTTCTGCTTTAAATTTCGGTGAATTATCATTAATATCCTGAACGCGGATATTTATTCGATGCAGCTCTAAAGGATTTTCCAGCACGAGCTCCTGTTTAACGACACACGACGCCTTCTTGGCACAAAGCCCCTCTCTGTCCATCCTTTCTTGTACCAGCAGGTCTCCTGTATTCAGGTTTAAACCGCAGTATTTCACACCGTTATCCTCCGTGTCGATACGAGCCTTACGAGCAGACAGTCTGTCCAAATCCAGTCCCAGATCTTTAGCGATATTCCGATCACAGATCCACGTTTCATCTCCTACGGGATGGAGTAGCTCACGTCTCCGTTTGTGAGGCGCACGGCCAGGAAAACAAAAGCGAGGCCGCACTGCACCGTCACAGGGAACAGCCTCATGTTTGGAACAGATTCAGCTCAGACAGATGTGTAAAATTCAGAAAAGCAAGGAAAATACGAAGGAATATTAACTCCAAAATGCAGCGTGATGTGAGTCTCTTTGTTAAATCCACAGAGCAGCAGAGCGCTGTGTGTGCAGTCAGACTGAAGGGTGGAGAGCGGACACGTCTGTTTATTCTGTGGAGCCATGGTGACACCACCTGTACGTTTGGAGCTATAACAACTGTAAAAAATTAAAACGCTTTATTTAAAGCAGAGACGTGTTTAGCGGAAAGAATCATGCATGTGTTTAAAAAATAAAAAAATAAATAATAAAAAAATTATATATGTAAAATTTTATATATACAGTATATATATATATATAAAAAATTATACACTTGTTATTTCTTCACACTGGTTTTAAAAATGTTTTAATTGTAATTGATGAGTGAAGGAGGAATCGTAGGAGTTATTTTAAAATAACACTAAAAAATTATTTGTACGTGAATTTTGCATTGCAATATTAGTTTTGCAGCAACAATTGTGAAATGGTTGATGTATTATTTGTAATTATAGTGAAATAATAGCCTATATGTCTCTGTGTTGAAATTTTAGTCGACTGCAGTTATGTGTAATAATTAGTGTTGGGTAAGTTACTTTCAAAATGTAACACATTACATATTAGTTGTTACTGTAATTTAAAAGTAATTGGTTACATTACAATATTACAGTCTCTGAATTGTAACGCTTTACACAACTTTTGAATTACTTTCACCAAAAAAACGCAGAAGAATGACTAGCCATTCTAAAATGCTAAAATATAGTTTATTGCAGCCTATTATTTATCCAGTAGAGGGTAATGTGGTATAGCATAATGACTGTGTAGGCAACAACAACTTAATAAATCAGAATCAGAATCAACTTTATTGACCAAGAGTGTAGGAATACACACGAGGAATTTGTTTTGCACAGTGAAGGCTCATGACCAAAGCAGACAAAGTTAAAGTCTGGCAAGTCATGATAAAGATCGTGTAAATTTTTAAAGTCTAGGCCTATTCATATGAAACATAAAGAGCTCGAAACAACTATAATGTAACCTATAGCTTTATGACATGACAAGACACACAATCTCTTTCTTTTGTTTCTACTCTTTTTTTCCACTTTTTAATGTGCTGTTTTTACTGCTGCTAACATTATGACCAATAAAATTGAAGCACTATTTTATATGAGCACCGAATACAAACCAGTCACAAGATAACATGATCACCAGTCAATGCTTAACACTGATTTCTATGAGCACCCAATACAAACCAGTCACGAGGCACCCAATACAAACCAGTCAAAAGATAACATGACCAACATTCAAAGTGTAACACTATTTTCCATGAGCGCCCAATACATACCAGTCACGAGATAACATGACCACCAGTCAATGTTTAACACAATTTTCTATGAGCACCCAATACAAAGCAGTCAAACCAGTCACAATATTACATGACTATAAGTCAAATTGATGATGGCGGCGGCGACTCGGGTCAGCTCTGCTATTGTTTTGAGCGGCAAGCTATCGGCATTCTACTGTGAATGTCTCTAAAAAAACCACTTCTAAACCAAAAACTTCAACACCACACATTTAAGAGCAGGAATCTGATCTGTATGAGTCTCAGTCTCAGCCATACCTGGTTCAAGTAGTACAGCAGACAGAGAGAAACTTCATTTCTGCTGCACTTTGTATGACTCTTTCCCGCACTTTTGTCGTCTGCTCTCTTTCTCTTATTCATCGCGCCTGAATCTCTATCTGTCAACTTGGTGTTAGCTTGGCACCGCTCGTGTTTCTTCAAGTTACTGGTGCTATTTTTCACATCTCAGGTGAAAATGTGTTGTAAAGCGCGTTATGGAGATTTGTAATGGGTATAAAATTATCTACATTTTACAAGTAATACGTTACATTACTGTGTTACAGCAAAAAGTAATACATTACTGTAATTGCATTACTTTTGTAACGCGTTACTCCCAACACTGGTAATAGTTCACATTATCAGATCGTTACACCATTTCACTCTCATATAGGCTACCATATTTCAGGGTGTTGGTGTGTGATTGACTGAAGAAACTCTATCAGGTGTAACTTTGGTCGCCCAGAAATGTATGTTTTTCTGCTTTTGTGGCTCAATCTTTTTTCGGGACATGTTGTCCCTTCTAAAGATTTGGTTGGGATGTGGAGGAGACCTCCTCCTCGGTGCATATCTGTGCCCTGACAGTTCAACTTGGCACATGATCTGTATGACAGCAACAAGAAGTGAGACTAGTGCGATGGATTGATGTGTTAGTAAAATAAGTAAATATAGATCACAATATCTGCTGTGTGAGACATACCCTGCCATGCATGTGCAGTTTATATAGCATGTAGCCTAATTCCCTGAGCGTGTACACTTAGGCATCATAAGGGTTTGTCTTTATTCCCTGTCTCTGGTTGAGCAGGACACCTGCCCTCAAAGCTCAAAACCCTGAACTTGTGTTGTAAAAGTGTCAGTATTGTATGACTACAAATATACACGTCTTAAGATTTATATGCTTTCTGATTTGTGATGCATGAAAGAAAAAGAGAGGTTTTTTATTCATGAAATGAAATTGTAATGCAACAGAGATATACTTTTAAACCATTATGGCATCATTGAGATCATTTCACTTTGAAGCAGGCTTTTGTTTTGGTGCGTGCATGTAATTTGTAACAAGAAACCGTCTATAATTTAGTATGTTTCCAAGCAGCCATATTTTAACAATAATTGTTCTACACTGCAACCATAAATTTTTCAACTGTCCCATGGTCAGAATGTTCCAAAAAAACTAATGTAAACAAGCCTTAATCTACAAAAAAAACATCAAATTTGTTATGCTTGGTTATACAACAAAAAAAGACATGCCATAATAATGTCAGCTGTACCGACAATGACTTGAGTGTCAGAAAAATAGTCTGAGTCTGCAATAGAAAAAGCAGAAACCTAGAGCCATGAGTAACCTTTTCAATAAGTATTTACCTGTTTATAAATGTGTTAGATGTCAAAAGAGTTATGATGCCAAATACTGTAAGATGCCCTTCATATTTTGTTTCCCCTAAAATCTCTGAAAACGCAAAAAACCAAGTACACTTTGCAGCACAATAAGATATTCAAAATGTAAAGGATTTTCTCACTTCTTCTTTAAAAAAAGATCAAACTACTCAAAGATAAAATATTATTACTCAATGATATTATAAAGGAATAGTTTTTAAAAAAAGATGCAATTGTTGCCAAAAAAATATTTTCACTTTGGTCTCTCACAGTCCACAATATGAAGTCTAAAACCATTCTGTAAACACACAGCAAATACCAAAAAAAAACATAGTAATCTAAAAATAATTGTTGGTGTATAGAAATAAAACAACAGGTAGAGAGATAATTTTAATCTAACCAGAAAAAAATCAGCTGAATGTATTTCATCATTTTAATCTATTTCAAAAAAAAAAACAGGTTTTTGATTAGCAACACGCACAAAATGTTCAGGACAAATGTATCAGTGGCACAAAGTATCAAAAAATGTAAATTAGAAATAACCTAAAAGCAATACTAATAATAAAAATAACAATGATGTTGGATCTCCCTCAAATCAGCTACTGTTACACTTTTAAATAGGCTCCAACGCTTTAATGCTATTTACTGCTTTCCTTGGAGGAAATATGAGAACAAATACATTATTCTTTTACTGTAAAATATGTTACTACAAACCAAGGCCTGCAACAAACAAAACAAACAAAAAGAAACATATAATTCTATTAATGAAG